>NC_083243.1:166081287-166398073 GCF_032191835.1 Heteronotia binoei | reverse complement strand
CTTCATAAGCCAACTAAACCACAAAGTGCAACAGCAAATAGAATTATAAATAATAAATGTTTAAAATTACGTCAAATTTAGAGCAATATACCAGCATATCATACTACCTTACAAAGCCATCCTGACTAGTATTCATACATGCCCATTTTCAGTCTCTCAAGTGACGGCTTGCTGAGCCCAAAACTCACAGTCATTAAAAAGCAAACCACAGCTGCCTCACATTTAGCAATTTAAAGGGGACTTCATACAGCACAGCATATACAGAAATAGCAAACAGACTACATACTACAATTTAGAAAATTGTGTGGGAGATGAAAACAGCATATACAGAAATAATAAACAGACACCCAGAACACTAAATGAAACATGAAAAATCATTACACTGATTAAGACCAAAGGGTTCAATTGTATTGAGATGATGAATCCATCTAGCCTTTGTCTGCAATAAGATTTTTTGGGTATCACCCCCTCTCTAATTAGAACTTCCTACTTTCTGAAGTACAAAAAATCTTAAAGCCTCCAAATCATGGCCACTTTCTATATAGTATTGAGAGAGAGGAATTCCAGGGACCTGATGACCGACCCTTGAAATGTGTTCTAAGACACATGTCTTCACAGCTCTCCAGGAGCAACCAATATATATTTTTGAACACTCTCCGCACACCAAAGCATAGATTACGCCCTTAGAGTCACAATTTGTAAAGCTGGTTAGTCTAATAATCACCTTAGTTTTAGGATCCTCATAAGTTCTTATGGGAAGAGAATATTTACATGCTTTCCAACCTTTACAACAAAAGTAACCGATGGGCAAATACGATGGCACTGTTGTTTTCTACAATGTAGAAAGAAACTACTACATTGTAGAAAGAAACATTCACCAAATCAAAAATAATTCCTTTCAAAAATTAAATCCACCAAATTAACAGAAAAAATGTAGGAGGATTTAAATCCTCTCTTTGATCTAAAAAGAATTGCACCATTCTCAAATCCTCAAACGGATTACCTGTTTCTCCCTAACATTTTTTTCTGTTAGATTTGGTGGATTTAATTATTGAAAAGAATTACTTTTGATTTGGTGAATGTAATTTTTGATTTGGTGATTTGGTAATTTCTAAAGCTTTCTGAAGCGGGGGGAGTGCCTCCAAACCCAGGAATCCCCTGTCCCCACCTGGGGATTGGCAACCCTCCCTCTCTTGCACGCGCGCGCGCACACACACACACACTTACTGGGTCTGGTTACTTGCTCTGAAAACGAAAGCAAAACAAACTGAAGCTGCTGCTGACCCTTCCCTATGAAGTACTTTCTGTTTCCTGCTTAACTTTAAAGGCACACAAACAACAGAAACACACACATACACATTTTAAAACGGGACCTGTTTGCAGGTTTTTAAACCTGCTGGAGCTCTAGAAGTACATGGTGGCTGTGGGGGCGGGGCTTCCCCCACCAGCCAGCTGGCTGGGGGCGGGGGGAAGCCTGTAAAACCAGGGGATCCCCCGCTGGGACCTGGAAATTGGGAAGGCTACCATGAGCTCTGCATTATAGAGAGCAATGCTGCCTTTAATCTATAGGTCACAGATTCAGGCCAGCTTGTAGTACAATTCTTTGCAGAGAGAAAGCAACCTGGTGGTGATGCCCACCTACAATCTCCCTTCCAAGGCCTGGACTTGTGGGTGTATAGCCATCCCCTTGAGACCTGGCTACATTGTGAAGGCCAGCACCTGCTCCAGACTTCTAATCAGGGGGGATGGCATGCCTGGGCGGGCTATATGGGTGTCAATCATGCATCCTCACATCCAGCCTGCGCAGGGCTCGAATCCAGCCCCCAAGCAACTTTGTCCTCCTGCTTCCTTTCCAGGGCTGCTGCTACAGCGGCACGTTGCTTGTTTTTCCCTAGCTCCCTCAGTGGCTTTTTGCTTCCTGCTCCCTACCTCTTGTCTCCCTCCCCCTCCTATCTCTCTCTCACACACACACGCACATGCAGAGGGCTCCATGGCCACTTCCTGCTTTGTGTGGGTGGGAGAGAGATGAAACCAAGCCCCCCCCTCCCCCACAGCTGCTACTTCCTTCTCTGGGGCTGCTCCTCCTCTTTTGGTAAGGAAGGGGAGGGGAGGAAAGGGAGTTCCCTGATGACAGCTTCAAGACCGATAATGTTTTATTCCAGGTATAAACTTACTTCTTCTTGGGTGGGTGGGAGGGTGGACAGATTCTTTTGACAAGCACAATGTACCCTGAGGAAATTATTTTGGCTTATTCTGAAAAGTTTTTAAAATATTGGATTTCTCTATTCCTATCTGGATTTATTTTCTTTCTCTAAAAAAAAATAAATAGGAATTAGAACACTTGGAGTAATTTCAGATGCCAAACAATAATAGCACACATTAGTAATAAGACAGGAAAACTAGTTTTCAGTTCAGTCTAAGAGAATACATTGCCTTGAGCTTCATTATCAATTCCAATTCAGCAGTCTTCCTTTCTAATCTCCCTTTGAAATTCCTTTGTAGGCGCACTGCTGTTCCTAGGTCAGCAGCTGAATGTTGTGGTTTCCAATGTCAGACACAGTCCATTTATCCTTTGCATCCTCCTGAACTGAATCCTTCTGGATGGAATTGAGACCTAGGTTTTCTGTCTCAGTACAAATGCTGATATCTCCACACCTACTGCCCCTCTACATGTCACACCTAATCCAATCAAGCCTGCTATTGTCATTAAACCTACTATTGCCATCTGAAATCATCTTTATAAAGTTCTGTTTCTGGTACCTCATGTTACATTTTATGGCATATATGGCCTGGCCCATCAAAGTGACACTTATGTCAGATCTGGCCTTCAGAACCAATGACTGACACCTCTGTTACAGCATTTCAGGGGTGCCCTGGAAGGGCTTCAGGGCATGCACCACTTGGGAGTTAAGCCAGTCACTGGAATACTGAGCTCCTCTTTGCCATGCAGGATGGTCACAAGGGGATGACATTCTGCACTGTGTTCTACCAAATGACCTATCATGGCATACGTGGAGTTCCAGCAAGTGGGTGGGTCCTGGATGAGCTGGTGTTCAGGCCCCTCCCCTGCCTCTCATGCAGAAGATGAACAGACTTGATGCTGAGTTAGATGTGGGCAGCCAGGTGCCAGCAGGGCTTGAGCAGGGACTGCAGCTTAAAGGTAACAGCATCCCAGGTGGGCTTCACAGTGCTCCACAGCCCCGGAGCATCCTTTACCACCAGATGAAGCATGTGCACCAGGCAGATGATGGCCTCAAGGAGTGCAGCCTTTACTGTTGCCAGCATATTGACCATGGACGATGTTGCTGCAACCCACTAACTCCCTCAGGCTACTCTGTCTCATGGTGGTGGTGTTTGTCACCGTGTAGTCTGCATCCATCCCCTGCGCATAGAAAACCACTTTGTAGCAAGGTGGCAAGACTGTCCCTCCTAGAACCTGACAGCCTGGACAGTGAGGTACTCTAATAGCCACCAGCGGGTGGTGAGGGGGAGGCAGCCAAGCTGCTGTCTGCTCCAGAGGTCCACAGTGAAGTGGACAATTGAGCCGTGAGCTTTGAAAAGCTCAGCCTTGATCATCGCTACTGTGGAGTGGTGCATGGAAGGCAAGACTTGCTAGTTTATGGTCCTCTGTGAGGGGACAGAGTGCCAGGGAGCCAGGTGCTGCAGCAGCCAGCAAAATGTTACATCTTTCATGAGGGAGACAGGTTGACCATGCACAGCAATCATCTCACCAGTGAGGCATGGTGCTGTTGGCTTCTCTGGGAATATGACCTATTGGAGGGTAGCCTGCCTTGATATTCCACCCACACTCTGAGTATAGGGAGCCTTTCTTAAAGGGGCCTCCTGCTTCCCCTCCACTTGTCCCTGCTAAGAGGAAGTGGGCCTTTTCCTTCTCCTAGTACCTTGCACTCCTTCCTCTGGCAGCAATGAAATGGGGTGTACCCTTTACGGAAGCCTGTGGAGAACGGAGGAAGACAGGTGTTGGGTGTTTGTGCCCCTCTGGCGCATCTGGCACACAGGGGTCACTGGGGAGGGTATGGAAATGTTTCTACATGATGGCCTGGAAATGTGGCCCCACAACTGGAAGTCACAGATGCTTTCTGGTGCTGGGCTGGGGCACATACTTAATGCAGCAGGAATGGCAGGGAATGAGGATGTGGAAGGGGAGGATGCTTTCCCCCACTCTTTGAACCACTGCTGCCACAGTCATCTCTAAAAACTTTTAGCAGCTGCTGGCATCTGGACAGTGCTGCTAAAAACTCTTTTTCCTCTTGGGAGAGTTTCATGGACAGACCAGGAGGCACCAAGATCCCTGGAGATGCCTTATTGGGATGGGGCTCCAGGATGGTGGCAGGCTGCCCAAGGACAGGGACCTTTGGTACACAGAGGAGTGGGTTTCTTCCCTCCATGATGAGCACCCCTTCCTCCCACTTTCACCCTCATGGTGTTAACCATCAGGAGAGGTGTATATAAATGTAGGCCATTGTCTGAGGAACCCACTAGCCAAGGCTTTTTCTGTAGAAAAAGCCCAGCAGGAACTCATTTACATATTAGGGCACACACTCCTGATGTTTTACACAGGGCTTTTTATAAAGAAAAAGCCCAGCAGGAACACTGGAGATTTCCATATTAAGCCACCAGAGCCAGATTAACAATTAGGCCAATAGGCACTGGCCTATGGGCCCCCATGCCAGCTCTCCCTCCTGTTTTCCCCCTGCTTGTAGCCCTCCCAGCCTGCATGCACAGCCAGCAACTGAGCTGCTCTTTGCCCAACTTGCCTGGTGAGGCTGCTGCTGGCGTTGTTGCCAAGTTTGCCTCTCTCTGCCTCTCCCCTGCAGCTTAGTAAAAGGGGTTTTTGAGAAGGTGCCTGCAGGTTGCAGTGGGGGCCATGGAGGGTGGGGCAGGTGCTCAATATTTGCAAGGGGGGCCTCCAAATTTTTGAATTCCTAGGGGCCTCCACAGGGTTTAATCCGGCACTGTAAGCTACACCCCCTGACACCAAGCCAGCTGGAACTGCATTCCTGTGTGTTCTTGCTAAAAAAAAAAAAGCCCTGCCTTGCTAAGTCCCCATGTTCGGCTGGAGCAGAGAGACTGGGTTACTCAGAGCCCTGAGAGCACCCCTGACACCCAAGCTCTGGGAGGGTACATAAATGTGGGCCGTCATCTGAGGAACCTACCAACTGCGCCTCTGTGCTCAGCAGGAGCAGAAAGACTAGGTGGTTGATTCTACCTGTCTACAAATCCCAGCAGCAGAGAGCATATCACAATCAGGACGGAGGTATAAAATCTTGGTCCTTAGCCAAGGATCCCAGTCACTAAGCCCCAGTGCTTGGCTGAGCAGAGACTTGGTGACTCCACCCACATCCAATCCCCAGCACAAGACAGCAGATCACAAGCAGAAAGCAATGAATCTGCTCTTCTAACAAGCCCTGAGCCTTGCTCTTTTACTGTCACCAACAGAGGAAAGGGTGGGAGTTGAGCTAGCTGAATATATAGCATTCTGAGCCCATAGAATAGAATGGGAATTCTGTGATTGGCAGCCTGCAGTGCCCATTAAGCTTTGGAGGGCTACTATTGGTGTTTCCAAGTCTGGAGAATTCTGCCCCCCCTCCCCCAATCTGGTGGGCTGTGGAGGGAACACCTGTAGTGGTTGAACAGTATCAATTAAGCCCTTAGTTGTTGGAGCAACACATGAAAGAAGTATGCACCAAGAAAAAAAATTATACTTCCATGTCTGAGTTTCACGGGAAAATGTTTTAAAATAATTGCTAATGTTCATGTGGCACATTGCTGGTTTAGGATTCAAATCTGTGGTTCCCCCCCTCCCTCCAAGGTATAGTGCTTGGGGGGCCACTATTTTCAATAGAGAACATACTGAAGAATGAATGTGTTACTCATGCAATGCTGTCATCACTTAGATGTCCAGCAAAGCTGAGTGTCGCTTTAGACAACCTGAACTCCAGTTCATGAAAATGTACGCTGCAATTCATTTTTGAGTCTTTAAAATGCTACTGGATTCTTGTCTTATTTTCCAATCCGGACTGTCATATTCATAAAGTCTTGTATCACATTTTTTTTCCACATGACTGCAAATAAAATCTGCTGACATTACTCATTTTTTTTAAAAAAGGATTTTTTTCCAGTAAACTAAAAGTCTGATATTTTGTTATTGTATAAACTTGTATCATATTGCAACAAAATTATAAATAATTTAGATAGGTTCTAAGAGAGTTGAACAGCGGAGGTAATAATGCTATGTTTACAGCCCAGCCCCACGCATGTTTCTCAGAAATACACCTCACTAAGTGCAATGGGGCTTACTTATAAGTAACAGTGCACAGGATAGGAAATGTCCCCCCCCCACCCTCCAGTAGCAGATGAAACCTGGGTCTGAGGCTTCTGTACTAGTAGCAAGAGTACTAGTAGCAAGGGGGGGGGGCGTGTTATCCCATTGCCACACTAATATTCTATCTAAGCCTCACCCCTCAGGAGAACATAAGGTATTGTTTTGTAATCCCGACATTCACAACTAAATATCCTCAGTGCTCTTATTCCACAGAATAGGTTGGGTCCATCTTCAGGGCCTTCAAGTTTTATCTGATGTATCTTCATAACTGTCATCAGGCGCCCTCTTCTTAGGCATGATTAAATGCCTCAAGCCAGATCTCTCCTGAATCCTTCAAAGAACTATCAAGGACAAAAAAAAAAAAAGCCAAATTAATTGCTACAAGGTAGGATGAAACAAAGACTGTACACTTGATTACCTTTGATTCAAGCAAAGAAGAAACCCACGAAAAAAGAAAAGCAGTATCCATCCTGTCAGCTACCTTTAAATGCTGCTACAGCTTTAGAGTTGCCAAGTCCAATTCAAGAAATATCTGGGGACTTTAGGGGTGGAGCCAGGAGACATTGGGGTGGAGCCAGGAACAAAGTGTGTGACAAGCAGCATTGAACTCCAAGGGAGTTCTGGCCATCACATTTAAAGGGGCAGCACATCTTTTCAAATGCCTTTCTTCCATAGGAAATAATGGATAGGGACACCATATTTTGGGGCTCATAGAATTGGACCCCCTGGTCCAATTGTTTTGAAACTTGGGGGGTATTTTGGGGAGAGGCACTAGATGCTATACTAAAAATTTGGTGCCTCTACCTCAAAAAATAGCCCCCCCAGAGCCCCCAATACCCTCAGATCAATTCCCCATTATTCCCTATGGGAATCGTTCTCCATAGGGAATAATAGAGTGCCCAGAAGACATTTCCCTCCCCCAAAGCTTTCTAAAGCGGGGGGAGGGCCTCTAAACCAGGGAATCCCCTGCCCCCTCCCTCTCTCTCACACACAAATACTTACTGGGTCTTGTTCCTGCAGAACTTTACTTGCTGTGAAAACGAAAGCAAAAGAAAGGGAGGGGCCGTTCTCTGAGGAAACTGTTACTGATCCTTTCCCATGAAGCCCTTCCTGTTTCCTGCTCCACCTTAAAGGCACACATTTTAAAAACTGCAGGTTTCTAAACCTGCAGGAGCACTAAAACTACAGGATGACTGTGGGGGCGGGGCTTCCCCTGCTGGCCAGCTGGCTGGGGGCAGAGAGAAGCCTGTCAACATGGGGGATCCCCCGCTGGGTCCTGGGGATTGGGAAGCCTATACAACTTTGAGGTATTTCACGTATTTAACAGTAAAATACCAGAAGGGTTTAATTCTGCTTAGGAGTGCAGTATAAATTTTAATAGCAATCTATATTTTACTGTTTCTATTTTTACTAAGCAAGCTGTTGCAAGATCTTTTCTATTGTGAAACTTCTTTGGTATTATTTTGGTATAACCTCTTCACTTGTAGACACCAAGTTAAAAAAATCTCAGCATTTCCAGGCTGATTTGTCTCTGCTTTAATCTGTATTGTATTATTGTTTTCTCTCTCTGGTTCTTTGGTGTTGCCAAGGTCTTTAACTGGGCTTAGACTAGGGTAACTCTCTTTAGGATTGAATTGTTAACCTAGTTCGGTTGTAGGCTGAGGGTAAGACTGCCAGTTGCCTGGAGAAAAAAATGTCCTATCTATTTGATAGATGTTTAATGGGATTTACCTGGTGATTTTTTTTTTTTTTCCGTTTTACAGTACTAAAACTCAGCAGAGCTTTTACTTTGGCAAAAATGAATGCCCTTCCCTCTATGGTTTTGGAGGGTAGGTATAATAAAGTACCATACGCAAATAGAACATGTAGGTTAAAGCAGCAGACAAGTGCACCTTTAAGACCAACTAAGTTTTATTCAGAATGTAAGCTTTCGTAGGGTCTTAAGCAGATTTCATCAAAGCAGCAATTCTTAATATAAATGGGCAGTGAGTTGGTATGTGGACTCATGGGAATGTTTTTTATCAGATTAAAAGAATCACAACTAGGCATCTGTGTTTGTTAGTGTTAGAAACAACACTGGAGGTGATAAAAAGCAGACTGCTGTAGGTGTGAAGTGCCATAAATCTAGGTAACATTCTGGCTCTGTTAGTTTAAACAGAGGGCATGGTTTCTCAGGAGGTTATAAACATTCATTAGTTTGCCATTAGAAAAAAGGAAGACATTAAAATACAGTGGAGGTGTTCATATGACAGAACATGTAGGTGTTCATATGACAGAGTAGAAACCATTGAGCAGGCCGCAGATTCAGCAGGAGCTCACAGGAGCACAGCTCCTGAACCTTTCTGACAGTTCCCCCCTTCCTCCCCACTTACCTTGTCCATTGAATAGTAGGTGCAGCTGCATAACAATCTCTGGATTAGGACAGCGGGCACCCTTTCTCCACTTCTTGTGTGATTTTGGGCAGTGGATGGCTTGCTGGCCTTTTGACTGAGGGTGGGCAGCCCAGGAGAGCCTCAGGCAAGCAAGGCCTGCTTGGGCTGGCTGGATCTCTGGCCAGCTCAAGCAGGCCTTGCTCACCTGTGGCTCTCCTTTCTTGCATTGGGTTGCTTTTGGCTGCGGGGGTGTATGTGGCATATGCTACTGAGTTATGCTAATAAGCTCCACCACCTATTTTTCTACAAAATGACCCCTGCCATTGAGCATATGATTATAGCGTGCCCTATAAACAAGAAGTTGAGGGCTAGTCTGATCACCCCTTCGTTTGAAAATATGGGGTTGCTTGATGCAAGAGCCCAGGAGACGTAGCTACCATTGGACAGAAATGATCTTGTCACCCTTTTGGTGGCAAAATTTATAGGAGCAATAGCTAAATACCAGGGAAATAACATTAAATAAGGCCTTTTCTTTTTAAATTTTTATTTTAATTTCTGCTTAAGGTGATAGCTGTATGAGCAGTACTAGCTAGCTAGCTATTTAATGAGATTTAACAGGTGATATTTATTATTTCCAGGTCCCCACGAAGGCTGAGTGACGTCAGCTAGGTGGCGCATGTGCTTGAAGGCATTTAGAGCCAGACTCTGAGCATCTGCAAGTGAACACCTTGCTGACCCATGAACAGCTTCAGCTTCAGGCTTCTTTCTCTTATGTGGGCCACATCTTCTTTGAAAATTCTATCCAATTTTCATGAGATCATAATTCTTCACCAGTGCAAGATGATGCAATCACTCAGGAGCGTGCTGAGGGTCTTCTTAAGTACACATAATATGACTTTATGAACAATTAGAGGAAGGACTAGAGTCCTTTATAGTAGTTTGCTTAGACATTTTGTTGTAAGTAAAACTTGATCTGGAGCTCCTCCAGATTCTAGTACCCTGGGACTATACTAAGATACGAACTGGGCTTCTGAATACCACAGGTAATGAAGAGGTCCCCAATTACCTGGGAAGCAGAGTCTGTGCATCGCCTTCCATATAGGGCTACCAGGCGTCTTGTATTGGCAATACATATGCTGACAACTCTCTTCCCTCACCACCACATAATGGGATGGTGGGGGAGATAGCTGTTGCTGGCAATGCAGAAACATCACTCCTAGCATGGCCTGGGATGACAACATTGTGGGAGGTGATGCTCTAACAATCACTGAAAAATGCAAAGTTAAACATTTCTGTGGAAATGTTACAGCATCCAGGGTTTCTGCTGCCCTAGGCCCCCAGCCACCCTCATGCCTGTGGTGGCAAAGGCAGCAGCAAACAGTGTGGCACCAAGCACCTCTGAGTACCTGCACCGCCACGCTGCACCCACTCAGCCTTCCTGGGTCTGTGCTTTTGCTTAGAAGCACAGACGCAGGAAGGCTGAGCAGGGTCAGCGTGCACACTTCCTCGCTGACCCGCCAACCTTGCCCAGCCTTCCTGGGGGGCTGGAAAGGCTGAGCAGGGTTGGTGAGGCATGCACTCAGAGGCAGTCAGAGTCTGGTTTCAAGTGCCTCCAAGCACACGTGCTGACCCACATATTCCACTCAGCCATCCTGGGAAGGCTGAGCGGGGTCAGCAAGGCATGCACTCAAGAGTCTGAGCAGGAAGACTGAGCATGGGTCAGCAAGGTGTGCACTTGCAGATGCTCAGAGCCTGGCTCTAAATGCCTTCAAGCCCAGGCGCCACCTCACTGACCCCACTCAGCCTTCGTGGGGACCCGGGAAGGCTGAGCGGGGTCAGCACGGTGTGTGCTTGCACTTGAAGGCTGCCTCTGACTGCCTTGGAGTGCATCCACTGCCCCCGATACCCCTTCCCTGCCACCTGCCTGTTGCAAGGGCAAGCACAGTGGGGAAGGGGCACTGGGAGCGGCAGGAAGGGGGCACTGGCTGCCCCTGTGGCCAGGTAGCACCCTAGGTGGCAGCATACCTGATCTACTGGGACACACTGGCCATGACAACACCACATCTACATGGTGATGTCATTTCCAAGTCATGCTGGAAGTGACATTGCTGCATTGTCAATAACATAATGATATTGCCACCCCCGGCCATGCCAGTAAATCTCTAGCTGGTTGCCAGATTCACGATCAGTAGTGGCTTAGGAACTTGCAGGGATGGGCAGAGAGCTTAACTCAGGCTCTAAACCCTTTCCAGAGGAAATCCTGCCCATATCCTCAAGCTCTTCTGTTTTTTATAAGAACAGATGAAAAGCAGGAACCTTTACATCATGACTACTCTTCCATATACAAGAAGAGGAGTTAGAAAGTTAGCTTAAGCACTAAGATTCTCATCTCACTGCCACTGACTGTTTTAAAAGGATGCATTCTTACATTGCAATGTATTTATTTACTATATTGATATCCCACCCTTCCGTGAACTACTGACACAAGAGATGAACAAAATATGAAAAATCGTTAATCAAGGTTCATAAGAAACACAGTTGTTTGAGGGCATAGGAATGTGGTCTGAGAAATGCTCACCAATCACATATGCCATGTAAGTGTGAAGCTACTCACACTTAGGGTTGCCAATCCCCAGGTGGGGGCAGGGGATCCCCCAGTTTGCAGGCCCTCCCCCTGCTTCAGGGTCGTCAGAAAGTGGGGGGAGGGGAGGGAAATGTCTGCTGGGAACTCTTTTATTCCCTAGGGAGATTTATTCCCATAGAAAATCATGGAGAATTGATCTGTGGGTATCCGGGGCTCGGGGGGGGGGGGGCTGTTTTTTGAGATAGAGGCACCAAATTTTCAGTACAGCATCTGATGCCTCTCCCCAAAATACCTAAGAACATAAGAACATAAGAGAAGCCATGTTGGATCAGGCCAACAGCCCATCCAACACTCTGTGTCGCAAAGTGGCAAAAAAAATTATATATACACACACACTGTGGCTAATAGCCACTGATGGACCTGTGCTCCATATTTTTATCTAAACCCCTCTTGAAGGTGGCTATACTTGTGGCCGCCACCACCTCCCGTGGCAGTGAATTCCACATGTTAATCACCCTTTGGGTGAAGAAGTACTTCCTTTTATCCGTTTTAATCTGTCTGCTCAGCAATTTCATCGAATGCCCACGAGTTCTTGTATTGTGAGAAAGGGAGAAAAGTACTTCTTTCTCTACTTTCTCCATCCCATGCATTATCTTGTAAACCTCTATCATGTCACCCCGCAGTTGACGTTTCTCCAAGCTAAAGAGTCCCAAGCATTTCAACCTTTCTTCATAGGGAAAGTGCTCCAGCCCTTTAATCATTCTAGTTGCCCTTCTCTGGACTTTCTCCAATGCTATAATATCCTTTTTGAGGTGCGGCAACCAGAACTGCACACAGTACTGCAAATGAGACCGCACCATCGATTTATACAGGGGCATTATGATACTGGCTGATTTGTTTTCAATTCCCTTCCTAATAATTCCCAGCATGGCGTTGGCCTTTTTTATTGCAAACGCACACTGTCTTGACATTTTCAGTGAGTTATCTACCACGACCCCAAGATCTCTCTCTTGGTCAGCCCTCCCTCTCATGATCTGCCTATGTTCACAGAATCAGCATTGCTGTCAGCTGGCCATCTCGTCTCTGTTTGAAAACCTCCATAGGAGAGCCCACCACCTCCTGAGGAAGCCTGTTTGGGAAGAAGCCATAAATAATTGGTACAGCACATGCACATTTGCATGCACAAAGCCACAGGTTCAATCTCTAGCATCTCTCATTGAAAGGATCTCCACTAGTCATGCTGGGAAGAACCCCTGCTTGAGACTCTGGCTAGATTTGACTTGACACGCAACACAACGTCACCAGTGAATGCAATCCTAAACCCACTGACTTCAGTAGAAGGGTATAACTTTGCTTTGGCTTGCATTGCTTGCTTCTGAAGCTCAAAGAATGCCATGTACCCTCAAGAAGAGTGAGGGGTAACTAGAGATGGGCATACTGTGGCGTGACATTAGGGGAGCTCTCTTGTGTTCAGGCAGAAGGCTTTCTCCTTCTCTAGGATCCTGCCAAGTTATTCACCATAACTGCACTTACTTTGGCCACCCCTCCCCCAATCAAGTAAACAGCCTCTCAAATTTCATGTGCATCACTTGGCAGGGGGGGTCTCTGCTGGATTGGCTTTTCTTTTTCACAGATCCTGGCCAGCACAGTGTTTTGCATAATCCCTCCCCCACAGCATCTTTGGAAGAAAAACCCCCACTAACTTGGGGTGAAGTAACCTTGGCCAGTTTCTTCTACACTTTGCAGTGAACAAGGAGGAATCAAGACCACCCCCCCACCCCAACCCTTGCCTGATTCTCTTTTTCCCATTACCAGCTATGGCAGAAGCACCACATTTTGTTTCTCTGCAAACAAGTCCTCGTGTCCTCTCTCTCCCTAAGACTCATTCCTTCCAAATGATCCCCAACGCTACTTCCGGTTGTTCTCCACCCCTCCTACTGATCCACCCACTGCCACTTTACTTAGTACCGAACTACGAGAAACACGCAGGTAAATAAAGACGTAGTACAGGATCCAACTTGCCCCAGCAAGCAACTGAGACGCCAGTCTCATTTTAGCTGATGTCCAGGGAGGTCAGGACAGCCTGAGGCTGCTCGCATACAAACTGGTGGTTGAAGTCTCGCTAGTTTTCTCAACTTTCAAGTTTCAAAAAGATTCAAGTTTCAAAACCTCCCAAGTTTCAAAAAGATTGGATCAGGGGGTCCAATTCTATGAGCCTCAAAAGAAGGTGCCCCTATCCTTCATTATTTCCTATGGAAGGAAGGCATTGAAAAGGTGTGCCGTCCCTTTAAATGTGATGGCCAGAGCTCCTTTTGGAGTTCCATTATGCTTGTCACAGCCTTGATCTTGGCTCCACCCCCAAAGTCTCCTGGCTCCACCCCCAAAGTCCCCAGATATTTCTTAAATTGGACATGGCAACATTAGCTCAGTGGAGGGAACTGTCCTCTCATACAACCTTCCTCAGCATGAATGTAACAAGGCTGCCAAAGACCGGAAGGCCCTTCTGCAAATTGCAGACAGGGTTCACATGCAGCTCCTGGGGCGGAGTCTGGTAAGGGGGCAGGATCCCCCATAGGAATCAAGAAAGACCCCTAACGTCTCGGGGGGGGGGGGGAGAGAATCCAAGAGAGCTTTTTCTGCCTGTTTGTTTTCAGGAAAGAGAAACCTGGGAATTCTGGCCAGATGCTCCCTTCATTGACCCACTGTTCAGCCCCTTTCCCCCTCCCCAGCTGTGGCTTAGTCTTGCTTGTACTATTCAGGCCCAGCAAGCTATCTTGGAAGGGACTCTTCCTCAGTTCTTTCAGTGCCCCTTCCTCCCTGGCTAACAAGCTCAGCCCGTGTTCTCCCCCAGGGCTAGGATTCTAGGCTCACTCACACAGAACTACACAGGGGTGGCCAAACTGTGGTTGTGGAATGCATTTAAAATTAAAGTTGCTTTCTTCCCACCTCCACTTTTGTCCCCTCTCTCCAACATCCGATGTTCATGTCTTGCAGCTCACAACCATCTGGCGTTTATTCTATGTGGCTCTTAGGTTAAGCAAGTTTGGCTACCCCTGGACCTGTGGAATACCTTGGACCTAAGCCTGTTGTGATGGAAGCATCAGAGTAAAAAAACCCTATCAAGTGTGTGTGTGCGCTTATCAGAAGAATCTGTCTCCCTCCCTCCTTCCAAGAAGAGTGTGTGCACAGAAAAGCTTAACTAATTTTTGACCTTGTACTTCTCATTTCCCTGATACTATATCAATATACAAACAGATTATCAAAGTAACAAAGGCCCCTGTCTCAATTATATTAGAGTCTACTGTATTAAATAAATGAGAAAACCCCAATCTCTCTAACCCTTATAAAATTATTTCTGTGCCCCCTATGTAAATATGTAAAATATCTAAGTTAGATAATTCACTACTTAGAATCATTGTTATGGAAATTATTAGAATTAAAATTAAAATCAACACTTTTAATATTGCTACCCTTATGGGGAAAGTAAATGAATAGATGTCCCCAGGGCTTTTTTTCTGCAGGAGCCCACAGGAGTGGCGCTCCTCCTGGGCTGGCCAGTCTCAGCTGGCCTGACCTGCTATGTGGCAGCCACAAGCTCCCAGCCCAGGTGGCATGGCCTAATATGCAAATGAGCTCCTACTGAGCTTTTTCTGCAAAAAACAAAAAAAAAGCACTGGATGTCCCCATTGGTCAACCTTAAAACAAATTGAGAACAAATTAAAACAAAAAGAAGTAAAACAACAACATACAATAGGACAGGTAGAATGAATGAGAAAAGCAACAGTCATGGCTATAACGGTCACACTAATGTCACAAATTGCATTAAATGATACCCCTGCTTGCTCAGGCATTCTAAGTTACTCAAAGGTTTCTCCTTGCTATTAAGTTCTCCCCCCTCCCCCTCCTTGGCTCACCTTATCTTCCTTTAATTGGCAATTGAGATAAAGGATTGAAGTAAATGGGGGAGGGGGGGAATAAAACCCAATTGAGAGTAAGATGATAATCAAAAGGACTCCCCCCCAAAAAAAAAATCTTTTAAGCCCCCTAAAAGTCTTAAAGTTATTTTTTGCTCCAATCACAACCAAATGGATGGAGAGAGACCTCAACATCTCCAGTGCAGAAGGAAAGTGAGAAAGAAAAATCAAAATAAAAAACTCTGAGAAAGACCAAGGAAATGCTCCTTGGAAGGGCAAGTGTAAAATTACAAGAAATGAAGGAGTCCACTCAGCCTATTGTTCACCCAACCGCACCCAAAAAGGGGGTGGGGGGGGGAAGGGAAGATGGATTTGTAATGAAGAGAAAAGGTGAAGAAAAAGAGATCAAGCAGCTAAGCTCAATAAATCAGGCAAGGGTGGTCAACAAGGAAATAAATTTTGCAGCTGAAACAAGAGTCAAAATTGAAGAGGAAAGCAGCAACTAAAGAAGAAACTGAGCTGAGCTCTGGCATGAATGCATACAAATAGATGAGGAAACGAATGAACAAATATTTAAACTTTAAAATAAAATGTAAAATAAGTGCAAAACAAAAGAAAATATAAGACAAAAATATATTCAGAAACAAAGAGATTGCTCCAGAGGTAGAGCTCAGCTCTGCAATGGTCCTGTTGCTTCTCTCCTATTGCTGCTGTTGCTTAAGCAATAAATAGATAAAAATAATTATATGAGAATAATTAATGAGTAAGGTTTAAAAAGTAGATTTATAGAGTTCATAAAAATGGTATGCATAAAGTGAGTAGAAGCTAATAGATTTAATATAAAGTAAAAAAACAAACAAACTAGCATCTTTGTGAGATCACAGTTAACAAAGGGGGGAGAGACTGTTATCACTGATAAACTAACCTAGTCAAAGATAGGAAGCATCAACAAGATAGGAAAATAGGAAGGTGTTATAAGACTTCAATAAAAGGCAACAAGAAGGGGAAAGGGTACAAGTATAAAGATATGAAAAGTAGAAAAGTAGAAAACAAAACAAAAAGCAAAGCACAGCCTCAGGTGGTTGGTATCTCCCACCTGGAGTCCACTTATCGTTTTCAAAACCACAGGAAAGCTTATACCTTGAATAAAACTTTGTTGATCTGAAAGGACTCTGACTCTCTCTCCTTCTTGGGGGGAGCCCTCAGTCAATGGAGGGAAGGGAGGTTTGGTTTTGTATCTCTCCCACCCGCTGTGATTGGGGGAGATGGGTAGAAGCAAGCTGTAACTGAAGCAGCTCCAGGGAAAGAAGCAGCCAGGAGAGGATTTTATTGCCCTACACTCAGCCCAAAAGCCATGTGCTTGAGGGTAAAAACTATTGTGCTAGCGCAGGCTAGCGCAGTTTAATGGGAAATACTGGTCTTGCTACATACTGAAAGCCATTAATAAACAGAAAGGACCATGGTGTGAAGGTTATAACTGTTACAACAAAAATCACCATGTAAGCAGGGGTGTCAACTCATTTGTTAGGAGGGCCAGATCTGATATAAATGAGACCTTGTCAGGCCAGGCCATGTGTGTCATAAAATGTATCTCTCCCACATGATTGAGGGAACTGGGCAAAGGAAGCTCTGGCTCTTTCCTTTCCTCCGAAGGGGATGAGAAGGGGGCAGAGCCTCAGCCAATAGAAGGAAAAGAGGCTTGGCTCAGTAGCTCTGCTGTGCGATTAAGAGAACCTGGCAATGCAAGCTCTCCCTTCCCCTCTCCAAGGGAAGAGCCTCAGCCAATTGAGAAAATAGAGGCTTTGCTTTGAAACTCCTGTGTGATTGAGCAAAGCAAGTTGTGACACAGAAGGAAGCAAGAGAGAGGGAGAACAAAGTACTTGCTTGCGGGCCTGATAGGAACCCTCTGAGGGCTTGATCCAGCCCCTGGGCTGCACGTTTCACATCCCTGATATATAGTATTAAATGCTTAGTATATCAATACTTAATGATGTCTATATAATAAATTCTGTGTCCAACACTGTTGTGCTCTTTTCTATTTTTATAGTATTAAACAAAATGAATACAAAGCTCATTTGCCATAAATCCTTACAAGTGAAATATTCAATGTTTTAAGCAATATACAAACAATAGCCAATACAAAATACTAACTCAAAGAGTATAAATGTCCGTGATTCTTTTAAGTAAATTCAAACTTTCCTTGGAGCTATAAGTGAAGCCAAACAAGACAATGTGGGGAGGGGTTGATCCAGCTTCTGGTTTCCCAAGCCTTCCTCATCATACCATTTGTGAAGAATCATACCATCTGTGAAGCTTCCAGTAGGCTGAGGCCATGTTTATAATTCTTTATGGTGATTTCCTCTGGCTAAATAATTGTTAAAAAACAGCTGTGAAGTGACTACAAGTTCCAACTTGTATTGACTGAATTTTGAAAACGTGACAAATTTTTCTGTTTGAAGTTACAAGACCTGAGAAAGGCTTGGGAAATGGGAAGCTGGATTGACCAGTAGAATTCCGTAAACTTCGGTTGGCTTCATTTTGGACTGGTCCTTTGGATTAAAGTAACTGTGTTAAATTTAGGCACGTGAAGCCTTAAACTTCTGACTGAAACTGGTTCCCTTGCCATATGTGCTGCATCCCAGTATTGTCATCAGAGGGCTTCCTTGAAAGAATCTTCCACTGACTAGTGAACTTATGTTATTGGGCTATTATGAGGACTCTCTGTTTTATTTAGTCTATGGACTACTTTAGTTTTATAAGACATGTGGTTTGATTATGTAAACAGACATGTTAAATATTTTGTCTTAGTAATCACAGCCATCTTTTCTAAATGCTCAAGAACTGACTGATGATTTGTTCTAAAACTTTTCCAGGTATAGATGGTAAGCTGACATGTCGGTGGTTAGCCAGGTCCTCCTTTCCCCACTTCTTGAAGATGGGGACACTGGCCCACCTCCAATCTTCAGGCACCTGTCCTGTTCACCGAGAATGCTCAAAAATAATGACCAGAGGCTCAGAAATTATTCCGCAAGTTCCTGGATGTAGTTCATCTGGCCCCAAGGACTTCATTTCATTTACAGAAACTAGGTGTTTATGCACTATTCCTATACTGATCCTAGACTGCAACTCCCTTCCCTCATTGTATGTTCTGTTTTTGCCATGTTGAACACCATTTCCCTCACAAGAGAAGCCTAAGGAAAAGTAGGAATCGAGCAGTTCTGCTGTCTCTTCATCACCTGTTATAATTTTACTTTCCTGTCCTCACAATGGGCCTATGTTCTTGCTCTTTTTCTTACTTTGTACATAAGAAAGGAACACTTTTTTTGGTTGTTTTTAGCATCTCTCACTATCCTAAGCTCATACTGAGCTTTAGCTTTCCTAACTCTTTCTCTGCAAGCATTGGTTATTTGTTTATATTCATCCTTGGTTATAAGACCCTCCTCCCATTTCCAAAATGAGTCTTTTTTATTTCTCAAGTCTTTAGAGAGCTGTTTATGGAGCCACCTTGGCTTCTTTAGGCTCTTCCCATTTTCCGTTCTCATGGAATCATTTGTGATTGTGCCTTCAATATTTTGCTTTTAAGAAACTCCCAC
Organism: Heteronotia binoei; assembly: GCF_032191835.1. Lineage (NCBI taxonomy): Eukaryota > Metazoa > Chordata > Lepidosauria > Squamata > Gekkonidae > Heteronotia > Heteronotia binoei. Next base: position 166,379,264 of record NC_083243.1, on the reverse strand, counting down.
CCCTCTTGAACTCCTTCTTCTTAAGTTATTTCTGACCATGGGATTTTACCCAGAATAACTCTGCCAAAATTTGCTTTCCTGAGGTTCAACCTACCGTATTTGCCGGCGTATAAGACGACTGGGCGTATAAGACGACCCCCCCAACATTTCCACTCAAAATATAGAGTTTGTTATATACTCGCCGTGTAAGACTACCCCCTCTTCCGCACACCTTCCACACACCAAATAAAAGGTAAAAGAACATCCGGCCCGCCCCTGCATCTCCCTGTGACCGGCACTAGTGCATGTGCGAGCTCTGTGTAGACAAGGGGCGGGCCGGAGGGCCGCTGCTTCCCGCCGAGCACGGTCACGCCAAAAAGGCTGGCACCCCTGTGTCGCTGCTGATGCTCGCCGCAGCCACGCTGATGACCCACCGTGGCCGTGCTGGATACCGCGCGATACTGGACGGTATGTAGAATGAGGTGGGCGGGCATCGGGAGGCCACTATGGGCACTGGGCAAGCATCGGAAGGCCACTATGGGCAGCTATGTCTATCCCAACTGAAGTGCACCCGGCGTATAAGACGACCCCCCCACTTGGAGGCCTGTTTTTCAGGGCAAAAAAGTAGTCTTATACGCCAGCAAATACGGTATATATCAGACTATGTACAGCTTTTCTCTTCCCCAAGACTGTAAATTCCAAAATCACATGGTCACTACTACCGAGAGTGCTCACTACTTCCTCCTCATCAACCAGTTCTTCCCTGTTGGTGAGAATAGAGTTCAAGATAGCAGATCCCCTTGTTTCCTTCTCCACTTTTTTGGAAATTGAAGTTGTCAGCAAGCAGGGCCGGCTCGCCCACTAGGCAAACTAGGTGGTTGCCTAGGGCGCCGGGAGGCAGGGGGCGGCAAATTGGGCTCTCCCTCCCCTCCGGTGCCGCAGGAAAGCACCTAGTTTGCCTCCTTCCCCCCCCCCCCACTGCTGCCGCAGCTGTTGCTGGCCCCCTCCGGCACGCCATTTTTTTTGTAGAAAAAGTCCAGCAGGAACTCATTTGTACATTAGGCCACACCCCATGACATCAACATTGTTCTACACAGGGTTTTTTTTGTAGAAAAAGCCCAGCAGGAACTCATGTGCCTATTAGGCCACACACCCTGATGCCAAGTCAGCTGGAACTGTGTTCCTGGGTGTTCCTGCAAAAAAAAAAAGCGCCCTGCCTCCTTTACATATAATGCTACGCTTTTGCCCTTCCTTATTTGTTTGTCTCTTTTAAATAAATTGTACCTCTCAATCCTATTCCAATTGTGAGTGTCATCCCACCAAGTTTCAGTAATGTCTACTAGGTCATAGTCCTCCCCTTCCTGTATTAGGACTTCCACTGCCTCCTGCTTGTTTTCCATATTCTGAGCATTATAACAATCTGTTTTTAAGAAAACATTGGCTGCACATTTCTTCTTGTAACTCCATGACCAGAAGGGGTGGAATATGAATATATATATATATATATATATATATACACACACACACACACACACATATATATATATATATATATATATATATATATATATATATATATATATATATATATACACACACACACACACACACACACACACACACATATATATATATATACACACACCTACTTTGATTTTTTTTCACATCATACTTACTATACAATATCTGCAAAGCCAGAAAGCAGGGGCTTTGACTGATATTCAATATTGTGTTTGGCACACAAAGACTTAACCAAAGGGGCCACCTTCCAGAAGTTGTGTCGAGGCATTGTAGGGAAAAGGCTAGAGGGAGAAAAAAGGGGATATGTTAGACTGCTTTTTTCACCTTGGGTGCATTGCTCACCTGGAGCCTGTGTACCTTAACAAGACAATTGATCAATATTGCTTTTGAGAATCTTGTTTTCCCATTTCCCTATATCTGTACTTACTGATGCTCAATTTGAAAATTCAGATGTCCTGTTACCCAGTCATTGAAGAACGATTGGTTCACATTACACGTTGCCAGGAGCTGGTAGGGAGAAAAAGAAACAGAGAGGGAGAGAGAAATTGGAGTGTAGATCTATATATCCCTCATGGCCTATCAAATTCATTTCAGCTAAACTTTTTGATTTCTCGGAAGAGCAAGTTCCACTAATTCAAATATCCTTGCAAAATGTTAATTTTCTCTTCAGTTTCCACTGGACAGAAACTAATTTTCATTTGAAGTATATTTACCATTCTACAATAATTATATTAAACTGATTACCTTAACACAAGCTACAAAATAACATTTCAAAAACAAAATTGTAAATTTTAGTGTAACTGTTATGTATTGGACTACGACTGGGAAGACCCAGATTCGGATTCCTACTTCATCATGGAAGCTTGTTGGGTAACTTGGCCAGTCGTCCTCTCTCAGCTTAACCTACCTAACAAGGATAAAGATGCTAGAATAGGATAAAAGTGCACTAAAAGTTTTCAAAATCAACATCGTTTCTGAAATTATGCCTAATTCTGAATTTATGCAACAGTAGTTTATGAGCTCCCTGCCCCCCCCCCCCCCAAAAAACCCTTTCCCTCTTTCTTTATCTCTGAATGGTATTGTTTTCTAGGAGTGACAGAGGTCTCTTCCTAAAACTTTGTGACCTGCCTCTCAATAAAAAAGCATGCTGACAAATGATACATAAAATTGAATTTCTGGTGAAATTCTATAGCAATTCTGTTTAAAGTTAATATCTAAGCATGGCAATTTATTTCTGAATTACAGTTTATTCATAATTTTGTTTCTGCCTTGACTTGTTTCTTACAGGCCACTACTAGTTACCTGAAATGAAAACAGAAAGAGTCAAGAAAGGAAAAACAAGAAAGGCACATCAGTTCTGGTGTTCAGGGAACGATTTATGTGGAAGAGCTGAACTGGGCACCTTCTGTGAGCCATATATCCTGCTTATTTTATTCAAATTGTACAGTAATACCTCTTATAAAGCAGTTTCACTTAACACTCTTCATCCTGGGTGTACATCTGCTTTTTTAAAAAAATCAGGAGTGACTGGATTAAAGTTTCCCAGCATAATCAGTCCTCTGGAAGTAAATGTGGTCTGGCCAAAAAGGATGTGGCAACCTTCTGCAGGTGAGGTGGCCTGTTGAAGATCTGTGAAAGGCCTGAACAGTCAAGGAATGGGGCCCCAGTCAGAGCTGAAGAGCAACTGCAGCTTCTTGGAGGAAACCTCTACATGAACCTCTACATGACCCAAAGGGACTTCCCAGGATGGATCATCACAGAAGCCTGAAAGAAACAGTAAGCTGGTGGTTGCCATTTCCTCCAGCTGCTGCCTCATTAATAAGAAATGGCAATAGTGTGAATATATCCCTGTTAGAAAAGGGTTGCCAGCCTCCATGTAGTAGTTGGAGATCTCCTGGCATTGCATCTCCAGACAACAGAGGTAGTTCCCCTGGAAAAAATGGCTGCTTTGGAAGGTGGACTCTACAGCATTATACCCCTCCCCAAACCCTGTCCTCCTCAGGCTCCACCTGCAAAATCTCCAGGTATTTCCCAACTTGAAGCTGGAAACCCCACTATTAGAACCAGTTTTACCATACCTGTTATAGAGCTTAGCACTTTGCTTTCAGAAATACAACTACCAGGGCCTTTTTTGTAAAAAAAAGGCCAGCAGGAACTCATTAGCATATTAGATCACATCCCCTAATATTAGCATATTAATTCATTAGTATATATATTAGACCACACACTCATTAGCATATTAGGCCACACCAGCTGGGATAATCTAGTGTAAGTGGAACTGGTGGTAGCTGGCTTCCAACCCGCACCTGCCACCCCTGCCTCCTTATTTATTTATTTATTTTAGTATATTTTTATTCCACCCATTTCCCGTAGGACTCAGGGCGGAGTACAACATATGATAAAACAATAAAATGCAATAAAAACGTTCTATAAACAGACAACTCAACAGCACTCAGATTACCATGTCATCACATATGTCATCAGCTTAGCCGTCTCACATCATGGCAGTTTTTATTCCATTTCTTAGCACATATGGAAGCTACAGCTGCTCCCACCAGACATTTAAAGGCATCCACACACCCCAGCAGCAGTCCTTCAGAAGGCAATACCCACCACTCAGGCGCCACAGAAAGAAAGAAAGAAAAGGGGGGAAGGAAAAAAAAGAAAGACAGAGAGAAAGACAGACAGACAGAGAGAAAGACAGACAGACAGACAGAGAGGGAGGGAGTTGGAAATAAAGCAAATAGAGGGAGAAAGAAAGACGGGGAGGGAGTTGGAACTAAAGCAAATGGATGGAAATGAAAACAGAGAGAGGGGAGAGTGGAAAAATAGACGGAAAAAGAAAGACAGATAGAGGGGGGAGGGAGTTGGAAATAGAGGAAATAGCCTCTGGGCTCTTTGACACACTTCATTTTCACTACAGCACATGGTCAGATATTCTCCTTAGACCTCTGGCATATGGGCACATACCAATAATTCCTGGTGAGAAAGGATCACTTACCTGTGTAGAGAACCAGTCCATGTTTCCATCATAATCAATGTGCATAGGAATATGGTTCAGTTGTGATATCCACGTAAATAAGATACTCTCCAAAACACTGAGAGAGAGCGGGGTGGGGGGGGGGGAGAAAAGGCAGGGTATAATTTATATTTATTTAAAAAACATTTATTAGCTGCCTATCCCTTGCAGAACTCAAGGCAGACTACTTTATAAAAGTACACTCCTGAGCCTAACCAACACAAGTGACTATTACTGATTTCTCACAAGCGTTGTACTGCCGCCAGATTTCTGTCTTCCCACACCTCGTACAAGCAATCAGTTTCCTGCCAGTTGCTCTGCAGGTGCAGTTTGACACACGGCTCCCTTCGGTTTCCCTCAACTTTTAAGGATTAAGAAACCACGAGGGGAACTGGAGAAAGCTGTGCACCAAAATGTGCCCGTGGAGCAACTTGAGGAAAATTGATCGCTTGCGTTGTGGGGAAACAGAAGTCTGCGGCAGAGCAACGCTTGTGAGAAATCAGTATATATCTTTATTTTCATGCTATGCACTCTAACTTTGAAGTGAGCCCAATAAACTCAGTGGAATTTCCTTTTAAAAACAGACAGGACTCAAGAACACAAGTAGAGCAGCCTGCTGGATCAGACCAGTGATCCATCTAGTTCAGCACACTCTTTTACACAATGGCCATCCATTTATCCTGACTTTGCTTTGGTAACTACAGCTGGTGGCAGTTGGCTGGTCAGTTAGCCAATGGGCAGGTGGCTGAGAAGACAGTTTCTTTACTCAGCTTCTCCCCCCTTTTCTAGTACCTTGGAAATGGTTTTGGCAGCCTCTGAATACCCAACTTTCATTTTTTAAAGGTCTCTAGTGTCTTCCCTTGTTGAGACATACCTTTTTCCTTATATCTCCATGAGGGAGGGGACTAGAAATTTGTTTTTAAATGAAAACTGGGTTTTCAGAGAACATGCTAAACCTATCATAACAACAGTATATTGCTAGAACAATATTTTAGTATGGATTTTTGTTTTAAATGCAAAAGCCCTGTTGTGTTGTGTAGTTATTTTTGGCATTAGAAAAAAGTGGTAATGTTTGAAAAGAGATATAAAACTATATATATAGTTCATAAACAGATGGGTGGCAGAGCTGCTCCCCCTTTTAGTCTTCTCCATACAAAGACAGATGGGTGGTGGGAGGACAGGTACATCAATCCTCCCCAATAGTCAGCTGCAGTCCCCTGCCCCAGGAATGCTACCCTCTTCCCTGCAGCCTTGTGTGTATCAATGAAGCCCCCCACTTTTTCTCTCTATCCCTAAGCATGTACATTTTTTTTAAAGTTTAGCCTTAAAACTGATATATTGTTATAAGCATGCACAGAAAATAAAGGCAGAGTGTGTGGTATGATGCCACCAATGATGTCACCTTCCCTTGAAAATCTTGATTATTCAAGACACGTGGAAAAGAAAATAAACTGACTTCACAACTGTGAAAATGCAGAGGGAAGGCAGATGTGTGGAAGAGTTGTGCCCAAACTGATTCCAGTTTGTGGACTGACTGCCAAGAAAATCACGAGCTAGTTGAGAGTGAGGCAAAGACTGAAAATAGGAAGCCGCATCTGATTCAAGGTAGATTCGCGCATAAATGTGTTTTACTTGATTTTGACCCTTGGCAGCTGAATGTACATATCAACTCCACTAGAAAACAAAGTGTTTGAAGTTATTCCAGATGACATGAAAGATCCATCTGCAATGGCTCATACTCATATCCAATCCATCCTTTTATGCCATAGTTTTTTGGAAAAAAGAAAAGTTTCCTAAGATTAATCTTTGGTGTAGAGCTTAATATTGGAATCTAAAGTGAGAGAAATATCAATTCATAACAACAAAGGAAGAATAGAAATCAAAAGAAACATGAAACATGATGAACAGTACTTGAGCAGAAGAAGTTGTCCCAAAACAACTTTCACTCCCAGTAAAGGCACAAAGGTAATAAAAAATCGAATGAAATATGTAGCACTCCATGACAACTCCTGTGAGAGAGAAAGAAAGGATGGGTAGAATAGTAGATGTACAGTTGCCTTACTATTCCTTAAGCAAACATACACCTTAAACACAAGTCCCGCATGTCTTATTGTGTATGGGCTATATGTTACTATCTATTGAGATACCCAATCTCAATGACTCTCTAGAATCCCTGTGCCTACTACATCAGCATGGTGGATAAGTCAGAAGTATTCTTCAAAACCATCAGACCCTGCACTGAGGCACTGTCCACTGGCCCCACAGGTCACATTTCCAGAAGGCTCAGGTTCTCCAACTTGTACCTGCTTAATAGGGGGATGGGATTTCTCCCACAATTCCAGTTTCATATTAGGCATCATGACATGTTCCCATAACTACGGTATGTTGATTCTCAATTCATACTTCTTGAGTCCAATTTTGTTTTCAAAGCGAACTGATGGAAGCGACCTGGCCAATTGCTGTCTGGTTTTCCTCTGAGTTGTTCAGAGGTTCAGGTTCCTAGTGGTCCCATGAGGAACACTGTGCAAAGATTCCATGAAAATCACAATAAGCTTATTAGTGATACTTGTTTATGGAAAGGAGCTAATTCTTTACATGTAAAGTCTTTGGTCAGCATAGACTAAAACCATGTCCCCAAATAGGGTCATATGACCATCTCTCAGTGCTTTTCCCTGAGATCATTTTAAAGCACAGAAATGCATCTTACTACTTGGAAAGGATTAGAACACTTACCCGCCATAGTTTACGCTGGAATATGAAATATATTGAATAAATCTGAAATATTGGAACTACAACCAGAGGCATTGCTACAGAAAGAAACAAAATTGAAAGAGTGGGTTAATCACTCTTTTGTAATCACAGAAAGTCACCTTAAAAACAATACACACATGTCAACCTTCCCAAACTTAAAGTTATACCCAAACTGAAATGGGTATTTCCTGTTAACTCCTAATTTCCTTAAATACTGTGATTTTATTCTAGAACTAGAAATAAGGCCCATTGTGGGCTCTGGGTGAGTGCCCTCTCACCCTTGGTGTCTTCCCATCCCCCACCTCCAACCACTTCTCCCTTTCAACTACCCCCACACCCTTGATGGACAAGGTCACTTATTTGCATATTTAGTTTACATTACCAACCCAGAGGCACATCAAGAAATCACAATTTATACTTAGAACCACATCAGAATATGGGTTAAAGTTCATTTTAATTCCAGTAGCTTCCTAACACAAGATAGCCACCAATGAGCTTGAAGAAAGTAACTAACTTCTCAAAGGAGCTATTGTTCTAATCACAAGCTGATATGCTTGCAGAAAGTTTAAGTTTAGACTTCTCGGCAACCAGTTATTTTAGGAGGCGAGAAAGAGCAGAGAGAAGCAGTTTGAAGAAAGAGTAAAGAAGACACCTGGACTGGACAAAGGAATGTGCCCTCTTAAACTTGTAAACCACAAGAGACTGGTCAGCAGAAATATCCAGAGGGGTGCCTCCAAAGTGTATGGAGCCATCCTTGGGTAGCCAATCATGGTTGTATAATTTGGAATGAAGCCAGTTAAGGTATAAAACAGCCTGCATTTCTTGTATCCCTCAGAAAGCTGAAGGGTTCTTGAGGGTCTTTCACTCTCTGTTCATGCTTTCTCTTAATTAAGATTCCATTTGCTACCGGACTTGCACTGGGCTGCTTATTGGACGGAGAGCACAGGTACTACTCCTCCCACCCATGACATTCATTCACGACTGATCTAATAGGTTTTACTGTTAGAGTATTAACCTATTTCCACATATGAAAAAAAATCTCTGCAAGTAGAAAACTAGCACATAACTGAGGAAAAGCCTCTGTGCTCTTTTTAATCTTGCAGGGAGTCTTTATGTCAGAGGGCATTGCAAAATATTTCTATATTTTTAGTAGGCTTGATGTTAGACCAGGGGTGGCCATACTCATTTAACCTAAGAGCCTCATAGAATAAATGTCAGGTGTTTGAGAGCCTCAAGGCATGAACGTGGCTGGACTCACTCTGGTCCACCAGCTTCCAAGATGCTGACCATGCCCCCATCCAATTCACTGTGCGATTATATGTTATTACACCATACACAGAGAGAAAGAGAGAGTATCAGGCAGGAATAAAAACAGCCTTGAGCTGCTGGCACATCTTATTTGTTTCAGTTTTTAACTAATCTTTGACGGTAATAAACTGAACAACTAAAAAAAAAGGTAAAGGTAGTGCACCAGTCATTTCTTACTCTGGGGTGACATTGCTTTCACAATGTTTTCATGGCAGACTTTTTACAGGGTAGTTTGCCATTGCCTTCCCCAGTCAACTACACTTTCCCCCCAGCAAGCTGGGTACTCATTTTACCGACCTTGGAAGGATGGAAGGCTGAGTCAATCTTGAGCCGGCTATCTGAACCCAGCTTCCACTGGGATCGAACTCAGGTCGTGAGTAGAGGGCTCTGACTGCAGTACTGCAGCTTCACTAATCTTTGATGGTAATAAACTGAACTAGATAACTAGAATTGTTTATTTCCAGATTTTGTTCTTGGAAGTGAAATATTTTGGCAAGCATTCTCTAGCTCTCTCAACTGGAAAGAAATGAGAAAAAAGGAAAGGTGGAAAGAAATAATGAAAGAGAAAGAAAGAGAGAAAGGTGGAAAGAAAGGTGGAAAAAAAGGAAATAGATAAGGATGGAGAGGTGGAAAGAAAGCAACTTTAACTTTAAATGCCTTCTCCAAGCTGGCCAATGGGAGCTTTGAGAGCCACACAATATGTGTGAAAGAGCCACATGTGGCTCCAGAGCCACAATTTGGCCGCTCCATGTTAGACTGTGAGGACAAAATTCACTGCCTGTTGCTTTCTATTGTACCTCTGAAAGTGAGGAACAAAGAGGAGATCTCTGCTCATAATACAGTTCCCCCACCCATATTTTTAAAACTACTGATTATGTGCCAGACACAAACACCAAATAGCCTTTCCCCCTCCCCATCTCCAATGTACACATTAAAGAAGATTGATAAAACAAAGGCTAAGGATTAGAATAGGACATGTAAAATCAATAATTTGAGAGGGTAAAACAGCAAGGTGGTAGCAGAAGTTGATCAAAAAGGTGTGTGAGAAAAGTGGAGATGCTCACTGATGAAGAAATACTTGTGCTGATGATTATAAGGCATGTACTTCTTCTTCTGCTTGCCGAGCTGTTACAAAAAAAAAAAGAGGATTAAAGGTCATAAAGAAGTAACAACTAATCCATTGTTAATTTAACTGGGCCAGATTCAGTACAATGCCAATGGAAGGTGCTGGCAAGGAAGGATTTTTCCAACCTCCTCATTCCCTCAGCAGCTGACTGTGAAGCTTCCAGTGGAGTAGATATCCCATTATTCAAAAAACAATGTTTCTCAGACACACATTGGATGCACAATATCCATGGTGTCGGGAGGAAGATGTAGGTCTGCCAATTCAGGGCTTTTTGGGAGCAGGAACGCATAGGAACACAGTTCTGGCTGGCTTGGTGCCAGGGGGTGTGACCTAATATCAGGGGTGGAATTCTAGCAGGAGCTCCTTTGCATATTAGGCCACACACCCCTGATGTAGCCAATCCTCCAAGAGCTTACAAAGCTCTTTTTTTGTAAGCTCTTGGAGGATTGGCTACATCAGGGGTATGTGGCCTAATATGCAAAGGAGCTCCTGCTAGAATTCCACCCCTGCCTAATATGCAAATGAGATCCTACTGGGCTTTTCTTATAAAAAAGCCCTGTGTGAAACAATGGTGATGTCAGGTGGTGTGGCCTGATATGCTAATAAGTCCCTGCTGGGCTCATAAACACATGAACCAGAGATGAATCAGGGAGCTGTGGGGATTAGACTTGGACAAAATGAAGCATTTGCCAATAAACAGAAAGTATTTACTGTAGGCTATCCTGAATCCAATTCCAAAGCAAATAAACTGGAGGATGTGCATGTGCACAACAGATTGCTATTCCTGCTAGAGGTTCAATTTAGCTAGCATATCAAGAAGTCCAGGGCTTTTTTTTTTTTTAGGAAAAAACCCAGCAGGAACTCATTTGCATATTAGACCACACACCCCTGACATCACCATAGTTTTGCACAGGCTTTTTATAGAAAAAGCCCAGGAGGACCTCATTTGCATATTAGGCCACATTCCCTGACACCAAGCCAGCTAGAACTGCGTTCCTGTGCATTCCTGCTCAAAAAAAGCCCTGAAGCAGTCATTGATAGATATCTTAAAGGAATTTCTCCAATCCTCTTTTAAAGCCACCTAAATCAGTGGTCATATCCACATCTCTGGTAAGAAATGCCATAAGTTAATGATGCACTGTGTTCTCGAGTTATGGAAGGAGAAAAAATATCTCCCTCTTATTTATAATTTCATGAATAATGACTATCAACCAACTTTTGAACATTAATTAAAATACAAATATATGAAAATTTAAAACATTAAACCATAGGGTTGAATCCCATGGAGGTTCTCTGTGGATGGAATGGAGTAATAACTGCCAATTCTCCTCCCTTTGGCAAACCTCTGATTCTCCCCTCATACTGTTCCTGGGAGTCCCCAGCCCCCCAGGAAAAGCATCTCAAAGGGAGCTGGGACTAAAGTGAGATTGGGAAAGTGGAAAGTGAGGAAGTCATGCTCCATGGATGTTAATTTTTTCTGTTTACTGAAATTACTGGTGGATCTGAATAACACAACTGCTACTCCAGATTTTCCTCTGATCTGTTTCAGTACAACATTCCATATTTCAGAAAAAGAATCAATAGAATGGATCCTTCAATCCAAAATATGCAAGAGTAATTATTATGATTATTAGTCAAACATTTATTGCTTGTCACGAAGCACAAGATTTCCCTAGTATTTTGTCAATAGAACATTAACAGTAAGCAGTGTTCCCTCTAAGCTGAAGAGTCTTGTGAGCAAAAATTCTACTTCATGAGCTACTGGCAGGACTTTTTTGGTAGAAAAAGTCCAGCAGGAACTCATTTGCATCTTAGGCCACATCCCATGATGTCACCACTGTTCACATAGGGCTTTTTGTAGAAAAAGCCCAGAAGGAATTCATTTGCATATTAGGCCACACCACCTGATGCCAAGCCAGCCAGAACTGCGTTCCTGTGCGTTCCTGCTCAAAAAAAAAGCCCTGGCTACTGGCATTAAAGCTGTGAGCTACTGCATAAATTATTGTGCTCTGGGGTCAATTTTTCTGAGCTAAGACAAAATGTGTGAGCTGGTGGCTAAAAATCTGTGAGCTAGCTCAGCCTAACTCAGCTTAGAGGGAACACTGACAGGAAGCAGTACATTTTCCATTCATCTTCTGCATCACACTGGTTTTTTTCTCTACAAATTATTATTCAATTTAGGCTTGCCAAATCCAGTCTGGCAACTAGCAGGTGACCAGGGGGAGGGAACAGAGGGTAGGAGTGATTTCATGCTTCTCTAGGACTTTGGCCCTTGACAATTCCTAAGATGTATGATGTCACTTCCAGGATTTCCCAGAAATACATCATGCCATTGGTCTAACAGCCATTTTTAAGTTTTTTCTCCCATGGCTGCTTTGAACAGTGGTAGGAAACAAGACATAGGGGATCTCCTATTCCCATCAGGAGACTGGCAATCCTAATCCAATTTTTGTCTTGAATACATCTTCCCAAAGGGCCTCTAACCTTGAAATTCTACCAAATGTGCAGGCATGTATTTTCAATTTATATACCACATTTTCTACCACTGAAGTAGCTCATGAAGGAGCATAATAATTATGAAGTCAATACTGTACAGTACTAACAGTAATAAAAGCAATTAAACATCTAAACTCATCATAAATTAAGTTCAAAAGCCTAGACAAAACAAAATAGAATAACAAAGCAGTAAAAATTTCCAGCAGCAATATAACCAATCCCATGATATATCAGTAAAGTCTTCTGAACAGTGAACATCAACTTCCAGAAATCTTAATGCACCTCCATTAGAAATGTGTTTCAGAGAGTGGGTGCCACTAGAGAATGTCCTGGCTTGAGCATAGACATTTCTTAAATCCCTTCAGGACAGGGCATGTAACAATGCTTCCCATCATTCTCAAGGAACATGGGAGTTCATGTGTGAAGAGGCATTCTTTAATGTGCACAGGCTCCAGGCATGTAAGGTTCTAAAGGTGAAGAGCTGGGCCCAGAAGCTAATAGGAAGCCAGTGCTGTTGAGCCTGAGATGAGACCTCATCAAGAGATAAGCTATAACATTTTACATTAGCTGAAGTGTATTGTCATCAGATCCATTAGCTGAAGCTCCAAGTCATCAGTTCCAGCTCCTGGAGATCTCCCCAAATTACAACTGATCTCCAAACTACTGAGGTCAGGCCTCCTTGAGAAAACAGTTGCTTTGGAGGGTGGACTGTATGGCTTCACATCCCCATTGAGGTCCTACCCCTCTCCAAACTCAACCATCCCTGGTCTCTACCTCCAACACTCCAGGAATTTCATACCTGGAGTTGGCAACCCTGGTTAAAATAGCTTATGCAAGAGAGTACTGAAGTGCGTATTACCAAGTCATATTCTTGTCTGGAAGGAACAGTCACTGCCCACTCGCCAACCTAAATCCCTGAAAGCCCACTACCACCACTGCTACCTCAACTGGAAATTTGGCACTCTGTAGTATCAATATTTCTAAAATTTAAAAATAATAAGCAGAGTCACTCCTTTTGTCAACCAGAGGCACTGATGCCATTTCCTACTCTGACAAGTTATTGGCACAAATCCCACATCTCATCCAAGCGTTACCAGAGATGTCATTACTTCTTACCTCTTCAGAAAGAGATTTTCCTAAAGAAAAAACTGTGGGATGCATTTCAATATCTGGGTCCTTTAGGAAACAGTTGGGTTTGGCATGGTGCTGAGAATGGTGAAGAGACCACCAGTTGGCTGAAAGCCCCTGCAGAGAAAGATGGGGACAAAGAAATCAGGCCACAACCACCTTCTTCGACGTTTTAAACTTCCTGCTTATTCTGAAGAAATAAATCTGCTCATTCATTTTTAGGGGGAAAACCAACAAAATACCAATACACCAAAACAAAACAAAGCAGCATAAAAATAATTTAAAAGGTCAATACAGGATACAAGGTCAGAGGTTAAAAAAATGAAATGGATAAACATCACCCCTAGTAAAAAAACAAAACACCCCACAATCTTTTCCAGCATGGAAAAAAAATGAACATACAGGCACCATATACAATGTGCAACAAGTTTTACAGTGAGACACTACACAGAGGGCGCGGTCACACGTACCATTAGTGACGACACAGCTCCGTCTGGCTGACGGATTAAATGTGTTCGTTCAGACATCCACATCTGGCAATCGAGCCTCATCCGTGCTCATCCAGGCTTGCTACGCATGAATGGCACATTAATTTGACAGCACATAAAGTCAGGCCCCTTTTCAAAACAGCGTCACAGGATCGGCTTTTTGTTGTTTGGACAGCTCACCCGCGATACTGCCTCTCACCTTTTTTTTTCAAAGACAGCAGACAGCTCACCCAGCAGACATGCGCATTACCAGATCATCCGGGAATCTGAGGTGCTTCTCCAATCAACACAGGATCGGAGGGGGGGGGGAAATCATTATCTCACTATTCAGAACAGGAAAAAATTCTTTTTTTTTCAATGTGGAGGGTTTCAAGATATCATTGTCACTGCCAATTTCTAGGAAAATAATTCCTGGCAGTTCCGTGGTTTGGATCGGCAACGTTAATTCTGGAAACTTTCGCCCTTCCCCCCTGCCTCTGAAGAAAGTTTTGATTTCCCAGCTCCAAACAGCTGGGCGCATGTTCAGTGGACCCCCTCCCCTCCCAGAAATCACCATTTGATTACGCATGCTCCAAGAAAGGTCCGTGATAGTATTGGATGTCTGATCGCGCACAACAGAATGAATCGCATTCTTGGATGCTCGTCTGAACTGCCCTGCATGAAATCACTATTCAGCAGTTCAGATTTGAGCGCTATACACCCACTTTTAATGGTACGTCTGACCACACCCAGAGAAGGTGAGGGGCTGTTGTTCAGTAGAAGGTTCCTAGTACAATCCTTGCATCCCCGATTGAAAGGAACTGGAAGTAGATTATGTGAAAGACCTCTGCCTGAGATGCTGGAGATCTGCTGCCAGTCTGAGTAGACAATACTTTGATGGACAAATGGTCTGATTCAGTATAAGACAGCCTCATATATGTTCAAGGTCATGTACTGGCCACATCCTCTTCAGGGGGTGGCAGCACAGAAGCCAGAGCCTCCATGGACAGTTTTAATGGGTGATTCTCAAATGTGAATAGGGCATCCTTTAGTCAGCCTGGTCTCAGGCTCCTTCAAGGGCTTTACAGGTCATGACCAACAAGACAGAGGACGATTATAATATGATGAAAGAATTAAAGATAGCAGCTAAACATAAAAACTGTGTCGTAATAAGTGATTAAACTACCCACAGATAGATTGGGTCAATATGTGTTCTGGTTGGAAGAAAGAATTTCTAGACACTCTCAATGACTGTGTTATGGAGCAGATGGTCACAGAACCTACCAGGGGTGGGGTGATCCTGGATTTGGTCCTAAGTAATGCCCAAGAACTGGTGAGAGGTAAAAGTAATTGCACCTCTTGGGAGCAGTGACCATAATGTTATTGATTTCACCATTTGTATAAATAGGGAGTTTCCCCAAAAGACCAACACAACCACTTTTAACTTTA
Source organism: Heteronotia binoei (assembly GCF_032191835.1). Lineage (NCBI taxonomy): Eukaryota > Metazoa > Chordata > Lepidosauria > Squamata > Gekkonidae > Heteronotia > Heteronotia binoei. The sequence continues at coordinate 166,364,020 of NC_083243.1, read as the reverse complement.
AGAGGTAAATTCTCTGAAATTAGGAGGCATATGAAGAGGAAACTGAAAGGAAAGGTAAATAGGGTCAAAACTGTTGGGGAAGCTTGGAGGCTATTTAAAACTACAATCCTAGAAACTCAGATAAACTATATACCACAAGTTAGGAAAGGCACAAACAGGTATAAGAAAAAGCCTGTATGGTTAACAAACAAAGTATTGGAAGCTGTAAAAGGTAAGAAGGATTCCTTTAAGTGATGGAAAACTAGTCCAAGTGAGGTTAATAAAAGGGAACACAGGCCGCGGCAAATCAAATGCAAGACTGTGATCAGGCAGGCAAAAAGGGACTATGAGAAGCATATTGCAAAAAAAACATAAAGACCAACAATAAAAATTTCTTCAAATATATTAAAAGCAGGAAACCAGCCAGAGAGGCAGTGGGGCCCTTGGATGACCAAGGAGTAAAAGGATTACTGAAGGAGGATAGGGAAATGGCTGAGAAGCTGAATACATTTTTTGCCTTCGTCTTCACTGTGGAAGATGAGGTGTTTGCCCACTCCAGAACCGCTGATTTTGGAAGGGGTGTTGAAGGACCTGAGTCAGATTGAGGTGACGAGAGCGGAGGTTCTACAACTGAGACAAATTAAAAACTAATAAGTCATCAGACCTGGATGGCATACACTCAAGATTTCTAAAAGAACTCAAAGGTGAACTTGTGGATCACCTGACAAAAATATACAATCTTTCATTGAAATCTGCCTCTGTTTCTGAGGACTGGAAGGTAGCAAATGTCACCCCCATCTTTAAAAAGGGTTCCAGAGGAGATCCGGGAAATTACAGGCCAGTCAGTCTGACTTCAATACTGGGAAAGTTGGTGGAAACCATTATCAAAAGAGAGAATGAGTAGACACATTGATGAACCAAAGTTATTGAGGAAGACTCAGCATGGGTTCTGTAAGGGAAGATCTTGTCTCACTAACCTGTTTGAGTTCTTTGAGGGGGTGAACAAACACGTGGACAAAAGGGACCCAATAGATGTTGTTTACCTTGACTTCCAGGAGGCTTTAGATGAAGTTCCTCATCAAAGGCTCCTTAGTAAACTCAAGAGTCATGGAGTAAAAGGACAAGTCCTCTTGTGGATCAAAAACTGGCTAATTTATAGGAAGCAGAGAGTTGAGTAAATGGGCAATTTTCGCAGTGGAAGATGGTAAGCAGTGGGGTGCCGAAGGGCTCAATACTGGGTCCCATGCTCTTTAAATGTGTTCATTAATGATTTGGATTTGGAGTAAGTAGTGAAGTGGCTAAGTTTGCAGATGACACTAAATTGTTCAGGGTGGTGAAAACCAGAGAGGATTGTGAGGCACTCCAAAGGGATCTGTCGAAGCTGGGTGAATGGGAGTCAGTGTGGCAGTTGGGGTTCAATGTGGCCAAGTGCAGAGCTATAAATACAAGTTAATGGGGTGTGAGCTGGCAGAGACACTGACCAAGAGAGAGATCTTGGGGTCATGGTAGATAACTCACTGAAAATGTCAAGATAGTGTGTGATTGCAATAAAAAAGGCCAACACCATGCTGGGAATTATTAGGAAGGGAACTGAAAACAAATCAGCCAGTATCAAAGGGTTGGAACATTTTCCCTATGAAGAAAGGTTAAAACGCTTGGGGCTCTTTAGCTTGGAGAAATGTCGGCTGAGGGGTGTCAAGATAAAAGGTTTACAAGATTATGCATGGGATAGAGAAGCCAGAGAAAGAAGTACTTTTCTCCCTTTCTCACAATACAAGAACTCATGGGCATTCAATGAAATTGCTGAGCAGTCGCGTTGGAACTGATAAAAGGAAGTACTTCTTCACCCAAAGGGTGATTAACGTGTGGAATTCACTGCCACAGGAGGTGGTGGTGGCTACAAGCATAGACAGCTTCAAGAAGGGAATGGATAAGCATATGGAGCAGAGGTCCATCAGTGGCTATTAGTCACAGCTTATTATTGGAACTCTCTGTCTGGGGCAGTGATACTCTGTATTCTTGTGCTTGGGGGGGGGCACAGTGGAAGGGCTTCTAGCCCCACTGGTGGACCTCTTGATGGCACTTGGGTTTTTTGGCCACTGTGATACAGAGTGTGGGACTGGATGGGCCACTGGCCTGATCCAACATGGCTTCTCTTATGTTCTTAATTCTAATTATGTATGGAAGTAAAGCAGAAGCCAGTGTAGTTTGACCCTGCTTTTAAAGAGATAGATTCTTTGTTATGGCCCCTACATGGTGGAATCAGCTGCCGGAGGAGGTGAGGGCCCTGCAGGACCTTGTTCAGTTCCGCAGGGCCTGTAAGACAACCCTCTTCCGGCTAGCTTACACCTAACTGATATGGGAAATTAAATGTAGCTTTACCAGACTCCTGTTATACATACTGTTGTGATGTTTAATGTTTTTAATGTTTTAAATGTTTATATATTTAAATGCTAGTTTAATTTTATGTTTCACTATCTGTTGTGAGCCGCCCTGAGCCACTTTCATGGGAAGGGCGGGATATAAATCATAAATAAATAAAAATAAATTATTCTGTTGTCACATTTTATACAACCTGAAGCTTTCAAGCCATCTCCAAAGACAGCCTCATGTAAAGTGTATTATATTATATGTGCCGGTCTGGCGTGGGAGGCTGGAGGGGGGTTGGCAATTTGGCTGGTGTACCGTTCGCCTAGCGCACCGGCCAACGCCTTACCGTCCCTGCTCGAGGGGGTGGCAGGCTGGGCGTTGGGAGCACCCAAGACTGGTGATCCTGGGTGACTTCAACGTCCAAGCGGATGACTTGGCCTCTAGTCAGGCGACGGACCTAGTGTCATCCATGGTGACACTAGGACTCTCTCAATTTGTGACATCCCCCATGCACCAGGCCGGGCACATGTTAGACTTGATCTTTGCAGCCGGGGTTGTGGTGGACGATACAACTATAGAAGCTGTGCCATGGTCGGACCACCGTGCTCTTAAGGCTCGTATGAATGCTCCACCCCAAACCTGCTTAGGCAGCGAGCCTATTATGGCTTGCCCGTGGAGCCAAATGGACCCGGAACGGTTCCAAATGGCTCTTCGGGATCCCTGGCCCTCTGGCGATTCCTTGGAGGCCCTGGTCGAGGTCTGGCATAGCCGACTCTCCAGGGCTATCAAAGAGATCGCACCTCAACGCCCTCTGCGACCCTGGACTAGGCTGGCGCTGTGGTATACCCCGGAACTACGCCAGCTGAAACAAGGCCTCAGACGGCTAGAGAGGCAATGGCGGCATACTCGAGACGAAGCAATTAGAGCATCTTATAGGGAATTTATGAGATCCTATGAGATGGCAGTCAAGGCCACAAAGAAAACGTACTTTGTGGCTAAGATTGCGTCTGCAAATTCGCGCCCGGCACAATTATTTAGGATAATTTGAACACTCACTACATTGCCACAGGGCAAACCAAATGTTAAGGAATTAGAGATAGGCTGTGAGGCTTTTGCGAAATATTTTGCAGACAAAGTCCAATCGCTTCGCCGTGACTGCCCTGCCATATTGGCTTCAGTATGTAAACTCGAGGCTCTGTGCCTGCCTTCCAGTTTGACCCTGGATCATTTTGACGCACTCAGCTTGGAGGAATTTGACAGAGTCCTCTCTGCTGCACGTTCAACAACTTGTGATCTTGACCCATGCCACTCCTGGCTAATTAAAGCCTGCCTGGAGGAGCTAAGATGCCCTATACGGGACATCATAAATAGATCTCTTTCAGAGGGCCGTTTTCCATCCCCTCTGAAGGAGGCAGTGGTCCGCCCTCTCTTAAAAAAGGTTACATCAGACCCAACCAAATTGGCGCACTACCGGCCGGTCTCGAATTTGCCCTTTTTGGGCCAAGTCATTTAGAGAGCTGTTGCGTTGCAGCTGCAGAGTTTTCTGGAGGACGCTTCCACCTTAGATCCATTCCAGTCCAGCTTCCGCCTGAGACATAGGACGGAGACAGTCTTGGTCGCTGTCATGGATGACCTCCGGAGACATCTGGATCGAGGCAGCGAGGCGGTTTTGCTGCTGTTAGACCTATCGGCTGCGTTCGATATGGTCAATCACCGGCTGCTGGCCTGCCACCTTGCCGACGCAGGGATTCAGGGCTTTCCTCTTTCCTTGAGGGTCGAGGGCAAAGGGTGGCAATTGGAGGAGAGCTATCCCAGAGACACTCACTTAATTGTGGGGTGCCACAGGGAGCAGTTCTCTCTCCGATGTTATTTAACATCTTTATGCGCCCCCTTCCCCAGATCGCCCGGAGATATGGGCTGGGTTGTCATCAGTACGCTGATGACACCCAGCTCTATCTACTGTTGGGTGACCGGACTGCCAATGCCCCGGAAAATCTGAATCGGGCGTTGCAAGCCGTGGCAGACTGGATTAAGCTGAGTGGGCTGAAATTAAATCCAGCGAAGACAGAGGTCCTTCGCCTGGGTCGTGGCGATTTAGGGAACGGGGTCTCCCTCCCAGTTTTTGATGGGGCGCAACTGGTAGTGCGCAGAGTTAAGAGCTTGGGAGTTCTACTGGAGCCTTCCTTGACAATGGAGGCCCAGATAGCAGCTACTGCCAAGTCCGCCTTTTTTCATCTTAGAGGCAGTTAGCCCTCTTCCTGGAGTTAGCCCTCTTCCTGGAACGCGGCGACCTGGCAACAGTGATCCACACTACAGTCACCTCGAGGTTAGACTACTGTAATGCCCTCTACATGGGGATTCCCCTGTACCGAACCCGGAAACTGCAGCTAGTGCAAAATGCAGCAGCCAGGCTGCTATTGGGACTGCCTCGGTGGGAACATGTGCAGTCTGGGCTGCGGGAATTGCACTGGCTGCCAATTGTTTACCGGGTTCGTTACAAGGTGCTGGTTATTACCTTTAAAGCCCTATATGGTCGAGGACCTGTCTATCTTAGGGACCGCCTCTCTCCATATGTTTCCCAGAGAGCACTGCGATCAAGCGCAAAAAATCTTTTAGAAATCCCTGGGCCAAAAGAAACCAAATTAAAAACTACCAGAGAACAGGCATTCTCTACAAAGGCCCCCAATGGTGGAATCAACTGCCGGAGGAGGTGCGGCCCTACAGGACTTTAACCAGTTTCGTAGGGCCTGCAAAACCGCCCTCTTCCAATTAGCTTTTTAAGATGGAACTCCTGATAATATCAATAACACCGAGCCATCTTGCACATATTTTGCTTGCACATATTTTGATTGTACTATAATGTTATACTGTTTTATTGGTTTTACTGTTTAAATTATTAATTATTGTATTCTGTTTTATTTGTATCATGGTTTTACCATGTCTTGTTAGCCGCCCTGAGCCTGCCCAGGCAGGGAGGGCGGGGTATAAATAAAAGTTTGTTGTTATTATTATTATTAACCTGGACATGATGATCACAGCATGAAGAGTTGTCACCAAATCACACTTCTGAAGAAAGGGTGGCAGCTATCAAAAACTGCTGAAGTGGGATAAAATTGTTCTGTGCCACAGTGGAGGAGTCAGTTGTGAATATGTATATAACAGCACCCTAAGTTGTGAGTCTATTATTTTAGTGACAATGGTATTCTTATAAGTCCCTTTCAAGTATATCTCATACTTCCTCTTTGGTCACTGTTACAAAATACAACTAGATTGTCAATAAACATACCTTCAGATGGCACATCACAAACTCATGAACAACGTGGTTCCATTTTGTATTGCTGAATACTGAAAGGTGCCCCAAGTCATGCTGCAGCCAACCTGCTTGGGACTAAAAAAGAGAAAGTTAATTCAGAAAACTTATTAGCTATATCAAAATCAGGACAAGACAGCACATAGCCCTTGTTTATGGCTTGAAGACAATGTAATAAGGATATACACATATAATGCCATCAATGTTCCCTCTAAGCTGCAGAGTCTTGTGAGCAAAAATTCTACTTTGTGAGCTACTGGTATTAAAGCTGTGAGCTACTGGCATGAAAGTTGTGAGCTACTGCATAAATTATTGTGCTCAAGAAGAAGACTGCAGATTTATACCCTGCCCTTCTCTTTGAATCAGACACTCAAAGCGGCTTACAATCTCCTACATCTTCTCCCCCCACAACAGACATCCTGTGAGGTGGGTGGAGCTGAGAGGGCTCTCACAGCCGCTGCCCTTTCAAGGACAACTCCTGCGATAGCTATGGCTAACCCAAGGCCATTCCCACAGCTGCAAGTGGAGGAGTGGGGAATCAAACCCGGTTCTCCCAGATGAATCTGCATACTTAACCAAACTGGCTATATATATCTATATCTATAGATATATATCTGCCCCTATATACATGTGCATAGGCCAGTTGAGAAAATTACCTGTGCAATCAGCAGCAGAGTTGTAGCAATAATAAAAGTAGTCACAGATGTCCCGAAGTACCATAGGACAAACCACCCTGCAACATCCAGTAGTAAGATGTGGAGAAGAATCACAAAGAAGTAAAGTGGGTTTGGTTTCAGGAGTCCCATCTTCTCAACAGTGGACTGTAGCTCTCGGAAGTCCTCTAATAATAATTTCTGTGGAAAGATCCAATTTTGCAGGTTTTTTCCCACCTGTGCCTTAAATATATAATGCAGCTGCCTTAGTGGATCATAGCAGATGTATACCCTTTTCTTTTCATGGTTTTCATAGCTGGGTTTAGGCCTTCCCTCCCAGAGAGAATTGCTGAAATTTGATATAGACCATTGTCACATTAGAGGAAGCCAATGAAATATATCATTCCCATTCTTATATGGGAATCCATTTGGTACAGCGTTACATAGAGTTACAGGAAATTCTGCTTGGTTATAATTTTTATTCCAATTTTGAATTTTAAGGCACACTTACATTTTTGCTGGGCTCAAAACTGGGCTCATCAGGTGCCAGTTCACCAATCATAAGTTGTTTCATGTGCTTCTTTACTGGAGTTTTATCAATGTGAAATGCTATGAAAGGATCCTAAACACAGAAAAACCGAGAGAGAAAAGGGAAAAAAGGACTCACACCTAAGAAATAGAAGACAAAACACATTCAGTGCAAAAATAGCATGTTGAGGATGACCTATACATTTATACTGTCATATTAGATCCCTTTACCACTATTATTTGAATGGATAAATCCAGGTGGCCAGCCATCTCAAGCAGAAGAACAAATTCTGAGTTCAGTGCCACCTTTAAGACGTACAAAAATTTATTCAAGGCATGAGCGTTCATGTGCACACACACTTCTTCAGATACATAAAAATGAAAGTTAACATTGCATACATATAGGCAGAAGACTCTACATAGGTGAACAGCAAAGTAGCACACAACTTAATGGATGTTTTGACACGTGCAAAGACTAAACAGTAATAACAAGTTAATTTATAGGTCACAATATGTTTGGATTTAATTATGGGGGGGGGAAGTATATTTTATGTGTAAAACGTGTAATGTGTAAAAGTATCAATTACTATTAATGATTAAGAAAGATACTTTTACACATTAGTCTCCTACTTTGTCAGGCAGTGGCAGCTTCCTTGTTGGGTCCAGCAGTTTCCCCTAATGAGAACAGCCCTCACAATGGCAGCTTCCCCTGTGGGGGCTCCCTAATGATAAGTGTGTTCCCTGCACATGCATAGAGAACACTGTTTTAGTTTTGAGGGGATTTAAGTGCCCCTGGGGAATTTTTAAAAATGTCCAGATTTTTCTGCAAATGTGGAGAGCCCTCCATGTGTGCAGAAAATTGCGGAGCCAGCTGTAGCGAGCCGTGGTCAATGACTGGAGTGGTAAGGGGACACTGGTTGCCTAGCAGTGGGAAGTAGGGTTGCCAATCCCCAGGTGGGGGCAGGGGATCCCCCAGTTTGGAGGCCCTCCCCCCGCTTCAGGGTCATCAGAAAGCAGGGGGAGGGGAGGGAAATGTCTGCTGGGAACTCTGTTATTCCCTATGGAGATTTAGTCCATAGAAAATCATGGAGAATTGATCCGCGGGTATCTGGGGCTCTGGGGGGGGGGCTGTTTTTTGGGGTAGAGGCACCAAATTTTCAGTATAGCATCTAGTGCCTCTCCCCAAAATACCCCCCCCCCCCCAAGTTTCAAAAAGATTGAACCAGGGGGTCAAATTCTATGAGCCCCAAAAGAAGGTGCCCCTATCCTTCATTATTTCCTATGGAAGGCAGGCATTGAAAAGGTGTGCTGTACCTTTAAATCTGATGGCCAGAACTCCCTTTGGAGTTCAATTATGCTTGTCACAGCCTTGATCTTGGCTCCACCCCCAAAGTCCCCAGATATTTCTTGAATTGGACTTGGCAACCCTAGTGGGAAGGCTCTGTGCAGCTGTGAGCAAAGGACCACTTGTGTACTCCAGACTAGGAGCCAGTTGGTGGGAAGACTGCCCGCCCCAAATGTTCAACCCCCCACTCCTCCCAATCCTGAAACCTTCTGCTTAGTTTGGCCAGTAAGACTCTACTCAAACATGGAGCCCACCACTGTGGCTGCTGGGAGGGATCCCTCCATTTCAGTGGCCCCTGGCATGCAGGGCCGGCTCACTCACTAGGCAAATTAGGTATTTGCATAGGGTGCAGGGAGGTAGTGCCAAGTTGGGCTCCCCCATCCCTGTGCCCAAGGCAAATGCCTAAGTTTCTCCCCCGGCCCCTTCCTTCCCTAGTGCAGGGCCATGCAACGCAGCACCACGCTCCACCCCCCTACCCCACACCGTGCTGAGAAGAGTGCCCCTAGGATCAGCCCTATCTGCTTTAAAGTGGCTGGGCATCTGAGCATTCTCTTAAGACAGCGCTGGAGTAGGCTTCTCTCCCTCCCTTCCAGTTCCTCCTGGGGGTCTGCCTGGGGTGCCATGCGCCCTACTGCTGGTACTGTTAGCATGCCCACTGCTCAGACCTGCCTTCCAGCCTCTGGCAGCTTACTTTCACAGCAGGCCTCAGACCCTGTCTTTCCCCCTGCCTGGCTGGGCTTTCGATATTGATGGTGACTGCTATATTAGGCATTTTTATTTTATATTTTATTTTTACAATATCATTTTGGGTCCCACAGCCCCCACCGCTTTCTCCAGTGCCCCCATTAGGGGTCCCAACCCTCCCGCCCTGACGGGGGACCCCAGGTTTTCCAGCCTCTTCTCCCGCTCCCCCAAAAAATGGAAGCGGGGGGAGGGGGGAAACGGCACCAAGGAGCGTGGTGAGCCCCCCCTTCTCGGAGCGGGCGACGCCGCTGCGCTGCCGCCTCTTCTCCGTAGCTGCTCCTTCGAGATGGGCTCAGCCTCGGAGGAGCAGCTACGGAGAAGAGGCGGCAGCGCAGCAGCATCGCCCGCTCCGCCTCTGATGTTAAAATCAGAGAAGGGGAGGCTGCAGGCAGGCCAGGAGCGTGGCGAGCCGCGAATCTGGGTCCTTCTAGGACCCAGACTCGCGGCTCGCCACGCTCCTGGCCTGCCTCCACCCTCCTTGTCACCCGCTCTGTCTGTGCCGCCCTGCTACTCACCGCTTGCAGGCAGGCAGGCGGAGGCCGAGCAGGGCCGCGGGGGCGACGGGAAGATGCAGCCGCTGCTTTCCCAACCAGGCGCGCAAAGGTGCCCGGCGGCCCGGAGGAGGAGGGCCTTGCGCGGCCTGCTGCCGCTGGGGCGCCCGCCCGGGCCTACTGCTGGGATGCTTCGCCAGGCCCTGGGAGGGTGGGGAGGAGCAGCAGGCGGCGGATGGGCCGGGAGGCAGCAGGGGCTTGGAAGAGGCACCTTGCGCGGGGCTGCTTTGCCGCGCCTTCGAGCCTGTGGGCCTGGCGACTCCTCGCGCAGTGAAGGGGGCTCCCTCCCTTCCAAGAAACAGCTGGCCGTATTCAGGCAGGGGACGGTGATGGCAACAGCTTTGGCATACTTGGCATACCTCCCAATGTCAAGCATGGTGGTAATTGATTGAGGGTCCTGCATAAGCTGGTCTGTGCATTGTCATGGAGGATCCATTCCTCTTGTTCAATTATGCTTGCCACAGCCTTGATCTTGGCTCCACCCCTAATGTCTCCTGGCTCCACCTCCAAAGTCCCCAGATATTTCTTGAATTGGACTTGGCAACCCTAGCCCCCATGCTTCAAAATTCCTAGCTACAGGCCTCTAGCAGAATGAGAACTCTGTTATTGGCAGCCAGTAATGCTTTGGAGGGCTCCTATTGGTGTTTCCAAGGCTGGAGAATTCCACTCCCGTATTGCATTGGAGTTTTGTGGGGGTTTTAAAAAAAATTAAAAACAAGCTTTATTTGAACTTAAAGCAGTATAACTGCCAAGAAAATGCAATAAATGCGATAAAACAAGCAGTATAACTGCCAAGTATATAACTGCCAAGTATAACTGCCAAGAAAATGCAATAAATGCGATAAAACAAGCAGAGAAAAGCATATGTGTGTGTGTGTGTGTGTGCATATATATACCTTAAATTTCTATCCCACTGTAGTGTATCAGCAGCCAGACGCGACATGCGCAGAGGCCACTGGGCTGTCCCAGGCGCCTCCAGCGCGGGGCGCGAAATCCCCCGCCAATCACCAGCTGTGGCGGGAAGTTTAACAAGTCAGGATTGGCCTGACCTGTCCAGTAGGCTGTACCGGGGACTGTACATAAGCGGGACCCGGTCCGCGTGTTCCCTCTCTTGCAACGTGCTCCTAATAAAGTACGTTACACCCACCCTCTCTGCAAGCAGACTCAGGGTGGCTAACAGTCAGTTCAGACATTTATATTTACAATTTAAAACCAATAAAATACAATTTCAATTAAAACATTCTGTGGTGCTGCACAACTTCAATATAAGTGGGTTCCTCTTTCCTGATGGTGACTGTATAGTAGTCGTAGCTCTTTAGTGATGTGGGGTGGCAGTCCTCTCTCAGCTTAGATATTAAAGGCCAGTCGGAACAGTTCAGTTTTGCAGGCCCTGTGGAAAGTAGAGAGATCCTGCAGGGCCCTTATGGCCTCTGGTAGAACATTCCACATTTCTGGTGCTGCCACCAAGAAGGTACTAGCCGGTGTGCAGCATAGTCCAGCCTCTTTTGGTCCAGGGATGGACAGTAGGTTTTGTGTCCTTGAATGCAGTGCTCTCTCGGGAACATGTGGAGAAAGGCAGTCCCATAGATAGGCAGGCCCCCGACCATAAAGGGTTTTAAAGGTCAATACCAACACCTTGAAACAGACTCGGAACACAATAGGTAGTGCAGCTCTTTCAGCACTGGCTGAATGTGTTCTAGGGTTGCCAAATTCAACCCCAGAAATATCTGGGGACTTTGGGGGTGGAGCCAGGAGACTTTGGGGGTGGAGCCAGGAGACACTGGGGTGGAGCTAGAGAGGAGGGGGAAACGGCGTCGGGGAGCGTGGCGAGCCACCCCGCAGCTGCCGCCTCTTCTCCGCGCACCGTGGCTGCTGAGATGGGCTCAGCCTGAGCCCATCTTGGAGGAGCAGCCACGGCGAGCGGAGAAGAGGCCGCCGCGCCGCTGCAGCCTTGCCCACTCCGCCTCTGGGGTGGAAGTGGAGGGGGGGTGGAGGTGGGCCGGGAGCGTGGCGAGCCGCAAGTCCGGGTCCTAGAAGGGCCCGGATTCGCGGCTCGCCATGCTCCTAGCCTGCCTCGCCCTCTCCTGCGCTGCTGCAGCCTCTTGGCTGCTCCTCCGAGATGGGCTCAGCCTGGGCCCATCTCGGAGGAGAAACTGCAGTGGGCAGGGAGGGGGCGGCAGCGGCGCGGCGGCCTCGCCGGCTCCAGGATCCGGCGGCTCGGCGCCGTTTCCCCACTCTCCCCCCTCTTCCATTTTTGGAGGGAGTGGGGGAAGAGGGTGGAAATCCTGGGATCCCCCGCCAGGGCAGGAGGGTTGGGAAGCCTAATGTGCTCCCAGTGAGGGAGCCCCATTAACAGCCATGCCACAGTGTTCTGCACTAGCTGTAGTTTCTGAGTCAGGGCCAAGGGTAGCCTCATGTAGAGAGCATTACAGTGATCTATTCTCGAGGTGACCGTAGCATGGATCACCATTGCTAAGTCGTCATGTTCCAGGAAGGGGGCCAACTGCTGTACCCGCCGAAGATGAAAAAAGGTGGATCTGGTAATGGCTGCTACCTGGGCCTTCATTGTAAGAGAGGACTTCAGGAGCACTCCCAAGCTCTTGACCTTAGGGGCTGGTATTAGGGACGCCCTGTCAAGAGCCAGCAAAGGGATCTCCCCTTCTGTACCACCCTGACTCAGATAGAGAACCTCTGTCTTGGTCAGATTCAGCTTCAACTAACTCAGCCTGAGCCAAGATGCTACAGCTTGAAGAGCCAGGTCTAGATTTTCTGGGGTACAGTCGGACTCGCCACCCATCAATAGATAGGGCTGGGTGTCATCTGCATATTGGTGACATCCCAGCCCATACCTCCTGACAATCTGGGCAAAGGGGCGCATGTAGATATTAAATAATATCAGGGACAGAACTGCACCCTATGGCACACCATGGGTGCCTTTGGGATGATTCCTCCCCTATCACCACCCTTTGTCCCCAACCTTGGAGAAGAGGCCAACCACTGCAAGACGGACCCCTGGATTCCCACGTCAGCAAGGTGGCTAGACAGTAGCTGATGGTCAACTATATCAAATGCGGCTGATAGATCTAATAATAACAGCACTGCTGAGCCGCCCCAATCCAGATGTTGCATGAGGTCATCTATGAGGTCAACCAGAACCATCTCCGTCCTGTGACCCGGTCAAAAACCAGACTGGGAAGGATCCAGTGCGGAAGTGTAATCCAGGAATCCCTGTAACTGAATTGCAGTGGCCTTCTGAGGCTGTGTGGGCTGGGAGGCCATCTGTGTGGGCTGTTGATAGGGCCTTTTGTGAGGTCACAGGAGCTCAACAGCCCTTTCTGAAGCCAGTTGACAAAGAGCTAACAGATGTGGCTGTCTGGGGCTGTCAACATTCCTGGGCCTGAGGAGGCGGGGGCAGGGAAGTCAATCAATGGGATGTCAGACACACTAACTGACATGTGATGGGCCAATTGTTTGTTCTCAAAATATTAGCAAATGGCCTTCCTCGGTTAGGCCATGGCAATAAGAGAATTATTACTATAGATGTATATATATGTATATCCAGCGATCTAACTAATATACCATAAGTATAGTTACAAACCTAATAACAATAATAATGGACCATGTACTCAGTAGTGGGAGCTCCTAAGCCAAGGGAGAGGGAGGGATAGAAAGAGGGGGAAGAGCAAATACAAAAATAAGTAAATAAAATAGTAATTTAAAATGTAACGCCGACGCTGAGATTCAGGCGTTGGCCTTGAACTGGCTTTCCTCCTTCCTGGGGACAGAAGGTGGCGCTAGGAGACGAACTATCCCGACGACACCCACTTATATGTGGTGTGCCGCAGGGAGCGGTTCTTTCTCTGATGTTCAACATCTACAAGAGGTGGTGGCGGCCACAAGCATAGCCACCTTCAAGAGGGGTTTAGATAAAAATATGGAGCAGAGGTCCATCAGTGGCTATTAGCCAAAGTGTGTGTGTATACATAAATTTTTTTGCCACTGTGTGACACAGAGTGTTGGACTGGATGGGCCATTGGCCTGATCCAACATGGCTTCTCTTATGTTCTTACGCACCCCCTTGCCCAGGTTGTCCAGAGGTATGGGCTGGGTTGTCACCAGTATGCAGATGACACCCAGCTCTATCTGCTGATGGGCGGCCAGTCCGATTCCATCCCAGAAAATCTGTCCACAGCATTGCAAACTAGTGGCTCAGGCTGAGGAGACTGAAATTAAATCCGACAAAGACGGAGGTCCTGTATCTGGTGACTTTGGGGGTGGAGCTAAAAGCAAGGTTGTGACAAGCATGACAACTCCAAAGGAAGTTCTGGCCATCACATTTAAAGGGATTGAACACCTTTCCTTCCATTCACTGGAAATAATGAAGGATAAGGGCACCTTCTTTGGGGCTCATAGAAATGGACTCCCTGGTCCAATCTTTTTAAAACTTGGAGTGTGTTTTGAGGAGAGGTACCAGATGCTATGTTGAAATGTTGGTTTCTCTACTTCAAAAAAACCCAGTCCCACCAGACCCCCAGATACCCACAGATTGATTCTCCATTATACCCTATGGGAATTGGTCTCCATAGGGAATAACGGAGTGCCCTGCAGATATTTTCCTCCTTCTCCCGCTTTCTGATGACCCTGAAGTGGAAGGAGGGCCTGGAAACCAGGGGATCCCCTGCCCCCACCCAGGGATTATATAACACAGAGTAACACGGCAAAAGGACAAAAAAATCAAAGGTACATAACCCACGGTGAAAACCAGCTTCTATTATTAAATTATACAAAGTCAACAAAGATAAACATACTCATATAAATTCCACCATCATAAATTACAAAACAAGCATAACTTTTAGTCCTTAATGAAAAAGGAAGCATTAACACCAAGAGTCCTTCTTTTCATTCTATGGTAAAACTTCCCATCTCATTCCATGAAATCCTGGTGTAGTACTCTAGATGTTTAATGTCTATCCAAAGATGCAGCCAATAATCCAAGTTGGACTTTATATGAGTATAGTGTACTCATAGTATATAGTATATAGTGTAATGATGGTCTAACTCCCTTGCCCACCTTTTTACATTGGTTGATAAGTATGGCATTCTCCTTGACTCCTGGTTGAATTCTGTAATAGTTCCCTTTTTTAAAAAGGGTTATCCTAACATTATAGACTTATTAGCCTTCTATCCATCCTAGGGAAGCTTTATGCTAAACATCTTAAAAAAAAACCTATCTGATTGGATCTCCAAACATAATTTACCAGGCAAAGAACAAACTGGTTTTATGGTAAACCATTCCACCCTGGACCACTGTTCCACTCTAGCCTTTCTAGCTGAGAAATATCTTCACTACCCAGGTGGAAAGCTTTATTCAGCTTTTATTGACCTCCATAAAGCTTTTGATTCCGTTCACAGGCCCCTATTATGGGGAAAATTGCACAAACTGGGCATTGACCGTCTTTTGTTTTTGCTTTGCAAATCACATTCAGAAAACACCTCTCAGGTTAGATTCAACAGGAGAGGGTCCCTTTCACATAAATTCTCTGTGACTAAAGGTGTTAAACAAGGATGTGTCCTGACCCCCACTCTTTTTAATTTATTTCTCTTAGATCTATCTCCTTGCTTAGCTAAAATAGATGGCCACCCTCCTAAATTGAACACTGTTTTGGTCCCCATTTTATTATACGCTGATGATGCAGTGATTCTTTCTTTTACTAGGGTTGGTTTACTGTGATTCTTATCAGAATTCACTAGTTACTGCAAACAGAACTTTCTTTCCGTTAATTTTGATAAGACCAAAATATTGGGCTTTTCTAAATTTTGGAAGTGTTTTAGTTGGAGAATAGAAAGCAGAGAAATTGAACAGGTAAAATCATTTAGATACCTAGGTGTTTTGTTTCAGTACAACCTAAAATGGTGCTCCCATTGGGAGCATTCGCTTAATTTGGTCAGGAATAGGATTGCAGCTATAACACATTTTTTCCATATAAGAGATAGCCAATTTGTTTCAGCTGCCCTGTGGATTTTCCAGGTCACAGTTATCTCATGTCTGCTGCATGGGATCCCTGTGCGGATTCAGAATTTCTCTAAAGAGGTTGAAAATATTAATGCTGTCTTCCTGTGCAGAATTCTTGGTCTACCCAACTCTGTTACTTATTTTACCCTCTGTGCTGAACTAGGCCTGCACCTTATCAAATCACGTACATTGTTATCTGCCATAAAGTATTGGCTTCATCTTCATTTTAGCCCTCCTTCTAATAATCTTATTGCTCTCCTCCCTGCTGACCTTTACAGCTCGACATGATCTCAGTTTATAGTAAGAAACCTGAAAGGTTACTATGCAATTAAAGGGACAAAATATTAAATGTTTTAATGTTTGGCCCTTTAATTGCATATTAACCTTTCAGGTTTCTTACTCCAGTTTTTGGGTTAAGTTTCTTTCCCTTCTTTGTTTTTCCTTGCTCAATTTATAGTATCCAAAATTAAATCCATTGGAATTTAACTTGACTCCCTGGCCAATTCTGATGAAAGGGCCATATTTCAGATTGTCCTCTGAAGGAGGATCTGGGATATTGAAACCCAAATATTCAAGGCTGGTAGCTCTGGAGTTTGCTCCCCACATTTTTTGGCCTCCCTTTTGTTCAAGATTCTATGGCACAGTATTTTTCTAACCTGACAAATCCCTTACATCACAGAGCCTTTATGCTTGCCAGATTTAATCTTTTCCCTATGGCTGTCTTGAAAGCCAGATATAAGGGCATTCCTTATAAGGAAAGAGTTTCCTCTTGCTTCTTTTAGGAACCTGGTTCTGTTCAACATATTCTCCTTTGCTGCTCTCATTACTCTTCTCTGCGCCACTACTGGATTCGCCCTCTTCTCCCCTCTTCAAACCCTTTGACCAATAATAATTTAGCCTTTTTGTTATCTGACAAGTCTCCCAAAATCACTGCATCTGTGGCTGAATTCCTGACATGTGTATGGAAGTTAAGAACTAGAGAATATAAAATATAGATCTGTTCTGCCTACCTGCTCTGCCTTTTTAACTTCAGTGGGTTCTGGTTGGTGGTGACCCTTTTTTAAAAAAAACTTTTTTAGGTGTCTAGTTCTTGGACAGTTTTATCCTTGTTTTATTGTATTACTATGCCATTAAAGGTTCATTTGATGATGATATTAATGCTCACTGGATTGTCAGTCCCCAGTATTCCATTTTAGATCTAGTCCTTTTATCCAAGTTCTATTTATTAATAATTTTGTTAATTTACCATCAAGTTGGTACACAATCTTCTGTGCTCTGTAGCTCCTAGACATCTTTAGCACATGGAGTATTCAACATAGAGTAAAAATCATTTACATCATGCATTTACATAGAGGAACACTGTAACCTACAATTCCAAATAGCTTGCAATAGTTGTGACTATTTCTAACACAATATTTCAAATTTGGAATTACACTCAAAACATGGTACGATAGAATTTGGGAAACATTCATACTGTCTCAAATTACTCATCATGTATTCTTTTTAGGAGATTCTTTATTATCTACAACAAATCATATGTAAAACTATTGGGATCCAATTATTGTTTATCTTAAATCCAACAATGTTTTACTGAATTGATCTGATTATAATATAGGGATGTTTACATAAATGTGTTTATTCTATTCCTTATCACAGGGCTTTTTTTGTAGCAGGAACTCCTTTGCATATAAGGCCACACACCCCTGATGTAGCCAATCCTCCTGGAGCTTACAGTAGGCCCTGTAAGAAAAGCCCTGAAAGCTCTTGGAGGATTGGTTACATCAGGGGCGTGTGGCCTAATATGCAAAAGAGTTCCTGCTACTAAAAAAGCCCTGTCAGCATTACGTGAATGTGTTTATTCTATCCCTTATCAGTATTTTACTGGTATTATACTAAGGATCATTAGGCTTTCATTAACTCTTCAGGAAACCTAAAATATAAATTCAATAAATACGGAGTTATCGATACAGTAATGTGCACCTTCCTTCGTAACTGTTTGAATGTTGCTTTATGGATGTATAAGTTGATCTCACACAATAATTGTAATGCTTGGAATGAAACCCCCTATGTTTGTTATGTTAGTTAAGTTTAAAAATTTCATAAAATTAAATTTGAGGGGGGAAATTGGAACATGCAATTTTACCCACAAATTCAACATCCAAGGATTTTAGACTTGTTGGCATCTCTTGGTTGTTTAGATTTTGTCAGGAGTCAAACATATGCAGTCAAGTGTGAAATATTACCAATATCAAACCGAGCATATCCTCTAACGAATACTTACATTGAGCAATGTAATCCTATTTAAACAAGATTACTTAAGCAATCTTACTTAAGCAAGATTCTGTATCCAGATTATGCTTTCTAACTTTTCGAGATGATGAAAATGGAAAATATGAAACACATATCTTTATATATGTGACCAGCAGACGATAGAGAACCTTATTATTTTTCACACTTCCCATGATATGAAAACCAAATTTATTTAATGTTTGCTTATTAGCTGTTTGGTTTTAAATGGTGAGACATAAATAAATGTAGGGCTGGGCAAGTTTGGGTGGGAGTTCTTTTCTGGCTTGGACTGGGGATTGGAGCCAGGAAAGGGGAAAGGCTGCATTGAAAGTGAATATTATATGCTGCTGAAGGTGACTCAAAGGCCATGGAAGACAAGTTATGGCTTATATAGGACTTGGCATAAATGTACACACTAGATTGCCATTCCCTTTACTGGTGATTGTGAACTTCCTGGTTGGTAGATAGATAGGGCTCATGGCATCCCAAGCAGACTCCCTGCCTGTTGCCCCCCACACCTAGGGTTGCCATCCGTCCCGATATATCAGGACCGTCACCGTTATGGACCTTCTTGTCCCGACATCCCAACATGACCCAATTTTGTCCCGATTTGCACCGTGCAAAGCGCTTTGAACAATGACTGAAATGCTAAACTACAGCCCCCAGAAGCCTTTTCGCACCGCTCTTGGGCTTCATGACACAGCCCCGCCCCCTCCACCCCGTTCAGCGGCTTTTTTGGAGGAGCAGAAAGCCCGGCAACAGCAGCCGGCAAAATGCTTGCTTCTTCTACGCATGTCCAAAGCCAGGAGGGGGGGGGGGGGAGGATGAGGACAACTAAGGAGAGTTCGGCTCATTCCCCCCCCCCCGCTCCTCCCACTTCGAAACCGGCATTTGAGGTAGTAGCGGTGGCGGGGGGAGCTTCGGCTGCAGTGGCGGCAGTGGCGCGTGCTCTTCAGGCAGTTTGAGAGGAGGCACGAGACCCCCTTTAGAACGTCACGAGGGAGCAGCCGTGGCGCGCGCCTCAGGTAAACAAATTAATGGTCACCCAACTGCCTTCCCATTACTTTCTGGGCAGCGAGGAGTTGGGGTGGGGTGTCCCGACGAGGTCTCAGCTAGATATGGCAACCCTACCCACACCGCAACCGCCTCCCACCCTGCCTCCAAGGTTGCCACAACAAGGCTGGACCCTATTGGCTTCGAGGCAGCTGCGCGTTTTTTGAAGCCAGCATGGGAGAAGGCCTCTCTCCCCTTCTTTCCAGAACTGGAAGTGAGGGGGAGCGAATCCACCTCCAGCACTGGTTTTAAAAAACATGCAGCTGCCTCAAAGCCAGTAGGGCCCTGCTTTGTCGTGGCAAGCTTGGGGAGGGGGAGAAGTGTTGTGGAAGGGAGGGGAGGAAGGTGGTGGTGGCAAACTAGACGGTTGTCTTGGGCACGAGGGGGGAGCCCAATTTGGCACCCCCCTCCTGGTGCCCTAGGCAACTGCCTAGTTTGCCTAGTGGGTGAGCTGGCCCTGTAGATAGAGTAAAACATCTCTGTGGTGGACTGAATCTGCACTGACCGGCAGGCCCTGTTCCACCCTGCCCTCCAAGGTTTTCGCCGCACCTGGAGGGGCTTTCTCTCTCTCTGTTCAACTGTCACCACCACATGACCTTTGTAGGATTGCCCATTGGAAGGGTCAGGGCTCCCTGATTCGCTTCAGCATTCTGAGGCCTTGTCTCTGCATCTCCTGCTGCCCTGTACTTGATTACCATGGGACAGCCTGCTGCTTTGCGCACCACTGGGAGAGCAGTCAAGTGCCAACCGACTGGCCTCCCCTTTCTCCTGATGCTCCTTTTAAAACAGTGTATCCAAGATGGTGGAGGTCTGCATGGCACAGAAAACCACTACCATGATCAAAAGTTATAAAGCATACTTCTGCCTCAGCACCAGACTGAACAAGGGATTCAAAAGGGTAAAACACAATTCACCTGCCTCTCCCTCCATACATATCTTATTTGTTGTTAAATACAAAGCAGATTCCTTAGCTTAGAAAGTTACAGAGAGATGTGCAATTACTTTCAGGCTTCCTTCCAATGTTTAGGCCAGCACATGGCACCACCCTGCCTGCCTCCTCCAGACCTCAGTTAAAAAAGTTCTGTAGTCAATGGAATCAGCACAAAAACTCCTTGCTCCCAGGAATTTTAGCATCCTCTTTTCCCCACCCACTAACCAGGTCAGGCTGGTTCAAAGAAGCTTTTCCTAAAGTCTCTAGAAGTTTGTTCCTGGTGTCTTTTAGTACTTAATACCTCCAGATCTCTGTTCTCTGCTTGGAGGAGCAGGAGGAGGGGGAGAGACTGAACCATCCTATTGTCTGTAGATGGACTATTGGCATTTCTTAAGAGGTAGCTAAGATGAGGCTGGAAAGCCACTGAACTGACTTCCTCCCTCTCTGCCTGTTCTCTGTCCATGGAGAAAACCTTATGAAAACTCCAGATGAAGATTTTATTCATTTCAGACCTCCACCCCAAAATGCATTTCTTCATAATCTCTATATCAAATCATTGTGTTTTTTATTTGTCCTTGGTAATACTTAAAATTTATGTTATCCTGAATTGCAGTGATGTTTAATTATAATGAAAACAATGTGAGAAGAAATTAATGATTTCTCCATCCCACCTCAACTTGTTGAACTTCTTTTTTAGATGGTTAACATGGTCTTGACATTTATGCAGGAAATCATATGGCAGTCTGAAGGATAATAATTAATTCTAAGCTATAATTATGCAGGTGCTCAGTTTGCCTTTAGGCATAACCCTGAGCAAGAGGCGACACAAACAAAACACTTTGAGAATTAGAGTTAAACTTATATCGCACATATTTTCTTTTTCCCTTCAAAAGGGTGGTACTTTATGAACAGGCTGTGTCAGCAGTAAATGTCTGCATTCTTAATACTGGTGTTTCTGCACCAGAACATATGGAATACTTAAGTCCTCCTCCTCTCCAATAAATGTGTTTGGATGTGGGAAACTGCTTTTGCATGAAAGATATGGGTAATCATTTCAGACTTGGGGAAGGTATTTTTTTGCCCCTATCTATACACAAATAAATTTTCTGTGTGTGTACACGAGTTCTTACACACACACACCACACAGGATTCACAAATTCAGCAAAATGACAACAGATGTAATAAGAACAAGAAATGTATTTATTTACTTAGAATATCTTTTTTGAGCCAAGGTAGGCGCCAACCAATGGTTAGTCAATCAAAGAACACACAGTCAACAGAAAACTATAAAGCGTAGTTAAACAAAAGCCAACAAGGCATCAAGCAACTTCAGCAAAAGCCAGTAAAGTCCTTCAAAAAGCACACTTCTGCCCAAACAGTGGTAGGAGCAGTTTTGCACCCATCCCCCTCAGAGAACTGGAGGCTTGGGGGGGAGGGAAGAGGAAACACTGCTTTGTGCAGCTGAGCCAATGAGGGGGCTAAGCTGCAGAGCTCTCCATGCTTCCATTCCAGTTGCAACAATATAGTATTAGTTGGTCACTTTCAGGTCAAGCAGAATTTTGGTGTGTGTGTGGGGGGGTCCTATTTGATTGGTCGTTATAAGGGATTTATTTTGCATGCTTCCAGGATGCCAGGCCACCACCTGGAACCCCCAGGAGGATTTTGTGGGGTGGGGACAGATGTACCAGTGTCATGCTGGCAAGTGACATCACTTCCAGTAGAAAATTACATAAGAGCATAAGAGAAGCCATACTGGATCAGGCCAGTGGCCCATCCAGTCCAACACTCTGTCACACAGTGGCCAAAAACCCCAGGTGCCATCAGGAGGTCAACCAGTGGGGCTAGGACACTAGAAGCCCTCCCACTGTTGGCCCCCCCAAGCTCTAAGAATACAGAGCATCACTTGCCCCAGACAGAGAATTCCATCTATATCTCATAGCTAATAGCCACTGATGGACCTCTGTTCCATATGTTTATCCAATCCCCTCTTGAAGCTGTCTATGTTTGTAGCCGCCACCACCTCCTGTAGAAAAAAAGGGGGCTCCCTGAGTTTAAGCAAAACTATAATAGAAGAAATGTCAGGGTGAAACTAAATTATCAAAACATTTATATGTAATAGGAAAAACTTTTTGGCCTCTACTTCTGAGTAGACTCTACGTCTAAATAATCTAAGATGAACAATATAAATGTGCACAAAGGCACTTTAACATTCCAAAGCTTCTACCTTTAAACAGACTGCAATATGAAACACAAGAGAAACAAATTATTCCACTTCACAGTCTTGCATAAACATAAGAGAAGCCATGTTGGATCAGGCTAATGGTCCATCCAGTCCAACACTGTGTCACACAGTGGCCAAATATATATATACACACACACACAAACACACTGTGGCTAATAGCCACTGATGGACCTCTGCTACATATTTTTATCTAACCCCCTCTTGAAGCTGGCTATGCTTGTAGCCGCCGCCACCTCCTGTGGCAGTGAATTCCACATGTTAATCACCCTTTGGGTGAAGTACTTCCTCCTATCCGTTTTAACCCGACTGCTCAGCAATTTCATTGATTGCCCATGAGTTCTTGTATTGTGAGAAAGGGAGAGAAGTACTTCTTTCTCTACCTTCTCTATCCCATGCATAATCTTGTAAACTTCTATCATGTCACCCCTCAATCAACGTTTCTCCAAGTGAAAGAGCCCCAAGTGTTTTAACCTTTCTTCATAGGGAAAGTGTTCCAAACCTTTAATCATTCTAGTTGCCCTTTTCC
Source organism: Heteronotia binoei (assembly GCF_032191835.1). Taxonomy (NCBI): domain Eukaryota; kingdom Metazoa; phylum Chordata; class Lepidosauria; order Squamata; family Gekkonidae; genus Heteronotia; species Heteronotia binoei. The sequence continues at coordinate 166,341,486 of NC_083243.1, read as the reverse complement.
CAATGCTATAATATCCTTTTTGAGGTGCGGTGACCAGAATTGCACACGGTATTCCAAATGAGACCGCACCATCCATTTATACAGGGGCATTATGATACTGGCTGATTTGTTTTCAGTTCCCTTCCTAATAATTCCCAGCATGGCGTTGGCCTTTTTTATTGCAAGCGCACACTGTCTCAATGTTTTCAGTGAATTATCTACCTGAAAATGTCAAGACGGTGTGCAATTAAAAAGTCCAACACTATGCTGGGGATTATTAGGAAGGGAATTAGAAGTGACATCATGATGCTGTAAGATTTGCCAGAACTCTAGCTACATCCTGGAGTTTGACATATCCTAGAGCATCTGCAATATCATGACATAACTTTCAGTTTTCTAGCCAAAGTGACATTGCATGCCAGTATGACATCAGTATGAATGTCCACTTTATCCCTCCTCCCCCACCTAGCCTTTGAGTTGCTGGCAGGCAATGGAGGGGATGCCTAGGAGGTCTCCCACTATGATATCCCTACCTGCTTCACAGTTGTTGTTGTGATACTGGGTTTTATAAAAAGCCTGCTACTGAGGGGATGGTGAAGCCCTACCAGAGATTAGCACGATTTGAGTGGGTGAGGTGCAGGGCTTTTTTTCTGGAAAAAGAGGTGTGGAACTCTCAAGAGGAAAATGAAGCACACAGGTGTTTCTCAGACATTTTTGAGAGGTCCATGAAGAGGTTCTGGAACTCCATTCTGCTGTGTTCCCCCATAAAAAAGCCCTAGTTGGGGGGAGGCATCTACACCTGCTGCTGCTGGCTTCATGGTAAAAAAAAAAGCTTTTGGGTGTTAATTCCTTGGTGCACTCCTAGGGTTGCCAAATCCTTAGGTGGGGGCAGAGGATCTTCTGTTTGGAGGCCCTCCCCTTGCTTCAGGGTCATCAGAAAGCGGGGGTGGATGGGAGGGAAATGTCTGCTGCACACTCTATTATTCCCTATGGAGACCAATTCCCATAGGGTATAATGGTGAATTGATTTGTGGGTATCTGGGGTTCGGGGGGGGGGACTGTTTTTTGAGGTAGACACAAATTTTCAGCATTCTATCCAGTTCATCTCTTCAAAACACCCTCCAAGTTTCAAAAGGATTGGACCGGAGGTGTTCCTATCCTTCGTTATTTCCAATGGAGGGAAGGCATTTAGAAGGTATGCATTCCCTTAGAATGTGATGGCCAGAACTCCCTTCAGAGTTCAATTTTGCTTCTGGCTCCACCTTGAAAGTCTCCTGGCTCCACCCCGAAAATCAACAGATATTTCTTGAATTGGACTTGGCAACCCTATACTTTCCCCAAGTGCTTGAAAGTTTGCTTGGCAGTGTGTGAAGATGGGACTGATGTAGGGTTCCCAATCCCCAGGTGGGGGCAGGGGATCCCCTGGTTTAGAGGCCCTCCCCTCACTTCAGGGTCATCAGAAAGCGGGGAGGGGGAGGGGGATATGTCTGCTGGGAACTCTATTATTCCCTATAGAGACTTATTCCCATAGGAAATAATGAAGAATTGATCCACAGGAACCTGGGACTCTGGGAGGTAGAGGCACCAAATTTTCAATATAGCATCCAGTGCCTCTCCCCAAAATACCCTCCAAGTTTCAAAAGGATTGGACCAGGGAGCCCAATTCTATTAGCTCTAAAAGAAGGTACCTCTATCCATTATTTTCTATGGAAGGAAGGTATTTGGAGTACAATTATGCTTGTCACACCCTTGTTCCTGGCTCCACCCCCAAAGTCCCCAGATATTTCTTGAATTGGACTCGGCAACCCTAGACTGATGGGCAGTTTGGTGCGGCAAGGAAAAGCAGGCACAACTTGTAGCCATATCAAGCTCGGAGCCTGGAGCCAGGGTGGGTTGCCCAAATGCTGGCAAATGCAATGGGCAGCCTCTTACAGAGCTTGCACAGCTGAGGGCATGAGTTTAATGTGCAGTTCATATTATAACTAACAGGCCTTGGTTATATTTTGTCTGTTTTCTTCATTTTTGAGTATGGGGGAAATACAAGAGATTTTACTGGATTAGGGTTGCCAAGTCCAATTTAAGAAATATCTGGGGGCTTTGGGGGTGGAGCCAGGAGTCTTTGGGGGTGGAGCCAGGAGACATTGGGGGCAGAGCCAAGTGCAAGGGTGTGACAAGCATCATTGAACTTCAAGGGAGTTCTGGCCATCACATTTAAAGGGACTGCACAAATAATGCCTTCCTTCCATAGGAAATAATGAAGGATAGGGGCACCTTCTTTTGGGGCTCATAGAATTGGACCCCTTGGTCCAATCTTTTTGAAACTTGGGAGGTATTTTGGGGAGAGGCACTAGATGCTATACTGAAAATTTGGTGCCTCTATCTCAAAAAACAGGCCCCCCAGAGCCCCCAATACCCGCAGATCAATTCCCCATCATTCCCTATGGGAATCGTTCATAGAGGTGCGTGATGGCTCTGGGGGCGGGGCTTCCCCCGCCGGCCAGCTGGCTGGGGGAGGGGGGAAGCCTGTAAAACCGGGGGATCCCCCTCTGGGACCTGGGGATTGGGAAGCCTATACTGGATAGCTGAGTCTAAAAATAGAGCTGAATCTACTTTGGTAGGGAAACCCATAGAGTGGGCCCAACCTCACTAAAAATGGAATTATAAAGCTATTATAGAGCTAGGGGACCTGAAAACTGAGATGTTTAGTGTGCCCCTAGGTCTGCTTACTGAGGACCCACAACATGCATCTGATGAAGTGGCAGTGGGCCCAAGCTTACAAAATCTTGTGCTAAAAATGTTAGTCTTAAAGTGCCACAAGAATCCTGTCTATTCTGCAGCTACACTCCTGTCTTTGGAAAGTCACAACCTCCCAGAGAGCTAGCCATGGGATGTTCCAGGTATTCTTGCCATTTTGCCCTTCAGGCTACAACAAATCAACCTGACAAAAATGATAGCCATGAAGTATTCAACTGAAATACAAAACTGCTCCCCACCAGGCATATTTTTAAGTGCTTCTGGCTTTGGAGATTACAGTTTATATAGAGCATATATCTGCACAAGTATTAATTTATATTGCAGCTGTAAGGCATACTTAAATGCTGTTGGCACATGGGTATTGCTGAGCTAAAATGAGAAACAGAGATTTCCACCCCCAGATGTGCAGAAAGGGTAAATTTTTGTCTGAGGCATAGACATTTTCTGGAGGCACTCTCACCCAATCTCCCTAGGCCTTGATCCCCAGCCAGTCACTGCTTTGGAATGAATTCCTTTTTTAAAAAACACACAAAACCTCTAATCTTCTGGGAATTATGACACTGCAGCAAAGCCAGTGAGATCCAGTTGTGCAACAACATCATTGCTCATAGAAAAAGGCTTTTAAAAATGTTTCTTGAAATAAGTTGGGTAGCAAAAATCAGTTTGCTCATATGAAATAGGTAAATCATGACAAGAGAATTCTTTAAATTACAATTTTTAAAACTGGAATTGGAAAACTGGAAATTTTTGGCTAGAAAAGCTGTCAGGATTGTAGTAAAAATAAATGTTATGTCTAATGTTTAAAAAATTAATTGCATTCCATTGACAAGCAGCTTATAAATGTTTTAATTAAGTAATTAAAACAAACTACTGATTACAACAATTTTCCTATTGATTTGTAAAAAGCTGACAGTGTTGTGTAGTAGTTACACTGTTAGACCATGACTTGGGAGACCTGTCTTCAAATTCCAACTCTGTGAAGAAACATTCTGAATGATCTTGGTTCTGTTTTTTCCTTTAAACCTGACCTACCTCATAGGGTTGTTGTGAGGATGAAAAGATGATGGAAAATAGCCATTTTATTCAGCCCTGTGTTTCTTGGAATACAGATTAAGAGTTTTTCTTGGAATAGAAAGGAGACTAGACTTAGTGTCTCAACTTTGCAAAAAAGGAAGCAACACTGTGGTTAAGCAGTTCCAAAGGTGACATTAGTCAGTGAGGTTGCTCAATTCACATGGATTAGAACAGGATTTCTGAGATAAAAAAAATCCAGAGTTTGAACTAGAACAGGGTGGACTATTTGTTCCAATGAAAGATATTTTGTAGTTGAAGGGGAAAGTTGCAAAATACATTAATGCCCTGAGTTTATTTTTTTTTTTTAAACCTAACCCATGGGATTAATTCAGATCAGTATATCCCCACTGGATCCTGCAGCACATCATAAGGTACACATAATATTTTGGGTTTATTTGTAGAATGACTGCAATATAGCTGGTGCTACAGATTCAGGGAATTAATGGAAAACACATACTTTTATGAAGAGATTACCCAGAAGCTGTTGGGATGCAGACATAAATTCTTTCAATATTTTCAGTTTAAGGCGTTTATAACCCCTTATTGTGGATGATGGAAGGCTGTTGCTGGAAAAAGTTTGCTTTTCAGCTTGCAATATTAAACTACGTAAATGTAGTCCACATTGGAATTGTTTAATACAAAGGAAAATAGTGAAATTCATGATAGCAAGGTCCATGGTCCTAAACCAGCAATGTGAATGGATAGTTATGCAAGCTTGATCCATTGATCATAAGGGTGAAAGGGGAGGGAGGAGAAGGGTCTGAAGGTAGTTCATTCATCTTATTGTTTACTAGAAGATGATAATAATTTCAGTTTTTTACATTATCCCACCTCAACCACCAATGGATGTATTCCATATAGCATTGCCCAGTTTGTAAATACTTACAAGAAAAATTGCAGACAGAGATACCCTTCTGGTTTTTTTTTCCACCATAAATATGATTCAGAGCATAAAAGTCTGCCGTCGATCTATAGCTCTCCATCCCATGATCAGAATCACACTCTCTACCCCAGAACCTGAATGCACCTGGGAACCATAATGTGCTCCCATACATTTGCACGTTGTGAAGTTCCTGTTCTAACTGGTGTGTATAAATGGAAAGAGATACTAAAGTGCTCTATTATGTGAAGAGTACAATCTCAAATGTACTGATCCTTGCTAAGCAAAGTCCAGATTCTAGGAAATTATACATTAAGACCCCCACAATAGCTTCAAGTCTTGCCGGCCCTGGACCCTCATAATCTGCTTTCTGCAACTTTAAAGACCACAGATAAATATCAAGCAGTCATGTTTACAACTCTTCATGATAGCAAGGTCCATGGTTCTAAACCAGCAATGTGAATGGATAGTTATGCAAGTTATTATTCTATTAGTCCCTATAGAGACTTACTCCCATAGGAAATAATGAAGAATTGATCCCTGTTCACTATTTCTCTCTCATAAACTTTCATACAAAAACACACACACACACAAAAGAAAATCTGAGTCATACATATTTAAAACAATTCACTCAACTTTATGAGAAAATCGTATTTTCTTTCGGCAGAATCACGTATGCATGGTCCTGCAAGGAATGACTGGACTCCTCATCCAGACACGAAGCAAGTGGTAGAGATCGCAAGATGTGATTCAAGAAGCTAAGCAAAGGGGACAATCATGAGAGTCTGCCTTAGACCAACGAAGCTTACTCTACCCCTTCCCCTTCTCACCGTGGCATCCTGGCCCGCATAGCTGCATATGACCCGGGAACCCCCCGGGTGCCTCTTGTGGAAACGGGTGATGTCGTAGACCCTCCTATCAATCACCAGCCACCGTTCGCGAGAGGCTTCTCCTTGACCATTGTGAAAGCTGATCTCTTCCCAGGTGAACAGACGCAGCGAGGGCAGCTCCACCCCAGGCTCAGGCGGCCCCCGTCCTTTCTCTTGCTGCGGCACCATCTCCACCGGCTGGGCGAGAGCGGGCAGGCCACGGGTCCTTTTCAATACCACCTCTAGGGCGGGGAACTCGCCAAGCCCCCAGGAGCGCCCCTCTCTTTCGGCACTCTATTGGCTAACGTTGCGGAGCGCAACCGCCTAAGGAGCCCATTGGCGTCTCCGCTCTGATTGCAGCGCTCTGAATTTCGCGCTGCTCGTGTCTCCACCCCACACTTTTTGCATTTTTCATTCCCCTCCCTCCCTGAAGTACTTTTTGGCGCTCCCCTAAAATCGTGGGAGGGGGATTCGGGTAGTTCAAAGTGTTGCCTTTCATTTTCTCGCAAGAAGGACCTGAGGGTTGGGCTTTAGCAAAAGAATGTGAACTGGGAATCAGACAATGGGTATTGTGATGGGAGGGGGGGGCGGGGCGGAACCCTTAATGATTTCCAAGAACCAAAGAGACACCTTTACACTGGTCTTTACTTTAGTATCAATGAGCGTGTACCGTCATCCCTCAGAAATCTATCAACCGAAATGATTGTGTTTCATGAAATGATGGGTGTTCATTCGGTCACACGTTAATCTCCGTTTCGCTTGTTTGCTGTTATTATAGTTTTATCTGCTTTTCAAGATTAAGCTCCACCCCATATGTAGTACTCCTCTTTCTTTACTTTTGCCCTACTTTCCTTTCTATATGCAGATCGTCTTAGTAATCAAAGCTTATATAGCTAATTTTCTTTAATAGCTAGGCATGCGAACTTTGGGTTTGTTTTGTATTGTTGCTTGCTTTCCCCCTTTAATCCAGCTACGATTTTCTTTGGACAAATTTATTGCTCTAATTAGTGGCCTCAGCTTCTTTTAAAGTGCTGTATCTTCACTGAAAACGACCTGCAGGCTGGATTGAATGCGTGCCTACTTGATGCAAAGGTTGCAGCTGGTAAGTGTTTAAGTATACACTTCCTCTCTAATGACTGGTGTCATAACAGTGCAGTGCTTGCTTCCTGTAAGGGCAGCATTCCTCCCTTATTCACAAGACACAACTTTACCAGAACCTTTTTGTTTGACTTTTTTTAAAAAAAAAATTAGGATAGACTTGGGAGCACCTGCCTCTAATGATGCACTGTCTACCCTGTTGCTTTAGACAATTAATACTGTTTATATACTATGCATGCCAAAATCACAGCTCCTGTTGCCTGCAGGAAAGACTTGATGTGGGTTGGATAGCATTGCTGTCCTTATGTGGTGAGAGACAAGGTTACCAACCACCTGGAGAGGAAAAAAAAAATGTCCTGATGCTTCAGTAGAGGCTTCTCCTGTGGAAATGGGCAGATGAAGCTTTTCATGGCAGGGAGGTAAACCACATCACTTGGTATTTTAAAAAAAATCCCATGAAACTTCTGTTAAAAGAATAGAGCCCCCCCCCCCGCCCTCTCTTCATAAGAACATAAGAGAAGCCATGTTGGATCAGTCCAACGGCCCATCAAGTCCAACACTCTGTGTCACACAGTGGCAAAAAATTTTATATACACACATACACTGTGGCTAATAGCCACTGATGGACCTGTGCTCCATATTTTTATCTAAACCCTTCTTGAAGGTGGCTATACTTGTGGCCGCCACCACCTCCTGTGGCAGCGAATTCCACATGTTAATCACCCTTTGGGTGAAGAAGTACTTCCTTTTATCCGTTTTAACCTGTCTGCTCAGCAATTTCATCGAATGCCCACGAGTTCTTGTATTGTGAGAAAGGGAGAAAAGTACTTTCTCCATCCCATGCATTATCTTACTGGGCTCCCCCCCCCTCCAGGCAGGTGGAGGTAATAGTGGTAATAGGTAATTTAGTGGTAATATTTAGTAATAGAGGTAATAGGTAATTTAGTGGTAATATTTGTATTGAAAGTTGTTGCACAGACTCACTAAAAATCAGATCTCTGCTTTCAAACCTGGAGTATCACTAGTAAATAAGAAGTTTCTATGCATGGTCGCACTTCATACTTTTAGTAACATGCAAACCAGGCCTTTGTGTATACAGGTTTCTGTACAGAGGACCCCTTCCCATAATGCAATATACATATTAGAACTCACATCTCTGCCATGTGAAGAGCACTGCCAGTTTCCCATCTGAGTCTATATATGTGTGAAGAGAGGTCTTGAAGAATGATATATAAATAAATTCCACTGTTCATATTAGGTTTCCCAACAGACCCAGAGAAAAATATCCAGTCTCTGTCTCTAGAAGCTTCATGTGTGAAAATGGGCTTAGAGTTAAAGACCATCATCCAGTAAATACAGAGGATTAAGCCACCTCTGATTTTTTCCTAGCAGATGCTCCACACTCCTGCAGTCAGGGCCAGACCTATTTATTTTGAAGATTTCAAATCTTGGAAGCTCTTGTCAGATCTCAGAAGCTGAGCAGGGCCAACTCTGGCAAGTATTTGGACGGGAAACCTCCTTGAAATAGCAAAGCTGGAGGGCAAGCTCTATTCAGCCCCCTCTCTGAATATCTTCCAGATCCCCAGAGGAGGTCAGTCATCAAAGGCTGACATGACTTCCAGGTGTGCGGACACAACACACACAGGTCCATAGGAGAGAATGGACTCCATAGGATAGAATGGAGAGATAAGGATGCTGCTGTGTTGCAACCCCAGAAAAGGGGTTTAAAGTTTAAAACCCTTTCTCTAGCATCACACTGCAGTTGGGGCCTGATATCTCCCTGACTTATGGTGAACCCACAGGGCTTTTAAAGGCATGATACATTCTGAGGCAGTCTACTTCCACATCACAACCATGGACTTCTGTGGTGGTCTCCCATCCAAATACCATACCATACCATACCATACCAAACCTTTAATGGCATAATAACCATCCAAATACTAACCTGGACTCACCCTGCTTAGCTTCTGAGATCTGATGAGTTTGGACACGCCTGGGCTATCCAGGTCAGGGCTTCTTATATATTAAACCTCTGTTAAAGTGACAGAACATTTTGTTCTCCAGGAAGCTGGCAACAGTAAAGACAACAAAACTGGCACAATATATATTCTGCTTTGTGACTCATATCGGGAGTTGTGAAGAAATGATTTTTTTCTATGGAGGTTTGAAATGAGCAAAACCTTCACTCTGAGTTGTAAAAGATTTTTTTCCTCTCTGGGCAGAGAACAGGCAGGAATCCGGGAAGTCCGTTTCATAGCTTTCCAGACATACCTCATCTCACCTTAATACAAATGCTAATAGATATAGCAGGAGATATATTTGTTTTTTTTGGGGGGGGGGGTAAAAACATCCCCTTCCCCAAGCAGAGAGCAGACACTTGGAGGCATTAAGAATAGAAAGGCTTCAGGGAAAAATGTCTGGAGACTTCAGGAAAGGCTTCACTGATCTGGCCTGACTGGGTCAGTGGGAGGGAAATGGGAGAAGAGAAGACTCAGGGGAGCAAGGAGGAAGCTCTTTCTTTGGGTGCTGAGTCCATGACAGCAGACAGCATTCTCAACTAAGGAGGCAGTTGGCCATGTGGCTGGCCTAAAGAGCTGGAGAAAGCTGCAAGGTAATGATAATTCTGTAGAGTTCTGTAACTTCCTAAGCAAAGGAGTCTATCCTATATTTTAACATCTGATAGGGCATGTATATAGAGAGGAGCAGAGTAACTGTGTTTTGCCCATTTTTAAATCCCTTGCTCAATCTGAAAAGTATGCTTATGTACCACATAGACCTCCATAATCTTGGACATTTAAAAGTAGTACCAGGGAAGGCAAGCAGTTGGCAAATGGCTATTCTTCCAGGGGTGAACAAGACAATATACTGTCCCTCTGGGGACATGGTGTGGGGCAGCAGGGGACACAGAGGCAAGACCTCAGAACTTGGAAGGCAAGCTGAGAGACCTGATCCTTCCAGCAGGTGATTCCAGCAAAGGTCAGGTGGTGGCGGCAGTTTGAGAGTGTGAGAGAGAGAGAGAGAGAGAGAGAGAAGCCTCTTCAGGTGTTGGGAAAACCTTGGAGTACAGGATGGAAGAAGTCCTGCAGGCCTGAGCAGGCTGTTCTGCCATAGGAGGTAAGTAGTGAATGAAGCTATCTCTCTCTCTCGGCTTGACTTCGCGAACGAAGATTTAAGAAGGGTGCAGTAGTCCACGTCTGCTGCAGGCTCGCTGGTGGCTGACAAGACCAATGCGGGACAGGCAGATCCGGCCAACAGTGGCTGCAGGGAAAACTCTGATTTGGGGTTGGTGAAGCTATATATAGTACATAATCAACTCACATTAAATCATATTGATTTTGTATGCCACGTGGTGAAAAGCAGCCTATGCAATTTAGGAAATAAAATAAAATTGATCTTTATATCCTTATATGTTTCTTTAGAGTTTTTAGCATGTGTCTTCCAGTTATTCTACATCATTTATATTTTTGTACTTAAGTGTTTCGTTTAATTCAGCTGCTTAAAATTATTAAATCTTTCAGTCAGTAGAAATGACAGGTCAGATACTGCTTCCAGTACCAAGCTGCCAAGAGACATTGGCAGCCACTCCTAAAGCTTACCTAGCAAGTAAGGTAGACCCAGTAAGAGTTTGCAAGCTTCTTACTAGAAAACTCCTTAGCAGGGTCTACATAGCTGGGCTTGTTAAATAACAACTAAGTACTGTTAAGTCTAGAGCCCCGTGGCGCAGAGTGGTAAAGCTGCAGTACTAAGCTCTGCTCATGACCTGAGTTAGATCCCGGCAGAAGCTGGGTTCAGATAGCTGGCTCAAGGTTGCCTCAGCCTTCCATCCTTCTGAGGTTGGTAAAATGAGTACCCAGCTTGCTGGGGGGGGGGGGAGTGTAGATGACTGGGGAGGGCAATGGCAAACCACCCCGTAAAAAGTCTGCCGTGAAAATGTTGTGATGTGACATCACCCCAGAGTCAGAAACGATTGGTGCTTGCACAGGGGACTACTTTTACCTTTTTTTTACTGTCAAGTCACATCTGACTTCAAAACCCCACAGCTCATGGGGTTTTGAAGGCAAGAGATGAGCACAAGCAGTTTCCAATTTCCTTCCTTCACACATTAGTTTTAATTGTTATAACCATCAAACATTTGGGCTTATTGTTAACATACAGTGGCAAGCATAGATGCTTCTGCTTTACAACCATGAAAAGGAATAACAAATGTTCCAAGAATGAGGCATTATCTTCTGTGACACTTTAGAGACAAGCACCGTTTTGGTGGAAAGAGTTTGTAGACTCAGTGGCATGCTTATCCTATTTGGTGCCCAGGACAGTTAATTTTTAACAGCCTCCTCTTCTATTTTTTCATCAAGTCAAGGCACAGCTGACTTATGACAACCCTGTAGGGTTTTCAAGACAAGAGACATTTGGAGGTTATTTGTCTCTGGCTTGGCCCTTCTTAGCTTCTGATGAGGTCAGGCTAGGCTGGGGCTATCCAGGTCAGGGGCCCTCCTCTATATACCATCTCTCTCTCTCTCGGCTTGACTTCGCGAATGAAGATTTAAGAAGGGTGCAGTAGTCCACGTCTGCTGCAGGCTCGCTGGTGGCTGACAAGACCAATGCGGGACAGGCAGATCTGGCCACCGTGGCTGCAGGGAAAAGTCTGATTTGGGGTTGGTGCTGTAGCAGTGCGATTCTTCCTCAGTCTCCTTTTGTCCTCAAGACCAGCTATGCGTGCGTTCTCAAAGGAAGAGACAGCCTGGTGGATGGTGTGCCTCCATGCTTTGCGATCTGAGGCTAGGTCAGACCACTGGTGATGGTTGATGCGACAGGTGCCAAGGGATTTCTTCAAGGAGTCCTTGTACCTCTTCTTTGGTGCCCCTCTATTTCGATGGCCGGTGGAAAGTTCGCCATACAGAGCAATCTTGGGAAGGCGGTGGTCCCCTCCCCCCCCCTCTATATACCATACCAAACCTTTAATGGCATAATAGATTCAGATAAAAATACACAGAATATAAAATTTTAAACATTGGAGATAAAATCAAAATGAAACCGAGCTTAAAGATGCATTCAAACATGGTCAGAATTAAATTTAAGGATGTCAGCCAGAAATTTTGCCACAGCCTCACTAACCACCCCCTCAGTATCACTCAATAAATAATAACAGGGTGGTAGAATAGACAAATCTGGGGGAAAAGAAAGCTTGCCAAATAAATCTTTGCGGAGGTTGTGGTAAAAACAACAATCAAGCAATATATGCTGGATTGAGTCAGGAGTATTCGCTCCACAGGAGCAAAGTCTGTCGGCTAAAGGGACTCGCTGATATCTCCCTTGTAAAACTTTGGAGGGAAACGCATTTAGTCTAGCCAACATAAATGCCCTGCGATGACTTGGAGTGGTTAAGTCTGATAGATAATTGGGCATTTTGCCACAGAAAGCATAGAGACCTAAGGAAGCTGGAGAGCAAATATAAGGGTCAGTTGGCCGTAATTTCGTTTCCTCCGATTCCCACAGTCTCAATTTAATACATCTGAAGATATATGACTCATCAGAGGTAGAAAAATCATCCACCTCTAACCCCAATTGGTTGAGTTTGGACAGATGCACTGCTGTCCAGGATGAAATATATGGGTCTCTTTTCATACAATCAAGAAGGCTGTTGGGATCTGTTCTAAAGTGAATTTTGAGCCAGAATTTAAACACTGCAATCCAGGCTTTTGTCTCCACCAAAGACTGACCCACTTCAAAGCAGAGAGCAAAGTAGGACACACATTTTGGCAAACCAAGAATTTGTCTAAAGAATGAGGCTTGAATGCCCTCCACTTTCCTGGTAAAAGCTGAGATCCATATAGGGATACCATAGAGAGTTTGGGCAAGCGTTTTGGCTTTGAACACTTTAATAGCTGCTGGAACTAATTGGTTGCCCCTTGCAAAGAAAAACTGTTTAATTTGAGCAGCTGAACATTTAGCCAAGTTGACGGTGTTGTTACAATGTGAAACCCGGCTTAACTTGTGATTAAAAGTGATCCCCAAGAATTTAAAAATTTTTGTTTGCTCAGTTGTTGAGTTGCCAATAAACCATCTCTGTGGGCGCCAGCAATTTGAAAAGACAACTACTTTAGATTTGGCATAGTTGATAGAAAGTGAATTACAATTACAGTAGTCATAAAAGGCATTCAAATACCTTTGCAGGCCCACTCTTGTACAAGAGAGGATGGTAGTGTCATTGGCATAAAGTAATAAGGGGACCGCTCGGCCTGCAAGTTTAGGAGGATGACCGTTAATAGGGTTCAAAAATTGTGCCAGGTCAGTTAAAAATAAATTTAAAAGATGCGGGGCCAGCACGCAACCTTGTTTAACTCCCTTTAACACTGGGATTTTACTAGTCAAGTCACCGCTAGAAGAAAATTTCACTTGGCAAAAGGTATTAGAATGAAGTTTCCTCAAGAGAAACAGCAGACGGGGGTCCATTCCCAGGTAACCTAGCTTGATCCATAGTTGGGCTCTATCTATTGAATCAAAAGCACCCTTCAAATCGATGAAGGCAGCGTATAATTTTTTTGACCCAGTATGCATATATTTTTCAGCAAGGAAGGCCAGTGTGCAGCAGTGATCCATAGCAGATTTGCCTTTGGAGAAGCCAATCTGTTCAGGACCTATGATGTTGCCTAGGCGCATCCAGTCAGTTAATCGGAGTTCTAAATGTTTTGCATACAATTTGCCCACTATAGATAATAAACTAATGGGGTGGAAATTTTCTGGTAATTCCACCCCCCCCCCTTTTGTATATTGGGATAATTATAGAATCAAGCCAAGAGTCAGGGATGGAGCCATGCAGATCGATAAAAGAGAACAATTTTGCAAGGGGCAAGAGCCACCAATCGGCAAACTTTGTGAATACCTCAGTGGGAAGGCCATCAGGGCAGGGTGCTTTACCCGCTTTTAAATCCTCCTCTATATGACAAAATTATTTTTCAGTAATAATCATGAAATAAAACTAATAATAATCGTGGCCAGAAAAGAAACACAGAGAGTGAAAAGTGTTCTTTTATTTAACTTCATGTATATAATCATGCTAGTAAAAAAAAAAATCAAATTCCAACATGCTATTCTATCATGAGAATGAGGGTCGTGTAGTAGTTAAACTGTCAGACTAGGATCTGGGAAATACAGGTTTTAATCCCTGCTTGGGCCATGGAATCTTGCTGGATGACCTTGAGCCAGTCACACTGCTCTCAGATAGCCGCAGGATCTTGTCAGGTCATGTCAGATCTCAGAAGCTAAGCAGGGTCAACATGGAGACTGGCAATGGCAAACCACCTCTAAACATGTCTTGTCTTGAAAACTACAGGGTTGTCATAATTCAGCTATGACTTGATGGCAAAAAAAAAAAAAATCCATCACACCACTCATGTTTTGAACAGGCATTTGGGAGGGCTTCTGTTTTCCATTTTGAAGCCCAAGAAATTATCATCCCAAACATCTACGAGGCATTTTTGAGAGCTAGGAGTTTACCTTTGTACTAACTTTTACTAACTAACACTAGACAAATCATCACAAAATAGTGATCATAAGCTTCACCAGACTGGATGTTATGAAATACACACCCCTTGAAAAAAGGTGCCCTCATCTTCCATTATTTCCAAAGGATTAAAGTCAATCCAGAGAATCTCTGCAGTAGAAACAGAAGGGGGGCATTTTGCAAGCCCAGCAGAACCACTGCAATGTACAGAGTACCCAGCAGTACCAGCCCTGAGGTCCAAGGTGAAACTTTTCATGTAATGTAAGTAAATAACATCCTATTAAGCTGAAGCTGGTTTAGGTAGCTGGCTCCAGGTTGACTCAGCCTTCCTTCCGAGGTCGGTAAAATGAGTATGCAGCTTGCTGGGGGGAAAGTATAGATGACTGGGGAAGGCAATGGCAAACCACTCCGTAAAAAGTCCGCCGTGAAAACGTTGTGAAAGCAACATCACCCCAGAGTCAAAAATGACTGGTGCTTGCACAGAGGACTACCTTTACCTTTTAAGCCTCAATTAGAGGCACAGGACATTTTTTCTCCAGGTAGCTGGCAACTCTCTCTGGAACTGGTTAAAAGCACCCCTGGCTGCAGCACACAATTCTATGCATGTTTACCTGACAGTTTTATTGAACTCTTTGGGGTTTATTTCTGAGCAGAACTGCTAGCTATGAATATTAAAGATCATTAAGATTTTCACCCAGGTGCAGATATCTTGCAAATTGGGCACTACTGCAAAATATTTGTTACTAGAATTGCATGTTTAATCAGAAACTAGCCTCAATAAGATCAATGGGATTTACTTCTAAACAGGGCTTTTTTTGTAGAAAAAGCCCAGCAGGAACTCATTTGCATATTAGGCCATACACCCTGATATCACTGTTCTTTTGCACAGGGCTTTTTTTTGTAGAAAAGCCCAGCAGGAACGCATTTGCATATTAGGTTATATCCTTGACACCTAGCCAGCTGGAACTGCATTCCTGTGCATTCCTGCTAAAAAAAAGCCCTGCTTTTAAATAAATGTGTATTGGATTGCAGCTTTATGCACACACTTGCCTAAACATAAGCCTCACTGAACTCAGTGGGGATTACTACTGAACATTTATGGCAAAGGATTATGCTGTTTCAGAAGAAAAGAAAGAGTGTGATGGAACCTGAATGCAAAAACTCTCTACTATGATTTAATCATTACCTCATCCAGTCTCAAACAAGATCAAGGCAATTGACTAAGAACACAGCCATTAACAGACAATTTCTGTGATAACTTTCTGGCAACCCACTTTTTACCTAATGACGCATACAAATCTCTGTGGTTGGGGGTGTTTGGGAGGAGAATGATGGACATAGGCAGACATGGATGTGTGCCGTGCGACAAACATTATATTTCTTTTGTCTGCCACCTGCTTTTTCTTCTTTCCTGTGTTTTGTCTGAGCATTACAACTGAGTCCCAAGTCCAACTTGGCTCCAGATGGAAGGCGTAGTCTCCTGATGTTAGGTCCTCCTCTACTTCCAGCTCTGTGCTATGTTCTCCTGTTGCTGGCCCTGCACAAGCTCTGGGAGTTAGGGTGCCTTTTCCATTCATGCTTCCTGTACATATTGTACAACCCACTCTTTCATGTTGCAAAACACCTCCTTTTTTATATCTTCCCTCCTGCCACCAGCAAAACTGCTGTAGCACCCTCTGCCCCATTCTGTAGGTGATGTTAAGCAGAGGCACTCTGCAGTGGTGGTTCTTGGGCTGGGCTCAGAAAACCGCTGTCTCCCTTCCCAACTGCTGTGCTCACAGCTCCATTTAATGCTGAACTGGGTGTGCCTAAGCTCATTGAAATCAGTGGGCTTAAGTGTATTTAGAGAACTGTAGTACAACTCTTCTGAGGGTGTTTTCACACATAGAGCTTAAATCTGTTTAATGTGAAGATAAAAGAAAACCATGCTGCACCAGAATTATGTAACTCGTTAAGTAGTTCCTTAAAGGCAGAATTACACATTGCACCCAAAACAGGGTCTGCAAAAGGCTTCTGCCAGAACTGCCTTCAGCCACGAAGAACTGCATGATGTTCATGCATATAGATAAATGAGTCATTTTAAGATCAAATAACTCTCTTCAAGAAATAGAGTTAATCCACTTACAAATGTACTAGTGAAGGATATCCAGAAGGCAGTGGATGTTGCTAATTGTCATGCAATTAATAAAATATTTTTGTGTGTGAAGATGCTATGAAACCTCAATATGTAGAAATAACACCGCAAGATGTGATAGTATGGAAGAAAATTCTGACCATGGCTTTATTAACATTCAAATAACCTGGAATGTAGGACAACTTCTGAGTCAATGTATCACATTTCCCCCTTGGTTTAGTTATAATGTGTTTGGTTTTTGATGACATCATCTCAATTACTCTGGATTACACCTCTTCTGAGCCACAGAGTGGTTGTAAAGCTGCTCATGATTTATCACAGACATAGCTTAATGGTATTAAGGAGGGAGGTCTTTTCAAGTCATTGGTCCCATATATATACAGAACAGGCCTATGTATGCCATATAAACTCTGGCATGGGAAAAAGCCTAGTAAGCAGCACCTTAGATTGCTACATTCCAAAGGAGAAATGGACAAAACTAGATGATAGAAAAGATTATGGTAGACTACTCTGCCAAATGCAAAGGGTACAGAATCATGGACATATACATACAAGGTCACCATCAGTTCCTATACTTTAGATCATTTCCTCTCTCTCTCTCCCCACCATGAGTGCTAGACATGCTTTCAACAATCTCTCTCCATTCTCACTTAGCTAGCTGGCTAGAAGACTTTACTCTGCCTCTCTTATTTCGTATGTAGTTCTCTTACAATAAATAATTTATTTTTGTTTTTTCAGTAACAAGCTTCATGGTGAACTTATTCTTTAAGTAGCAAGATGATAGAATTCTGATGTGCAGAGACTGAGTTCTGTTTTCACTATGAAACGCTTTGCTCCCCATTTCCACACATTAAGTCCAAGATCACCAAATGAGCTTCAGCACAAAATGGGAATTTGAGCCCAAGCGTCCCAGATTCTACAATATGATTACTTAAATTTGACTGTGCCATTTAAAAAGTTTTTAAAGGACCAACCTGGATAATATAACCCAATTAACCACCTTACCCTAACTCATAATGAGGCTGACTCAGTTATTTCCTCTAAAGAAGTTTTTTTTTTTTTTTTACAAAAATTAGATGAAAATGCAAGTTGGTCAATTTCTCATTTTATCAAGGGAGATTTTTCAGTTGCCAAAACCATCATACAATACATAATTATCAATTCACCTAACCTAAATAGTCATTATCCAGCCTTACTGTCTGAACGCTGTCTTCTGATCTCATCCTCCATACCCATGTCTGAACTCCTTTCTATGTTCCACCTCCTTTCTATGTCTGAACTCCTTTCTATGTTCCCCAACTTGAACACAATAAATACCACACATCTAATCTTCCCCCTCCCAGTCTGTGCTACCTGTAAGCATGGACCTGATACCAAGTTACCAAGACTACTTCAGGGCTTTGCTATCAGAGTTAGAACAGTACTTACCTGCTGGCTGTGCTAGGTTCTAAAGCGGAGATAAAATGAGTGGTTGGCAGGTGACCATGCTCAGCATTGTCTCAGCTGTGCTTGGAGTCAGAGGAAGGTCTGGAGTTAGAGCACCCGAAGAGGAGGATCATAGGCAGGGCCCACAACTGACTTTGGTCCAGAGGTCTAGGTAGGTTTACCATTTTCCCAGGGGCAGTGAACAAACTCCAGGCTCTTTCTAGAGCATTTTGTGTTGCTAGCAACATGATACCACCACTTCTGGTGTGCACCAGAATTGATGTTGTTATGCCGCCAACAATGCTGGCCTAGATCTCTCCTCATTGCTGGTAAGTCGCCCCAGTGATCAGCAGGGCTCAGGTTGGTAACCCTAATTCCAATAAGAACAAGGGACAGGAAAGTATGACATCATTTTCCAGTACAAATTGGAAGTATGATGCTCTAGGTATACATACATCTTATGGGGTTTTACCATAGAGATGGATGAATTCCTGGAGTGTCATGGCATTATTTCCAGGTACAGACCAGAAGTAATATCACAACCTAGATGTTACTCCCTACCTCCAAATAGGCTCCTTTCAGTCGCCAACACTTAGGCAGCAATCCTAGGTCTAGGGAAGCCAAGAAGTAGATAGCTGTGGCAGACTTATAGGCAAGACAGGACAGTTCTGTACAGTTCTGAATTAGATTATGGCTTTGTCTTTGGTTCTTCCTTGCATGAGACTTTGGGTCTGGCTAAGTGCTGTATTTTTGCAAGCAAGAGTAGATTCCTCAATGCACTTTGCCTCAGAAATCATAGGTGATTTTTTTTCGCATCTAGGATACCAGCTCTAAAGCCTAAACGTAGAGTACCAGAGTCTGGAAGTGGTACAGATTGTTATTTGAAGAGCCAGGGCTTCTTGCCCTCACAGAATGAAGCAAAGCTCATGCCTTACTGTATTCTAGGGGCTGGGTTTTGTCAGATGTCAGATGCTTATCATGGACTTGACTGACAGTTACATTAGCTTTTATGGATGGAAAAAGATACTTAATGTGTGATTTTGTTCTTGTTCCTTGCTGTTACGAACCAACCACCCTCATTATGGGTGTTGAGTCAGAGGCATCAAGGATATCCTTTATAAAGATTTGTGCACAATGTTTAAGTATTGAATTTTGGATTAATGTATGCTGCATACAAAATTCTTGATTGGTTTCTGCAATAAATGGTTTCAACTATGAGGCTTCTGGCTTGGGAATCGTGCTGAGCTGACTGGTCCTCTGAACGGGGACAGTCTTAAGCCTCTGTTCAGGGTAGGAAAAGGCTTTCTTTGGCCTTCTGCCTACATTTCTCAGTTAGAGATTTGTCCAGGATACGCACAGAAACTCAGAGGAAGTTAACCTTGGCTGATAGGGAGCTCTGTTGGGGGCTCTTTAGAGGCTTTGAGGGACCGCCGGAGAAGAGTGGCGTTTTTCATCATCTACAGAGGCTTATAGAGCCATTCAATTGGCAAGCTTGACAAGGTCCTAAGCTCTTTTGGGACTAATGAACATCTGATATTTGAAGAGACCGAAGCTAAGCTGGATATCAGTGCAGAGGTAACTGATTACAATCTTTCGCTCCGGGACTTTTTTAAGGCAAACTAAATAATTTTGGAAGGTGCGAAGGAGTGATCTAGAAAGAGGGGAAGACAAAGAAAAGAAAGATTGAACTTTGTTAAAATAAGGACAATGCTAAAAATTGGGAAAGAAGTATTTTTTTGAAATACCTGTGGTCATCGACAAAAGCATCAGCGTCACAGCTCTGCATTCTCTACAATCAACACAGGAAGTACGTCAAAGATCGTGAGACTTGGATAACATTGAGGATGAGACTTGGTGCCTAGCAAAGCAGGAAGTAACAAGGGAAGTGAGACTAACAAAGACTGTGAGATTTGGATACCATTGAGAATGGGATTTGCTGCCTAGCAAAGCAGGAAGTAACAAGATAAGAGAGACGAACAAGAAGGCCTACTCTAGGATTTTTTACTATAGAGAAATTGCGATCGCCATTTTGAAAAAAATAAAACTTTTAACAATTAATATCTAAGCCCAGGAAGGTCGTAGAATGGCGAAATTAGGCTTATTTAAAAGGGCAAGTTCTAAGTTATTGAATCTGCTGTTTGGATTTTGATTTTGAGATGTTAAAATTTTTGTAGGCTTTCTTTGATGTCAGAGTCAAAAACAACACGTGCAAGAGCTCTCTCTTTGGAAAAAATGCAAGACCAATTAGAAGTGATGGAAGCTAGAATAATGAAAGGAGTTGACAAGATGTTAACAGCCTGTAAAAAAGAACTTAAAAAGATACTGGAGATCTTAAAAAGGAAGTGGAAGATTTTAAAAATGACGTGGTGGTGGTTACAAAAAAAGTCCAGGATGTAGAGGAGAAGGTTAAAGTACATGATTCCACCTTGCTAAAGCTGCAAGAGAGGGTGACAATACATGACTGCAGAATGATGGAAACTCAAGTTTGTCTGAGAGGAGTACCTGAAGGAAAGGGGACTGACTTAAAGGAATATATGGTGAAAATAATTGCTGACTTTTTGGAGGAAGATCCTGAAGGGACTAGAAATATGTATGATAACATGTACAGAGTTAACTCATCATGTGCCAAGAGCAAAAATTTGCCAAGAGATATAGTTATAAAATTTATGTCAAAAGACATTGCAGGGAAAATTTTGAATAAAAATTTCCAAAAGACTCTGATAGTAGGAGGGAGCAGAGTCAGAATAATGAAAGAGTTGCCAAGACAAGTGATAAACGATAGGAAAACGTACAAGAAATTGACATAGAAATTGCATGCTGATGAAATAAGATATAGATGGATAATACCTGAAGGCTTGAGTTTTGAGCTACATGGAAGGAGGATTACAATCACAAATGCACATGAGTTGTCTAGTTTTTACGAACAAAATAAAGACTTCGCAACATGATGGATTACAAATTATTATCTTGGAATGTAAATGGACTAAATTCACCACAGAAAAGAAAAGCAACATTTCATTGGATTAAAAAACAAAATTGTAACAATTTGTTTACAGGAAGTTCATATACAACAAAAGGATTACAATTTTTTATGGAATAAACAATTAGGACTGGAATTGTTTTCATTGGCTGAACAAAAGAAAAGGGGTGTGGTTTTTTATATTAATCAGCAATTAGAGTCAAAATTGGTATTTAAAGATAAAGATGGAAGATATATAGCAGTAGAGATAATGATTAATGGGGAAAAAATGTTGTTATTAGGACTGTATGCACCAAATGCTGCAAAAGATGCTTTTTAAAAAGACATTATCAGACAGTTGGATGAAGTGGCTTATGACCAGATCTTGATGATGGGAGATTTTAATGGAACAATACAGAATAAAATAGATAGATCTGGCCAAAAAAGTAATAATAAGAAAGGAAAATTGCCAAAATCGTTTTTTGAACTGGTTAAACAAGAAAATTTGGAAGATATTTGGAGAAAATTTAATCCTGAAGTAAGAGACTATACTTTTTTTTCACCAAGACATAATACTTCTTCCAGAATTGACATGTTATTTGGGCCTCATAACTAAAAAAGTAGAGATTCTTCCAAAGATAAGTACGGATCATAATCCAATATTATGGGCTACAAAATTGCAAAGAAAAACAAGAAGATGGAGAATAAATGAAGATTTGCTACAAGATAAAGAAATTGTAACATTTTTAGAAAATGAAACTAAAGGTTTTTTTCCCAAATTAATGACAAAGATGATATAGAGTTCCAGATGGTATGGGACGCTTACAAAGCTGTAATGAGAGGAATATTGATTACATCAAACAATAAGGATAAAAGAGCGAAAGAAAAACAGAGATTGGACATTCAAAATGAGATAAAGAAAAAAGAAGGGGAACTGAGAAAAAGACCAGGGAAAAAGAAAATTATAAGGGAAATTACTATATTACAAACTCAAATGAGACATTTGTTGAATAAAGAAGTAGAATGGAATTTGAAAAAACTGCAACAGAAATCTTTTGAGGGTGTGAATAAACCTGGAAAGTACTTAGCCTGGCAATTGAAGAAAAAGAGAGAAAGTAAAATTATTAATAAAATTTTGGCTGATGGAAGAGAGATAGTAGATCAAGAAGGAATAAGAATACAATTTTAAGTATTATGCTAATTTATTTAAGGGTGTGAAGATAAAAAAAGAAAAGACTGAAGCGTATTTGCAAAATATTAAAATAGCACCCTTAACTGAATATATGAAGAAAATTTTGAATTATCCAATTGAAAAAATTGAAATTGAAGCAGCAATTAATGCAATGAAAATGGGAAAGGCACCTGGGCCAGATGGATTTGCGGCTAAATTTTTCAAAACCTTTAAAGAAGAATTAGTACCAAACCCAAAAATTAATGACTATGATAAGAGTAAGAGGAAAAATACCAAACACTTGGAAAGAAGCTGTAATTTTGTTGATCCCCAAGGAAGATAGAGATGTTACGAACGTACAGAACTACAGACCAATTTCATTATTAAATAATGATTATAAGATATGCACAAGAATCTTGGCAGAACGACTTAAACAATATTTGATTAATTTCATAAAGGAAGATCAAGCAGGATTTCTCCCTAAAAGGCAAATAAGAGACAATATAAGAACAGTTGTAAATATTATGAAAAACATCCAGAAAAAGAAGTCGCATTATTTTTTGCGGATGCAAAGAAAGCCTTTGATAATTTGAACTGGGACTTCATGTTTGCAGTAATGGAAAAGACAGAACTTGGAGAACACTTCATAAGAATGATAAAAGCAATATATATGGAACAGTGAGCAAAGTTGTGTATAAAAGCAGACCTCACAGAGAATATGATGATCAGTAAAGGTACAAGACAAGGTTGTCCGCTTTCACCATTGTTGTTTATAATGACTCTTGAAATTTTGCTGATGCAAATATTAGATGATAAAAAAATAGAAGGGCTGAAAATTAGAGGATTTACTTATAAATATAGAGCGTTTGCTGATGATATAATGTTTATAGCTGAAAATCCTATACAAGTAATGCCTTTGCTGTTAGGTAAGATACAAGAATATGGAGAGTTGGCGGGACTTTATGTTAATTAAGAAAAATCAAAATTTTTATGTTAAAAACATGCAAGTAAATAATCAAAAGGAATTGCAGAGACTGATGGGATGTGAAGTTACTTCTAAAGTAAAGTATCTGGGCTTGGAGAGAACAATGAGGAATACTGATTTGTTCAAAAATAACTATGAAAAGCTATGGCATAAAATGGATGAATATATGGTGAAATGGAATAAACTTAATCTGTCATTGCTGGGCAGAATAGCTGCAATTAAGATGAATATTCTGCAGAGAATAATGTATTTGTTTCAAACCATTCTGATTGTGAAAGATAGCAAACAATTTAATAAATGGCAAAGGAAGATTTCAGAATTTGTATGGGCTGGGAAGAAACCAAGGATTAAAATGAAAATTTTAACGGATGCGAAAGAGAGAGGAGGATTCCAGCTACCAGATTTAAGACTATATCATGATGCAGTTTGCATAGTATGGATAAAAGACTGGATGATGCTGTTGAATAAAAAAACTTTTAATGTTGGAAGCTCATGGAAATAAATTTGGCTGGCATGCTTATATGTACTATGGGAAGAAAAAGATGGATGGTTTTTTTCTCACCATTATATTAGAAATAATTTGTTAAATACATGGATGAAGTACAAGAAATATGGTGATGAGAGAAAGCCATTATGGATAGTGCCAGCAGAAGTAATAAAAATAACAGCTGAAACCAGTGAAGAGAGAGGATTGTCATACAATCAATTGCTAAAAATACAAAGTGACAAAATAGAATTGAAAACTGCTGAGGAGTTGAATAAAAAATATGATTGGTTTCAAATGCAACAAATAAAAAGCCTGGTAGAGAGTGATATCAAAACTGAAGGAATAAGACGTGAGCAAACAGAAATGGAAAAATTTCTGCTTGGAGATAATGAGAAATTAATTTCAAAAAAATATAAGTTACTGTTAAAATGGTCTACGGAAGATGAGGTAGTAAAATCTCAAATGATTAAGTGGGCAATCAATGTAAATAAAGAAATACAGATGGATACATGGGAGTATCTTTGGAAGAACTCTATGAAATTATCAACATGTCAGAATATAAAAGAAAATTGTTTTAAAATGATGTATAGGTGGTATATGACTCCTAAAAAAATGGCAAAGATCAATAAAAAGATGCCAGACAGATGTTGGAAATGTAGAAGACATGAAGGCTCTTTTTACCATATGTGGTGGACTTGTGAAAGAGCAAAAAAGTATTGGCAGATGATTCAACAAGAAATTTCAAAGATCTTGGGATATGAATTCAAGAAAGTAGCAGAGACTTTTTTATTGGAATTACAAATGGAAAAATTTCCAAAAGAAAATAGAACTTTGATCTGGTACTTGCTTTCAGCAGCTAGGACACTGTATGCGCAGTTATGGAAGCAAGAAAAAATACCAGAAAAATAGGATTGGATTGTAAAAGTTATAACATGGAGTGAGATGAACAAACTAACAAGAATCTTAAGAAACTATGATTTGGAAGTGTATGGAAAGGAGTGAAAAAAGCTTAGATGTTATGTGGAAGAAGAATGGACTATAAAAGGATATTGGACAATTTTTTGATAATGATAATACTAGAAAAAAGTAGAATATGAATATACGTAGGTTCTTATGGTTTAAGGGTACCTTTAAATGTTAGTATTTTAAGTATATAACTTCGGCGGGAGTCAAGTAATGGGGGGAGGGGGGACTAGAAAATAGCATATGGAATAGATAAAAAGAAGGTATTAATGGATATGGTTATCAATAAAATTATGTTTACTGGGAAAAACCCCTTGTAGGTCCTGGTACTCTGGGGGAATGGAGGAAACCTCTACCACCGTCAGACACAGTCTCTCTACTTGTGGAGGAGGCTGAGGCCCCTAGCTCTTATCCTACGGTTGTGGTCACAGTCCTTATCCTGAAAATAAATTGCGCTGCCACTCCACTGCACAAAAGTGTCATGGTCCACCAACCATTCCAGGCTAAGCACGACCTGAAATTTGGCTGCAAGGGTGACCACGAACAATCGCGGTTTACAATGTTCCCCCACCCCGAGGGCACAAGGTTTGGTGCCTTCCATGCAGGGCTTCCCTCTTATTGCCTTTCCATCCATCTGTTCAACTACTAATGGATTGGGCAGGGGGGCGGTCCTCAGCCCCAGGGCCTTCACAAGGCTCGGGGAGAGTACCTCTTTAGAGCACTCTGAGTTCAACAACGCCCTCACACAGGAGAAGCACTTAGTCACAGGGTTCACTAGGGTGCTTGGGACATAATATAATGTTGTTAGCCGCCCTGAGCCTGCTTCGGTGGGGAGGGCGGGATATAAAAATAAATAAAGTGTCTGAAAGTCTCACCCGAACTGGTGCAGCTGTCATGCGGACCTGCTGTTGCGCGCACTTCACAGCAGGTCATTGTCATTTCCTGCCACCTGACCGTCGTTGTCCTCCTCTCCGGATGCCTCGGGTGTGGGGTCATGGTATGGCAGCGCCACCACCTTCCCTCTAGCAACCACTGACCTGAGTTCTCTCAGCTTCTTCTTGACACTCGCCTTATGGGGGTTGAAGTCACTGGGCCCCTCAGTTTGTTGGGGCACTCGCTGGTGAAATGATTTTCACCCCTGCATTTGAAGCACAGCTTTGCTTTAGCCCTCCGGTTCCTTGGGACACCGTCGGCTCCATCCCCCATTTGGCATCTCCTTGGGGGGCTTCTCCTTTCCATAGCGCTGCCCGCCCCCTTGTTGCTTGCGGTGCAGAGCAATGATCTTGTGGCAGTCCTCAATTTTGCAGGCTAGTTGGATCCAATCCACCAGGGTGTGGGGCTCTCCTGTCTTGAGGGCCTCCCCGAAGACATTGGAATTGAGCCTGCGTTTAAACTTCTTGCCCCTTACCCCGTCGTCCCAATGGTGGACCTTGGAGTTGAGGGCGCAGAGCTCACTGGTGTACTTTTGTACAGACTTCGCCCCTTGCCTCAGGTCTTGAAGCACCGAAATGGCATTAGTTTCCTGCAGGGGGTCTTCGAAGTGATGCTGCAAGGCCCTTAGCAGTTCCCATGCTGAGTTGAGTGCGGGGGAACAGCTCTCGAACAGGGTGATGAACCAGTCTGTGGTGGCTCCCTCCAGGCAACTGCCGATGTAGACTACCCTTGACTGTTTGGTAGGGAAGTTACGGGCCCACACGCTCAGGTGCCCCCTTCACCAACACGATGAAGTAGGCTAGCTTCGCTGGGTCCCCATATGCCATTTTTTAATGTGCCATATGAACTCATTATTTATCGATTGTCATTTCTTAATATTTGATTAGGAATAATAAGTGGGAGGTTAGAAACTATACAGTAATATTTTGGAATCAGCATCATTGTAATGGCATTCAGCTGACCCACGATAGATAAAGTAAAGGTTTTCCAGAAAGCAAGTTTATTTTTAGTATCTGATGTAATAGATTTAAAGCTACCCTCAAGTAAATCTTCATTCTTCTTTAACTTGATTCCAGGAAAGTTATATAATTTCGGTAAACATAATTCTTCTTAACCAGCTTTATGGAGAGAAATGTTCCGTAACTGTATTTTTAAAAAGTCTCTGTCTTCTCAATGTTTAGTTTGTATCATGTTCTGGTACTATAGTCATTTATAAGAGTTCCTGCCAATTTTTCTGGATCAGTTATAAAAATAACTGTATTGTTGACAACTACGGTAGATTTATCTTATTTTGATAAGCGCTTAATCTTGATATTTTCATATCAGATGACTCTATGATTAATATTGCTAATGGCTCCAATTAGATGTTAAATAGTAATGCTGACAAGGGCATCCTTGTTTCACATCTCTATTTATTTTGACTGGCTGCAATAATATATTGTTTATTAGGATGGACACAGACTGGGGAAGCCCGGTTTAAAATTCATGAACTGGGCAGCCCTGGACCAAAACCCCAAGCTGAACTCTTATTTCCCATCCATATGACAAATAATAAGCATATATTTGCCAGTGAGGAGCAACATACATAGGCCGTTTTCCCACTCACGTTTTACTGGCGCCACGACCATCCTGATGCCGGCGAATCTGCCTGGATTTCGCATCAGAAGCTCCGGCGCTCCCAGAAGCGCCGGCTACTTCCGTCGCTAAGCCAGCGCAAACGGAAATCGCAAAGATGCAGGAAAACGTTTGCGCTGGCTTAGCGACGGAAAGCGCCGGCGCTTCTGGGAGCGCCGGCGCTTCTGTTGCGAAATCCAGGCAGATTCGCCGGCGTCAGGATGGTCGTGGCGCCAGTAAAACGTGAGTGGGAAAACGGCCATAGCATTGCATCCTTTGAGAAGAACTATACCACAAAAAGTCTGGTATACAATAGCAACATTAATACAGTATAAGTTATTCAATATTAATTCTCTACAATGTTTTATTTTTGCATTTATTTAAACATTTTATACTGGTTTCCCCCCAAATTAAGGTCCTCAAGGTGGCAAACTATTAAGCTTTTAAAATAAATACTATAAAACCAAGTAAAATAAAATATGAACAATTAAAACTGTAAGTTCTAGACTGTTTCCACATGTGGATTTTATTCCTGTATCATCTCTAGACCCGAACAAGATTTTTTGGAGCAATCATGTGAATTCTGTAATCATTCACTTTCTGTGTTTCTACCCCCCCCCCCATTCTACTGTGTCTCCTTCCCAACCTGATGTGGTATAGTCTTTTGGACAAGGCTGCAAAGTGCATTTACACACTATGTGGACAGAAGAGTTAACAGTTTTGCAGGTCCCACCCACATCAGCACAATTTTCATTGTCTCAGTCACCTGTAGCCACCATTTTTCGTCTGTGTAGCAATATAGTGATTTGTTTTTAAGTCAGTAATTGACGGATTTAATCCATAGCTTATCCCAAATGTAAATGATATGTCATTGTGGTTTATAATAGGTAATTGATATATCATTGTAGCATAACACTATAGTGATATGTCAACTACCAGTGTTGCAGGGCAGGAAATAGTGGAAATGAGGGGCTGAGGCAAGGAAAATTCAGGGAAAACTAACATATGAATGCTCCATTGCTGCAGCAAATATGTTTGCATTCACAGTGGCAGTTGAAAGAACGTGGGAAATCCATGTGGATACAGCTTTAGCAACATTTTTGGTTCCTTGTTATGAAACTGAAAGACAAAGAAAGTAAAACCATCAAAGAAAAGAGTTTGATTTGCTGACCTATCAAAGTTTCATAAAATATCTTATGTCACAGATGGGACATCCATTGCATCCTGGTTATCATTGTTTTGAAATATCTAGTGACCTTCATAATATTTCTTAAGTCCTTTTGTCTACTTAAGCTTATTACTCAATGTAATAAGAGACACCAGGGCTTTCTTTGAGCAGGGGCACACAAGAACGCAGTTCCAGCTGGCTTGGTGTCAGGGGGTGTGGCCTAATATGCAAATGAATTCATACTGCGCTTTTTCTACAAAAAAGTCCTGTGTGAAACAATGGTGATGCCTCGGGGTATGACCTATTATGCAAAGGAGTTCCTGCTGGGCTTTTTCTACACAAAAAAGCCCTGTGCAAAATAATGGTGATGTCTGGGGGAGTGGCCTATTATGCAGATCAGTTCCTGCTGGGCTTTTTTGCTTTCCATCTGTATGCTGGTTTCTGTATGTTTATTCCCTTATGAGATTATGTGTCCTATCTCAGATAGAGTGAGTCTCTCATAGGCATATTTAGTTAAGAGCTTGGGAGTTTCACTGTGGAAAAGCAGGCTAGCACAAAATGCCTTTCTCCCCCAGTGTCATTTATCCCACATATGTCATTTATCTTTCTTCTTAGACTCAGTTGACCAAGCTATTAAATAGTGAGTTCAGTCAGCTCTCATTCAACACAACTTTTTATTAGCAAGAACAGTCACAAGAAAACACAGGCAACACGGTGAACTATATACAGTTTGGAAATGTTTAACCATGTCACAGTGGTAGGCACCAGCCAACCTCATTCTGCTCTCCAGGCTCCTTCATTTGTATTTCCTAGATAAATGCCTCACATCCTGATTAGCCAGTTCCGAGAGAATGGCCAGTCGGAGTGTAGGCAGCAGGATCCTGGAGACCAATGGGCACCTGCCTCAAGCTTAGACTAAACAAACTTTAAACAGCCAATACATAACAAAAGCCAAACTGATTCATGCTATAATAAGCTTGAGGTATGACTAATGCCATTGAGAACAACTTGAAAACTTTAATTGGTTTAAATCACAATGGTCAATTTCTTATCATCCTATATATATAAAAGCCCTTTTGCAGTGGCAAAATGGAGCTCACTGATTGCTTGGGACTGTGCTGCATCAACCTTTGGCCAATCAAACCATCAATCGTTGTATTCCATTGGCTGAGGCTGGGAGGAGGAGGGAAGCAACCACAGAAAGCCTTCTCCCAATTGGCTGAGGGCTCCTAGGTCCTGCTGAGTGTGTAAAAGGAAGAGAAGCAAGCAGAGCCCCTCTGTCTGTTTGAAGCTGCTCTGCTTTTCCTGTTAGTCTCAAGAAGTTGGTTGAAATACAACAAATGGTTACATTCAGCAGTTCTGGTGAGTAAATTGCCCCAGTGAGATTACAAAAGTACTTGCAGACTGTGTTTATTTGGCTGCTTTGTGTGTGAGAGAGTGTGTGTGTGTTCACTTTCATTTAGTGGAAGTGCAATCAGCTGCTGAGGAACAAGGAAATGAAGACTGTATTCAGGGGAATGGTTCTGTTGTATTTTTTTTTTTGAGAGGAATGGGAAAGTCTTCTGGCTCCACCCCCAAAGTCCCCAGGCATTTTCTGAGTTGGACCTGGCAACCCTACAGCCAAGCTTGGTTCTGTTAGTAAAAGGCTGCTGCTTTTCCTGTCACTTCCTCCTCCCCTCAGCCTTGCTCTTAGCCAGAGGCTGTTGCTAGGCAACCAACTTCTACCTGTAATAAAGCAAAAACAAAGAGGAAGCCGTGCACAAAGACACCAAAAAAGAAAGCACAAGGCTCACGACTCCAATACACTGCAAGATTTATAGAGCGGAAAACCAGTTGCAAATAAATCACATTTGACTCACAACACAGTTGCAATAGCAAAACACGGACTTGAAACAATGAAAACTGACTCGAGACAGAGTGCAGTGGTTTCGTGTAGGCTGTGTCCTGGTCATTAGTTCTTAAAGTGTCCAAGCTCAAATTTCTCCAAATCCAAACTATTATTAAGACTTTCAGGTGCTACAGCCCCTAGTTTGAATGTCCAGAAGGATTCCTCTTTCAAGAGAACCTTCCGTGCAGTCAAACCATCCAAATGATCAGGCATCTTATAGTTAGCACAAAAATGGAAATAATCTATGCTATGCCTGGCTGACTGGAAATGATTAACGAGTGGAGCATCTTGGACCAACAAACGAATCCTTCTGGACATTCAAACTAGGGGCTGTAGCACCTGAAGATCTTAATAATAGTTTAGATTTGCCGTGTGTCCTTGCATGAAATTTTGGTCCCCATTTTGGGTTTTTTTAAATAATAAAATTCTTATAAAGTGTGGCTAAAACTGTGTTTTTAATTGAATTAGAGGCATTTTTTGCATGTGAAATGACTTCATTTTAATACATGATTGGTATGATACAGGTGATGCTCATTAGCTCTTTAAGAGTGTGAGCATTCCCGGGAGCTCTTCCTGGGCTTCTGGAAGCGCCAGCACTTTGACTGACTTGATGAGCAACTGTGATTGCTATGTATGGTAAGCTTATTCTGTGCAACCATTGTTTTTAAAGTTTATATTCTCAAGCCACTTTGGCACTTAAGTTGTAAATCAGAAATGATAAATCATACATTTTCTTTTGCAAGAGGGTCCCCACCTGACGGACTAGCGCCTGATGAAGCAGTCATCTGGGAAACGGTCTTTGTTTACCAGTCCACCGTTGTGCTTCTTATCTCTTTTTGGGATTCACCTTTCATTGCTCAGGACTTGCAGTTTCATTCGCATGGCTGCTGGAGAAATTTGAGCTTGGACTCTTTAACGACCAGGACACAGCCTACGCAAAACCACTGCACTCTGTCTCGAGTCAGTTTCATTGTTTCAAGTTCATGTTTTGCTATTGCAACAGTGTTGCAAGTCAAATGTGATTTATTTGCAACTGGTTTTCTGCTCTATAAATCTTGCAGTGTGTTGGCGCCGTGAGCCTTGTGCTTTCTTTTTAGGCAACCAACTTCTGTCAGTAAAGGGAGAGGCCTCAGGTGAATAGAAAGGGATACAGTCCACCCTCCCAAGCAGCTCTTTTCTCCAGGATCGGGAGAGAAATCTGTTGTCTGGAGTTCAGTTGTGATCCCAGGAGATCTTCAGGCTCCACCTGGAGGTTTGAAAACAAAGAGAGAGGTCACTCAGGAGTGTATATATAGAAACAACCCAAAAGGTTATAGTGACCAAAATTACCAAGAAATGTATTGTTCAATTATAATGCTGAAGGTAAAGACAAACATCACTACCTACAAAAACTTTCACAATTTTATCAAAGCTAACATAGTACAGTTCAAAATAGCATGTAAATCATATATTGTAGAGTCCCAATGGACAGGAAGTCAACTTGATGCTCTTGCTTTGAACATTCTCTGCCTCAGATTTCAAACTGGCATTCGCTCAAAATGGCTCAAGGCCATAGAGCTTTGCGTCCAGGGTAAATGTTTCTAAGAATTCAGTACTCTTGACAATTGTGGGATTTTTGGAGAAGGGTTGAAATAGTGTTCATTGAAGCCTTTTTACATGAAAATATACTTGGTGGAGCATCCCTTGTCGGAAGAGTTTTCAAAGCAGGAGCATCAAGTTGACTTCCTGTCCATTGGGACTCTACAATATATTATTCATATGCTTTTTTGAACTGCACTATGTTAGCTGTGATGAAATTGTGAATGTTTTTGTACGTAGTGATGTTTGTCTTTACCTTCAGAATTATTGTATAATTGAACAATACATTTCTTCGTAATTTTGGTCACAATAACCGTTTGGGTTGTTTCTATATATCCACCTGGAGGTTGGCTACCCTAGACCTGGCAGCACCCTTGGGCTGGCTTGATGCCACCTGGCTGGCATGACTTAACTAGACTTGGCTACTTGCTGCTGTTCAGCAGCAGCCTCCCTATTTTGGGGGCTGGAGATCACTCAAAATTACAGCTGCTCTCCAGATGACAGACATCAGCTCCCCTGGATGCCCACTTGGGTGGGTGGGAGGACAGCAAGGTGGGGCACTCGCCCAGAGCCTCCTTCTAGAGCCCATTGTATTTTCCTTCACAATGACCTTTAATCCTAGTCAAGAATAAATGGCTATGTTCACATTGCCTCAGTTTTAAGACAATCACATTGGTTGCAAATGGGTTTTTGGTTCAATTCAAGATCCCAGATCTTATCATTAAAGCCCCTTGTCCTGGTAGCCTCATAATAGAACCATTACTTCTCACTCTGTGACACCTCCATTCATTAGTTCTTTCTCTGAATCCCTCCATGTACAAAAACCTAGTCTATTGCAATCCATTGTCAATATTTTTCTGTTGTAGGCCCTATGCTATGGAATGTCTTCCTCTAAAGTATAAGGAAATCCCTCACTTTGCATCTTTCAGGAGAGGCTATATTACTGAGTTATTTAGGAAAACTAGAGGTTCTTAACGTTGATGGTCTAGAACTGAAAGGAGATTGTTCTGTCTTTCATTGCCTTCTGTATTTTGGAGTATATAGCTTTTATGCATGTTTCTAAGATACTACTGTTCTATTCTGAATTTTATATAAATCAAATAATACCTCTTTTAATGTTTCCCAAAATGGAAATAAAATGGTTGTTTCCAGTTTTCCACAGTAGGTTATTTGATTTTTTAGATTAAGATTTAGATGTGTCCAATCTTGAAGAACATCAAAGATTACAAAACTTGATTCCCCAGCAGAGATAAATGTAATACTAATCACCAATTTATAAATAATTCCCTATTTAAGTTCTTGCTGTTTTTTCATATAACTTTAGGATTAACCGAGGGTGCTCATGGTTAGTACTGAGGCATCTGTTCTTCTTATGTCACTTTTAAAAAGCAGTTTCAAATCAGTAAATCATGGTAAGGATCAATTAGGCAACTCTTAACCAGCAGCAACTACTGGGTACTTTAAATACAATATATCAGAATTTTGTTCTGCCTAAACTGAGTCACAGAATTGGAACACCCTAAACTATATCCTTCATGTAGAATTGTTTTTCTTATCAAAATGACCTATCCCATTCTTCACACTGATACGAACATCAAGATCTCTGGCAGTTAAGTGCTTGGTGTAGCTGTGTCTGAGTAAATCCTCAGCACTACCCTTGAGCAATCCCTGACTATGAGATATCCATAAAGAACCAGAAATAAGACTATGAAACTAGGCAAATCAGAATTAGAGTGAACATCTAGACGAATCTTGGTTTCATAAACTAAATCGTTGTTAAAATAAACAATGGTTTCTCATAATATCCGAGCTGAGCTTTTGTTTACCAGTCATCTGTGCTTTTGTTTTGCTTTTAAAGTCCTCCATAAAAAAAAGGCCATCTAAAAATCCAGTTTAAATTCTTCAAAATTCTTCATAGCATTTTGTATTATTCCACTGTCCTATGCTCAACTTTTCTTCTAGATGCAATGGTCATTTAGTTAATTTTCCCACTCACATGACACAATAAAACTATTGTTCTATAGGTACCATCCAGATTTCACCACAATACTATTATAAATTGTGTACCTCCCACACAGAATTGCAATTTCATCTGCAGTATTTCACAATGTATTTCCCAGAAGTGTCTCACCTTATCACAAGAAAGTTAACATATGGTTATAGAAAGGATTGTTACGTTCTGTTTTACCTGACATTTTAAAGCCCCAGATACTACTCATGACCTGTGGTCCAATACTTTGATCCATAATGGTTAAGCATCTTCCAATAAAGATGTGTGGAACTTGGCACGAACTCTGTATGGACATTTGATGCTATGGAAAAAAATGCACATTCCACATGAAAGAGGCAGTGCAAATGTCCTTCAACCAGTGTCCTATTTCTGAATGCTGAATTAAATTACCTTCTCCCACCATCCTTTCATCAAATAATCCCTGTTGAGCATGACACCCATATGAGTTCTCTCTCAGAAACACAGCTCCCCACAAGGAAGGCCTGGGTTTATAGAGTTCATAAAAGATGATGCTTCACCATCCCTCCTTATGTCTGCCAGTTCTTGTATATCCCTACTTGACCTGATTTATTAACATCAGATTACTTTAGTTCTCAGATTTTCAGGTTAATCATTAAACCTTCAGACGCAACATCAGCACGGGTAAGATTGTCTCCTTCAGCAGTCAGAATGCTTCATTGCATTTAGGAAGTTATATAACTTAAAATGTTTCTTTTGAAATGCTGAATTTTCAAAAGAAATCTTTCCTGTTCTGGAAGAATCCATATCTTGGCCCCCTCTTTTTGCCTCAGTTGTTTTTAGCTTCTCTTTGACGTTCAAAAAATGAATTCACATGGAAGTGAGAGAACTCTGCTCGGATTCACTCTCACAGGGTGTGCCTGTCAAAAGCCACTTAAAGGGCATGTCCCTTTAAATGGCTTTTGCAAGGCGCACCGTATAGGGTTGCCAAGTCCAATTCAAAAAAATATCTGGGGACTTTGGGGGTGGAGCCAGGAGACTTTGGGGGTGGAGCCAGGAGACATCAAGGGTGGAGCCAGGAGCAAGGGTGTGACAAGCATAATTGAGCAAGGGAGTTCTGGCCATCACATTTAAAGGGACAGCACACCTTTTAAAATGCCTTCCTTCTATAGGAAATAATAAGAACATAAGAGAAGCCATGTTGGATCAGACCAATGGCCCATCCAGTCCAACACTCTGTGTCACACAGTGGCCAAAAATATTATACACACACACACACATATACACATTGTGGCTAATAGCCACTGATGGACCTTTGCTCCATATTTTTATCTAACCCCCTCTTGAAGCTGTCTATGCTTGTAGCCGCCACCACCTCCTGTGGCAGTGAATTCCACATGTTAATCACCCTTTGGGTGAAGAAGTACTTCCTTTTATCTGTTTTAACCTGACTAGTCAGCAATTTCATCAAATGCCCACGAGTTCTTGTATTGTGAGAAAGGGAAAAAAGTACTTCTTTCTCTACTTTCTCCATCCCATGCATAATCTTGTAAACCTCTATCATGTCAACCTGCAGTCGACGTTTCTCCAAGCTAAAGAGCCCCAAGCGTTTTAACCTTTCTTCATAGAGAAAGTGTTCCAACCTTTTAATCATTCTCGTTGCCCTTTTCTGGACTTTTTCTAATGCTATAATATCCTTTTTTGAGGTGCGGTGACCAGAATTGCACACACTATTCCAAATGAGACCGCACTATCGATTTGTTTTCAATTCCCTTCCTAATAATTCCTAGCATGGCGTTGGCCTTTTTTATTGCAATCGCACACTGTCTTGACATTTTCAGTGTGTTATCTACCACGACCCCAAGATCTCTCTCTTGGTCAGTCTCTACCAGTTCACACCCCATCAACTTGTATTTGTAGCTGGGATTCTTGGCCCCAGTGTGCATTACTTTGCACTTGGCCGCATTAAACCTCCTGCCATATTAATGAAGGATAGGGGCACCTTCTTTCGGGGCTCATAGAATTGGACCCCGTAGTCCAATCATTTTGAAACTTGGGGGTATGCTATACTGAAAATTCAGTGCCTCTACCTCTAACCTAAAGCATCCCAAGCGTTTCAACCTTTCTTCATAGGGAAAGTGTTCCAGCCCTTTAATCATTCTAGTTGCCCTTTTCTGGACTTTCTCCAATGCTATAATATCCTTTTTGAGGTGCGGCGACCAGAACTGCACACAGTACTCCAAATGAGACCGCACCATCGATTTATACAGGGGCATTATGATACTGGCTGATTTGTTTTCAATTCCCTTCCTAATAATTCCCAGCATGGCGTTGGCCTTTTTTATTGCAAACGCACACTGTCTTGACATTTTCAGTGAGTTATCTACCACGACCCCAAGATCTTTCTCTTGGTCAGTCTCTGCCAGTTCACACCCCATCAATTTGTATTTGTAGCTGGGATTCTTGGCCCCAATGTGCATTACTTTGCGCTTGGCCACACTGAACTGCATCTGCCACGTTGATGCCCACTCACGCAGCCTCAACAGGTCCCTTTGGAGTTCCTCTCAATCCTCTCTGGTTCTCACTACCCTGAACAATTTAGTGCCATCCGCAAACTTGGCCACTTCACTGCTCACTCCCAACTCTAAACCATTTATGAATAAGTTAAAGAGCATGGGACCCAGTACCGAGCCCTGCGGCACCCACTGTTTACCATCCTCCATTGTGAAGACTGCCCATTTATACTCACTCTCTGCTTCCTATTACTCAGCCAGTTTTTGATCCACATGGACTAAAAGGACCTGTCCTTTTACTCCATGACTCTCAAGCTTTCTAAGGAGTCTTTGATGAGGAACTTTATCAAAAGCTTTCTGGAAGTCAAGGTAAACAATATCTATCGGGTCTCCTTTGTCCACATGTTTGTTCACCACCTCAAAGAAATGTAACAGGTTAGTGAGGCAAGATCTTCCCTTACAGAACCCATGCTGAGTCTTTCTCAATAACCCATGTTCATCAATGTGCCTACTCATTCTGTCCTTGATAATGCTTTCTACCAACTTTCCTGGTATTGAAGTCAGACTGACTGGCCTGTAATTTCCTGGATCTCCTCTGGAACCCTTTTTAAAGATGGGGGTGACATTTGCTACCTTCCAGTCCTCAGGAACGGAGGCAGATTTCAATGAAAGATTACAGATTTTTGTCAAAAGATCCACAAGTTTAACTTTGAGTTCTTTCAGAACTCTCGGATGTATGCTATCCGGTAGGGTGGCCAGACCGTCCCGGTCACCCGGGAATGTCCCACTTCTGGGTCCTAATTCCCGCCTCCCGACCTGCCTATACCGGGACCATTACAAGTCCCGGTTTAGCCAGCGAGAGGAGCCGGGCATGGGCGGGGCCAGGAAGCGGGGGGAGGCTGCGCTGCTGCTGCCTCTTCTCCGTAGCTGCTCCTCTGAGATGGGCTCAGCCTGAGCCCATCTCGGAGGAGCAGCTGCGGAGAAGCGTGGCAAGCCCCGAATCTGGGTCCTTCTAGGACCCTGAGCAGCAATGCTGGAGGAGCAGGAGCAGGCCGGACTTGCGCCCCGCCCCTCCACTCCCTGCAGGGGCAAAGGCGGCATGCGTGGCCCTGCTTCACTTCTCCGCCCGGCCCCTCTGCTGTGCGGGCGGCAAGGGGCATGCTGGGCCGGCCTCGGAGGAGAAGGAGGCGGCCGGAGGAGGAGGAGGCGGCATGGCTGCGGCGGAGGCGCGCTGGCCTTCCGAGCCAAGGACTTGGTAAGTCCGGGGGTGATGCGGAAGGTGGGAGGGGAGCTGTGCTGCGCTGGTAGCCGAGGGAGAGGCCCTCCTCGCCTTCCCTGCTGGCCCTAGGCTTCCCAACCCCCCCCCCTTCATCCCCCGGTGGGTCTCCAGAAATCAGGAAGCGGGGTGGGGGTGGGGGCTGGAGGGGGGGAGAACATACCTGTAGGTGTAGCAGTTTGTAAAATGCCTGCCCCTTTAAGGCTGGCCTGGGCAGGAAGGAGGAAACAGGAAGGGCTTCGGAGAACGGCCCCTCCCTTTCTTTGCTTTCGTTTTCACAGCAGGCAGAGGGAAGAAGACCAAGTGCGGTAGGTGTTTGTGTGTGTGTGTGTGTGTGAGAGGGAGGGGGCCCGGGGCAAGGAGGGGTGATTCCTTGGTATGGAGGCCCTTCCCCCCCTTTAGAAAGCGTGTGTGTGGGGGGGGGGAGGGAAATGTCTACTAGGCACTCTATTATTCCCTATGGAGAACAATTCCCATAGGGAATAATGGGGGATTGATCCGTGGGTATTGGGGGCTCTGGGGGGGCTATTTTTTGAGGTAGAGGCACCAAATTTTTAGTATAGCATCTAGTGCCTCTCCCCAAAATACCCCCCAAGTTTCAAAACGATTGGACCAGAGGGTCCAATTCTATGAGCCCCAAAAATGGTGCCCCTATCCTTAATTATTTCCTATGGAAGAAAGGCATTTTAAAAGGTGAGCTGTCCCTTTAAATGTGATGGCCAGAACTCCCTTGGAGTTCAATTATGCTTGTCACATCCTTGTTCTTGGCTCCACCCCCAATGTCTCCTGGTTCCACCCCCAAAGTCTCCTGGCTCCGCCCCCAAAGTCCCCAGATTTTTCTTCAATTGGACTTGGCAACCCTAGCTGGCCCGGCCTCCACAGGGTTTAAACTGGCACTGATATGAACTTTGGAACTGTACTCAGATCAGCTCTGATGCCTAGAAACTACCTCTGTGTGCTTGCTGTGTAATAGCACTCAGGATAGTCCTCTTCAAGCTTCAACATCCAAATTTCCAGGAATTTCCAACCCAGAGTTGGTAACCCTAGCTCTATCACAGATTTAGGAGGTCTTTGATTGCTGGGGAGGGGGTCAGTAGTAGGAAGTACCCATACAGGGAGCACATACATTGAAGGTGGAGGTATTGTGACTCAATTCACACCCTACATTTTTTATAAACATGGCACTTAGGTATGCATTTTGCAGGGACAAATGTAGTCATATTCTAATATGTTAAATGTGCCTATTTGCAGTGTTTGGTTTAGCATTCCTTGTTAACTGAACTTTCCAGCACTTATGGTAGATGCATTTCTCTGATGCATAAAATACATATATGTTAGACAATAATTTACATGGAATTTCCATCTCATTATAAAACATTGGGTGTAATTTTGCATAACTAAAGGTAATGGATTGGGCATGCAATAAAAATCCCAGTTTTATTTGATCATTACTTAAGTCCTTTCTTTCATATTTGCATAGTGGCATGATAAGAGTTATAATTTGCTTTGTTTTAATTTAGTGTCAATAAAATGGATTCAGACATCTGTTTCCAAAACAGAAAAAAGTGTTGTTTTTCCAACATGAATTTTTAAAGTAAAAGATTGCCTGCTTCTTTTAAATTTTGCCCCAGAGGTTTTACTTTAAGAGCATATTCCTACAGCTGCAAACCTGGTAGAAATTTGCAAAGTCCCATCCACTCCAATTATCTAATTAACATTGACCAGAGTTTTAATATTGCTGCTTGGTAATTCCATTGGCCATTCCATCTAAGAATTGTACACAAATTTTAAGTCAGCAGCCAATATGGTATTCCTGCAGCACAGATTAGTAAAGCTGCAGTACTACAGTCCAAGCCCTCTGTTCACGACCTGAGTTTGATCCTGGCGGAAGCTGGGTTCAAGTAGCCAGCTCAAGGTTGGCTCAGCCTTCCATCCTTCCGAGGTCGGTAAAATGAGTACTTTCTGGGGGGAAAGTGTAGATGACTGGGGAAGGCAGTGGCAAACCACCCCGTAAAAAGTCTGCCATGAAAAACATTGTGATGTGATGTCACCACAGAGTCAGAAATTACTGTTTTGGAGAATTTGTACCAGTATACCATTAACGTACTACAGTAGCAATTTCTGAAGGTGTGTAAAGCGGAACTAAATTTATTGTGCTTGGAGCATGAGTAGATGGAAAAATTCAGTTGAAAAAAGGAGGCAAATAACAAGGAACATGTTCAGATACTTGATAGCTCACTATAGGAGCAAGGGAAGACATGTACTGAAAGTATATATAATACTGAAATCTGTTGGTTATCTTACAGAATGCAACTAATGGACATGTAGTTTTACTACTTGTGATTGTGGCTTTGGAATTACTGTCTAGAAAGCTCCATTAAGTTCTGTATGGTCAGTAACAATAATAAAGTTAAGCACTTTAAAATTAAGCATTGATGCATGCCATTTAAGACCATGCTTAACTATTTAATTGAAGTTAATAGGACTGAAGTGTTTAGCTCTGGCTAGATTGTGCAAATATATCAGTGTCTTTGCAAATGTTAAAATGCTTCCCAGCTATGGATCTCTTGATTAAGGGTATGCAAACCCCCTCCCCCCATATTTCTTGGTTCAGGTCTATAGGATTAAAAAAAATCCAGTATTTCTGAAAAATCCCAGATCCCAGTATCGGTATGGTATTTGGATCCTGGATTCTTCAGAAATCCCAATTTTTTCTGGGTCCAATAGACCCAAGAAGAAAAATATCTGTAGTTTTAAAAAAACCCGCCCTGACTCTGGGGCTTCTCCTTGCAGCATGGTTTAAATTGTGCTTAAAGAAAAACTGGCCCCAGGATCTGCTTGTGGCAAGGAAGGAGATCACTCCTTGCTGCACACTGACTTGGCTGGGAGTGCTTCTCCTGGAGAAGCTATCCCCAGGATCCTTCCTTCCTTCCTTCCTTCCTTCCTTCCTTCCTTCCTTCCTTCCTTCCTTCCTTCCTTCCTTCCTTCCTTCCTTCCTTCCTTCCTTCCTTCCTTCCGTGGCTCTCAAATATCCGATGTTCATGTCTTGCGGCTCTCAAACATCTGACCTTTATTCTGTGTTGCTCTTTTGTTAAGCAACTCTGGCCACCCCTGGAGTAGACAATACTGACTTTGGTGGACCCAAGCACTGATTCAGTGTAAGGGAGCTTTGTGTTTGTGTCTTCTGGTGCTTTCAGACATACCACCCAAATCCTTTCAGCAAAGGCCAGATAGGAGTTATGGGCAGTGTTTGCCTGCAGTGCAATTTTGTTCTCAAATCCTGTATTTACTTCATCAGTATATGGGATAAGGCACTTTCTCAACTGTGCTGCATAATGCAGCCTATTTATTTTGTCCTGTTTGCTCTGTTGGCTCTATCTGCGCCACCTTCATCACTTTCGGGGTGTGGATCCCCCAGTGGGGTGGTCTCCCGACTCCCTCCGCCGGCTGTTTCTGATAGCCCTGCGCCCCCTCTTTCATTTGATATGTGTCCCGTGCAGATGCCACCCTCCCGCCGGGAGATGCCGCAAAATGAGCCCCCTTGAGGCTTATGGCGGCAGGGCTTGGGGGAAGCGAGCTAGACTGCTGTTCTTTTGAGGGGTCATAGAGTGTTTCGAGCCCGTCCCTGTGGCATCGGTCCCATCGTTGTGGGGCCCAGGGGGCCGGCGCAGCGGCACGCTGAAGCAGCCTGTCGGTCACTTCCGGGTTCCTGTCCTGCATCTCGACCTGTGTTATTAGTGACAGGCTGCTTCGGCGTGCTGCTGCGCCGGCCCCCTGGGTCCCACAACGATGGGACCGATGCCACAGGGACGGGCTCGAAACACTCTATGACCCCTCAAAAGAACAGCAGTCTAGCTCGCTTCCCCCGAGCCCAGCCGCCATAAGCCTCAAGGGGGCTCATTTTGCGGCATCTCCCGGCGGGAGGGTGGCACCCGCACGGGACACATATCAAATGAAAGAGGGGCGCAGGGCTATCAGAAACAGCCGGCGGAGGGAGTCGGGAGCCCACCCCACTGGGGGATCCACACCCCGAAAGTGATGAAGGTGGCGCAGATAGAGCCAACAGAGCAAACAGGACAAAATAAATAGGCTGCATTATGCAGCACAGTTGAGAAAGTGCCTTATCCCATATACTGATGAAGTATATACAGGATTTGAGAGCAAAATTGTTTCCGGCGGTGATATTTGGGGGATTTTTGGGGACGTCACAGGAAGTGCTGTGAAGTCACTTCCTGTTTCCGGCAGTGGCATTTGGGGGAAATGATGTCATTTGGGGGAAGTGATGTCACAGGAAGTGATGTCACTTCCTGCTTCCGGCAGGTGGCGCAGGGGGGGAAATGATGTCACAGGAAGTGATGTCACTTCCTGTTTCCGGCAGGTGGCGCGGGGGGGGAATGATGTCACAGGAAGTGATGCCACTTCCTTTTCCCGGCGGTGGCATGACGTCACCGGAAGTGACGTCACTTCCTGTTTCCGGCGGCGCGCGCGCTTCGCGCGCGCACCCCTACCTTCCCCCTCCCCAAGGTGTCCCTGGCTGGCCTTCAGACATTATGGCCACCCTACTATCCGGACCCGGTGACTTATTAGTTTTTAATTTGTCTATCAGTTGTAGGACCTCCTCTTTTGTCACTTCAATCTGACTCAGGTCTTTCAACACCCCTTCCAAAATTAGTGGTTCTGGGGCGGGCAAAAAGTTCTCATCTTCCACAGTGAAGACGGAGGCAAAAAATGCATTCAGCTTCTCAGCCATTTCCCTATCCTCTTTCAGTAATCCTTTTACCCCATGGTCATCCAAGGGCCCCACTGCCTCCCTGGCTGGTTTCCTACTTCTAATATATTTGAAGAAATTTTTATTATTGGTCTTTATGTTTTTTGCAATATGCTCCTCATAGTCCCTTTTTGCCTGCCTGATCACAGTCTTGCATTTGATTTGCCACA
This sequence comes from Heteronotia binoei, assembly GCF_032191835.1. Classification (NCBI taxonomy): domain Eukaryota; kingdom Metazoa; phylum Chordata; class Lepidosauria; order Squamata; family Gekkonidae; genus Heteronotia; species Heteronotia binoei. Next base: position 166,299,327 of record NC_083243.1, on the reverse strand, counting down.
GCCTGTGTTTCATTTTACTAATCTCACTTGGACTGGTTTTCCACTGCTTAAAGGAGTCCTTCTTACCTTTTACAGCTTCCATTATTTTGTTTGTTAACCAAGCAGGCCTTTTCTTATGCCTATTTGTTCCTTTCCTAACTTGTGGTATGCATTTTATCTGAGCTTCTAGGATTATAGTTTTAAATAGTCTCCAAGCTTCCCCAAGGGTTTTGACCGTATTTACCTTTCCTTTCAGTTTCCTCCTCACATGCCTCCTCATCTCAGAGAATTTACCCCTTTTAAAGTTAAATGTGGTTGTGGCGGTCTTTTTGGGCAACTCCCTATTTATACAAACGGTGAAATCAGTAACATTATGGTCACTGCTCCCAAGTGGCGCAATCACTTTTACATCTCTCACCAAGTCTTGGGCATTACTTAGGACCAAATCCAGGATCACCCCACCCCTGGTAGTTTCTGTGACCATCTGCTCCATAGCACAGTCATTGAGAGCATCAAGAAACTCAATCTCTTTCTTTCGACCAGAACACATATTGACCCAATCAATCTGCGGGTATTTAAAATCACCTATTACGACACAGTTTTTACGTTTAGCTGCTATCTTTAAGCCTTCCATCATATTATAATCATCCTCTCTCTTTTGATTTGGTGGGCGATAACAAACTCCCATAGTTAAATTTCCTTTGGGGCCCTCTATTTCAACCCAAAGCATCTCTAAAAGGGAAACTAATTTTCTGACCTCAGTCTTACTGGATTGTATATCCTCTCTGACATACAGAGCCACCTCACCTCCAACCCTTCCCTCCCTATCCTTCCAATATAACTTATATCCAGGAATCACCGTGTCCCACTGATTCTCCTCATTCCACCAAGTTTCTGAAATTCCCACAATGTCTATGTTTTCTCCCAACACTAAGCATTCCAATTCACCAATTTTACTTTGAACACTTCTATCATTTGCATACAAACATCTATAATTTCCCAGGCAAGCTAGGCCCGCCACCTTCCTCCTGCCGCCTTGGAACTCTGGCAGACAGTCCATACTGCTTGTCACCATCACAGTGGACAACTCTGATCCATTACCCAGTAGAAAAATAGCAGCCAACCCTTCATCTCTTTGAGACGAGTCCTCCTGAACCAGAGACATTTCATCTCCTGTCACCTTTCCCCCAAGATTTATTTTAAAAACTGCTCTGCCACCTTTTTTATTTTAAGCGCCAGCAGCCTGGTTCCATCCAGGGACAAGTGGAGACCGTCTCTTTTGTACAGCTCCCGCTTGATCCAGAAAGCATCCCAGTGCCTACAAACTTAAACCCTTCCTTCTTACACCATTGTCTCATCCACACATTGAGACTTCTAATTTGTGCCTGTCTCTCCAGCCCTGCATGTGGAACAGGTAGGACTTCCGAGAAGGCTACCTTGGAGGTCCTGGCCTTAAGTCTCCCGCCTAGCAGCCTAAATTTTTCCTCCAGGACCTCACGACTGCATTTCCCCACATCATTGGTGTCAACATGCAACACGACCACAGGCTCCTCCCCAGCATTGTCTATCAGCCTATCTACTACACGCGTAATGTCCGCTACCTTCGCACCAGGCAGGCAAGTCACCATATGGTCAGTACGCGGTTTCGCCACCCAGTTGTCTACTTGCCTAAGGATTGAATCACCAACTACCAAACCCCCCCTCTCCCCCTGCCCAGGGATGGTTCCTTGGTGCGAAAGGATTTCCGCTCACCAACCGAAGAAGAGGTCCCTTATCCTCAGCACGGTGCCCTGTTCCCTCTTGACCCTCACGCTCTGTGGCAGCAATGGGGCTGCTATGTTCAGAGTGGGGCTCATCTAATACGCCCCCAAGAGTCTTCCCCAAGTGCTTAACTGACTGTCTTTGCTTCCCCAGGGCAGTCACCTCGGCCTCAAGGGTACGAACTCGTTCTCTGAGGACCAGGAGCTCCTTGCATCGAGCACACACCCAAGACTTCTGTCCTTTGGGCAGATAGTTGTACATGTGACACAGTGCAAAACAGTGGAAAGCCTCCACCCCCCTGCTGGCATTCTATCTTATATATATATATATATATATATATATATATATATATATATATATATATATATATATATATATATATATATATATATATATATATATATATATATATATATATATATATATATATATATATACAGTCCTCTTTAAATGCTGTTTGTTTAAGTGGCTCCCCTTCTACAGTGTCAACTTACCTTATTGGGAGAAGAAGGAAATCAGGGATCTGGATTCCTGGTCTTTAGAGAGCCCCTAGGCGAAGAGCCACAGGCCAAGAGCCCTTTAGCTCTCGCCCTTCGGCATGCGCCAAAGGCTCGCACCCTTGGTAAGGCGCAGCTTAAAATGTAAAGAGGGTGGAGCAGAGGCACTCCTAAGCAATCAGCAGCAATCACTCTCAATCTCTTTCACCTTTAGCCCACTCAACCAAACAAAGAGCAGTTCCCCAGCTATCACAACTCAGAATTTTAGGCAGTCCCACAAACCTCAGAATGAAGTCTTTCAAAACTCAAATTCTCAGCAACTTCTCCAGCTGTCTCAGCTATGAGAGCTGCTGTGCTCTGTTCCGCTCCTCTCAGACCTCTGTGAGATGTCTCCAGTATGTGAAATGAATCCAGTATGCAATAGATAACCAGTGCAGTGCTTTTAGTGGAGGCTGAATGTGTTCCCAATAACAGCCTGGCTGCAGTTGAAGCTTCCGAATTTAATACAAGGGCAGCCCCATGTAGAGAGCATTGCAGTACTCTAGTCTTGAGGTGACCATAGCATTGATCACTGTCACTAGATTGCCGTAGAAAAGGTGGCAATAATGCACTGCAGACAAAGGAATGTTGAGCTTCAGCATCTGCATTATCATTGTCATGCTATGACACCACAGCAAATTGACCCTGAGTGCCCAAGACTGGGGCACTCGCCATGAGCCTCTTTTTAGAGCCCGTTATATTTATTCTCACAATGGGCCTTATTCCTAGTAAGCAATAATTTCAGCTATTACAATATAAACATAGCGATCAAAAGCAGAATACTAGTGCATTTCAGTTTTTAAGGCTTTCATATGACAATAGGAGCATCGGGCAACATTGGCATATTGTGTTCCACTTATCTGGTTGTCAAGCACCTCCAAATATTAGACTTAGACAAGGCAGAAATTTGAGAAATATGCTAATTAGAGTTGACCTCACTGAGAATTAGAGCAGTTTGGGATTAGGGATTTATTTGAGGAAACCACCACTGCCAGCATTGTAAAGCCTGCAAATATATGTTGAGAGAGGAGAGTTTTGTGGATCCATCTAAAGATTTAGATTTATTGGATTTATATCATGCCCTCCCCGCCGGAGCAAACTCAGGGCGGCTCACAGCAAAGGTGTTAATATCAAATTTGATTTCTTTGCTTCATGTTATACCAAGCAAGTGCCATACCTTTTAATATGTTCCTGTGGCCTTTTATATACAGGCATCTTTACACATGCTATCAGGACACATGTACTGGAGCATCAATCATGCATACACCATCAAATCAGAGGAACATTAGTTAATCATTAGATAGGTTTTGGCCATTTAGCAGAGGATTAGCTGAGCCTGTCAGGGGAGGGCAGGATATACATCTGATAAATAAATAAATATTAAATTGTGCGTTATTTACACATTCAATCCACACCATTTAAGATGGAAAATGTTGCAAGAACTCTTTTACAAAAAGAAGCAGAATTTATTTTTAAATTCAAAAATTATGCCCTGTTTGGTTTAAATTGGGAACTGGATTTGAGTTCATTTATTTGAATCAGGTCTTTAAAGGAGTGTAACTAGAGCTGAGTGCATTATTAGGACTGAATAGCCTGAATATAGTATTTAAGTAGATAAAAGGGAAGGGCGTCTCTGAGAACCCTTCCATCAGCAAATTTAACTGTAGCATGCCATTTGAGATTTCCTGTTCAAAATACTGGGGTAAGCCTTAATATAATATTGTATGAAATTATTGAAGAGCATTCTATAGGATTTGGATGTATTATATGTTTTTATTTGCAATTCCAACATTAAAGCCAGCTGATTGGACAAAGGATACCAAAATACGGAGGTTCCTGGTCATTGACTTTGATATTTCTAATTGTTGTTTCTACTTTTTAAAGCAAATTGCTGGATTTCAACTGGATTTTCCTACATTTGGGATTTAGGATGAACTGTATTTGAAGAACTCACATTAAGTGTTTTTCAAATTCATTGAAAGATTTTGTGTGTTTGCGCATGCATGTATCCCAGTTGTCGGAGCCGAGAACGTCCGCTCTTTAAAATACTGTGTAAATTTCTCCTTATTGCATTTCTGGTTATTTACTAGTGCATTAAATATAGAAATACTGTGCATTACAGAAAAATATTGTTGATGGTTTTTGCTCAGTGGGATATTGTTGCAAGTTTTGTATGCTGGGCATTTCCTTGCAATTTGTGTTCTAATCGTCTTTTTCAGAAATATTCCCCAAACAAACCAGTTTTTTAAAATATATTGTATCAAAAAATAAAGGCCTCAGCTATTTTAACAAGATCCATAGAACACGTACGCAAAAGGAGAATAATGCTTCAGAATGGGAGGACTCTGTTTAAAGGGGGCTCCCCAGTGTCCTCTTCAGAATACTATGTACAGTTCAGTTTCTTTTAGATCCGGCCCAATGATTATAGTGTCCAAATCAAACATGGTAGATCTTAGAACATAAGCAACACAATCTCTTACATACTGGGTGTATATATAGTGCAGTCAAGTCTCAGCTGACCTATGGCAACCCCAGCAAGCGGCTTTCCAGGCAAGTGAGAAGCAAAGGTGGTTTGTCCTTTGCATAGTCTTCCTTCATGGTCTGTCTTCCAAGTATTGATCCTGCTTAGCTACCAAGATCTGACAAGATCAGGCTATATCATACCGATTTCCCTCCTCATTCTTTCATAGAATTATCCCTATATAATTGTATATTAACCAAAATATATAGGATTTTTGCCACTGACAATATTATCTTTTAATTTGCACCAAAACGTAAATAAGAAATCACAACTTCAGATGATCCACTAGAAAGAAACCCAAGGTGCAAACTAGATCAAGCTCCAGGATAAAAACTAGATAATAATACATGTGGAATAGACTGTGCAACAGGAGTTCCCAGCCTTTTTGAGCATGTGGGCGTCTTTGGAATTCTGAGGCAGAGTAGTGGGTGCAACCTCAAAACAATTGCCTCAAGAGATGGAGCCACACACAGAGAGAAAGCCCAAATACAGGAGAAAAGAGGAGCAATTTTTTAAAAATTATTTATTTATATATTTATTATATTTAAGACTTTTATCCCATCCTACCCCGCAAGCAAGCTCAGCATATAATCCAACGGTACATCATACAGCAACCAATAAAATAGTTAATTAAAACATCAACTTAAATGATTGAAATTAATCAACTAATTCAATATCTGCAATAGGATAGTGAAGAATTCCTCCTTTCACTGTCTGCTGAGCTTTTGACAGAGAGGGCGAGGTGTGTTCTGCATAACAGATCACTCAGTGCAGACACCCAAGATGTAAATAGAGCCATGGTCACTTGAGTTGCTTGAGTAGGAGAGGCCAATGTTATTTGATACCCACCAACTCAACCGAAGCCCTGGTGGAACAGTTCCATTTTAGACCCTGTGGAATTGTAATAAATCCCACAGGGCCCTGATCTCGATTGGGAGCATGTTCTATCATGCAGCAGCCAGGGCTGAGAAGGTCCTGGCCAAGGTAAGGCAGATATCTTTCAGGCCAGGGATTGCCAAAAGGTGTTGGTTTGAAGCAGGGCTTTTTTTGTAGAAAAAGCCCAGCAGGAACTCTTTTACATATTAGGCCACACCCCTGACATCACTATTGTTTCACACAGGGCTTTTTCTACAAAAAAACGAGTCAGGAACTCATTGACATATTAAGTCACACACCCCTGACACCAAGCCTATTCCACTGCATTTAGGCTTCCCAACCCTCCCGCCCTGGCGGGTGACCCTCAAATTTTCAGCTTCCTCCCCCGCTCTTAAAAAACCTGTCACTAATAACACAGGTCGAGATGCAGGACAGGAACCCGGAAGTGACCGACAGGCTGCTTCAGCGGGCCGCTGCGCCTGCCCCCTGGGTCCCACAACGATGGGACCGATGCCACAGGGACGGGCTCGAAACACTCTATAACCCCTCAAAAGAACAGCAGTCTAGCTCGCTTCCCCCGAGCCCTGCCGCCATAAGCCTCAAGGGGGCTCATTTTGCGCCATCTCCCGGCGGGAGGGTGGCACCCGCACGGGACACATATCAAATGAAAGAGGGGGCGCAGGGCTATCAGAAACAGCTGACAGAGGGAGTCGGGAGCCCACCCCACTGGGGGATCCACACCCCGAAAGTGATGAAGGTGGCGCAAAAACACAGTGGCCCAAAAACTAGGGGCTATCAGGAGGTCCAGTAGTGGGGCCAGGACACTAGAAGCCCTCCCACTGTTGCCCCCCACCAAGCACCAAAAATACAGAGCATCACTTGCCCCAGACAGAGAGTTCCATCTATACCTTGTGGCTAATAGCCACTGATGGACCTCTGCGCCATATGTTTATCCAATCCCCTCTTGAAGCTGTCTGTGCTTGTTGCTGCTACCACCTCCTGTGGCAGTGAATTCCATGTGTTAATCACCTTTTGAGTGAAGAAGAACTTCTGTTTATCCGTTGCTCAGAAATTTAATTGAGTGTCCATTGAGAAAGGAAGAAAAGTACTTCTTTCTCTACAAGATGTGTACAGTGTCTCTGCTCTAGTGCCCTCCTACAGTGATATTTGGGGGATTTTGGGGGGGGATTTTTGGGGACGTCACAGGAAGTGCTGTGAAGTCACTTCCTGTTTCCGGCAGTGGCATTTGGGGGAAATGATGTCATTTGGGGGGAAATGATGTCACAGGAAGTGATGTCACTTCCTGCTTCCGGCAGGTGGCGCGGGGAAATGATGTCACAGGAAGTGACATCACTTCCTGTTTCCGGCGACGCGCGCTGCGCGTGCGCACACACACATCATTCCCCCCCTCGAGGTGTCCCTGGCTGGCCTGCAGATATTATGGCCACCCTACTTGTCACATCCTTGTTCCTGGCTCCACCCCCAAAGTCTCCTGGCTCCACCCCCAAAGTCCCCAGATTTTTCTTTAATTGGACTTGGCAACCCTAACTGCGTTCCTGCTCAAAAAAAGGCCTAGTCTGAAGACTGTAAAACTCTGGGGCACATATGGAGATAGATGATCCTGCAACTGTGCTGGTCCCTGGCTGCATAGGGCCTTAAAGGTTAATATCAGAACCTTAAACTGGACTCAGTACTCAACTAGCAACCGATGCAGCTAGTGCAGCACCAGCTTAATTTGTGCCTGGATAGACGACCCAGTCAGCAGGTGAGCTGCTGCATTCTGTACCAGCTGAAGCTTCCCGGTCATTTAAGGGTAGGCCCATATAGAACAAAGAGTGAGAGAAAGAAAATAAAACCAACATTGTGGTGGCAGCTGCTGGCGAAACAACATTATTTTAATTTATAATTTAATCAGTTATCTAAAGGCCAAACAGAAATTCTGCTAGGTGGAGATTCACCTGGGTCCACACATTTTCTAAAAATGCTTGGTGGGTGCCATGAAATATGTCTGTGGGTGCCTCATTGCTTAAGTCTTCCCTCCAACACAACAGAGCTGATGGTAGCATAAACCTGTCAGTATCAAGGGATAGTCAAAAACGTACGATAATTAGAGAGACAATTTATTTAGCTACTGGCCCAGCAGGAAGTATGAATATTATAGATATATAATATTTTGATATATAATATAAAAAAAAGATATTATAGCATTTAGTGATGTCAGAGGTGTGGCCTAGTATGCAAATGATGGTGATGTCAGAGGTGTGGCCTAGTATGCAAATGATGGTGATGTCAGAGGTGTGGCCTAGTATGCAAATGATGGTGATGTCTGAGGTGTGGCCTTGTATACTAATGAGTTCCTGTTGGGCTTTTTCTACAAAAAATCCCCTGAGTATTACTAAAGGCTCTGGGTGAGTGCCTCCCTCCACCCTTGCTATCTTCCCACTCACTCAAGTGCAGGCATTCACTCCCCTCCCCCACTTCAAGGAGAGTTGATCTCTGTCATCTGCAGAGCAGTTGTGATTCTGAGTGATCTCCAGCCCTCACTTGGAGATTGGCAGTTGTGGTTCCTCAGGAGGAAATGGCATTGTACCTGTCTGAGGTCCCACCCCTCCTTAAAACCCACCCTCTCCAGGCCCCTCTGGTTAAATCTCCAGGAATTTCCTAACCTGCAGTTGGCAACCCTGCAACCTCTCCATAGGAAAAGGACATTTTTTCTTCACGAGGTGGGGGGGAGGACCAAAGCAGCTTACATCATTGTCCTCATTTCTCTCCCCCCCTTTGATCTGAACAACAACCCTGTGAGGCTTCCCTATCTCCTCAGGCAACCATCCTGGGGTGAGGCTGAGGGGATGTGGGAGAAAGGAAGTGACAGGAAAGAGACAGGAAAGACAGTAAATGTGGGACAGCCATACCCTCTGAGGAAATGCTCCCATTGGTGCCAGGCTCCTTGGCTACTTCAGCAGCCGTTGGAGGCTGTCTGTGTGGGCCATTGATAGGACAGCAGGGGACTGTTGCCAGTAGGCTTGCCAATCCCCAGGTCCCAGCGGGGGTTCCCCCGCTTTTCCAGGCTCCTTCCTGCCCCCAGTCAGCTGGCCGGCGGGGGAAGCCCTGCCCCCAAAGCCACCATGTGACTTTCCCCCTCCGGAGGCTCCGGTCTCTAATTGGAAAGGCTTCCTCTTGGGATGGGGTGTCTGTGTTACTTGGAAGAAGGCTGCAATTCGTGAGTAGAGAGGCCAATCCCTCACTTCAGAGTCACCAGAAACGGGGTGAGGGAGGGAAACGTCTGCTGAGCACTTCATTATTCCCTATGTGGAGATGGATTCTCATAGAGTATAATGTGAAAGGGTATAATGATCTGGAGGTTTCGGGAGCTCTGGAGGAGCTGTTTTTTGAGTTAGAGGCACCAAATTTTCAGTATAGTATCTAGTGCTTCTTCCCAAAGTACCCCCCCAAGTTTCAAAACGATTGAATCAGGGGGTACAATTCTATGAGCCCCAAAAGAAGATGCCCCTATCCTTCATTATTTCCTATGGAAGGAAGACATTTTAAAAAGTGTGCTGTCCCTTTAAATGTGATGGCCAGAACTCCCTTGGAGTTCAATTATGCTTGTCACACCCGTGTTCCTGGCTCTGCCCCCAATGTCTCCCGGCTCCACCCCCAAAGTCCCCAGATATTTTTTGAATTGGACTTGGCAACCCTAGTTGCCAGTGTCAAGAGTCATTATATATCTGTGGTTAACAACTGTATTCCTCTTGCCATGAATTCTGTGTAGTTACAATTGCTGTGATTGCTTGCTTGCTTGGCCTTTTCCCTCTCCCCCTTTTGTGCATTGCTTATCTATGGAATTTATTATCCAAGCCGCCTCTCCCGGCCTCCAAGGTCAGACGCTGAAAGAAGAAAATATTGTGCACCTGGACTTCCAAGACTTTCAGTGGGTGGGGGACCAGCCAAAATATCCCAGCACTTCACCTCCCCATGCTTGCTTGAAATGTGATGGTTGGGGCAAGGGGTTAAAAGGAAGTCACTGAGCTAAGTCGTGAGTCTTAACAAAAATGGTGTCCTGCCTTAAGATTCTTATGGAATAAACTCCTGAATTATCAGACTTTGTGGTTCCTTGGTTCAAGGTCCTGACAGCCAGCAGCAGTCATGATGCCTTTCGTGAGGCCACAGAAGAGCAGCAGGCATTTCTGAGGCCAGTGGATAGAGAAGACACTGAGAAACATCGGAGATGTGTCTCTCTCTGAGGTAAGACTGTTTTGGCAGTTTATTCAACATTGCTGGGCCTGCAGTAGGTGGGGCAGGGAAGTCAGCCAATGGGAGGCCAGAGATGGTGACAGACAATTCATTACCCAATAGCTCCACATCCAACCAGTGAGGGAGCTGGGATTTGCCACCATGTCTCGGGGTTTATTACTAAAAGATACATACTGATCCAAAGCTATGAGATCAGAATTCCACCTCCTCTTTCTGTGGTTCCATTCAGTCATGGCTGAGCCTGGGAATAAAAGCAATGCCATCCTAAAGAGAGCTACACCCTAAAAATTCATTGAAGTAAATGGGCTTAGAAGCCTGTAATTCTGCTTACAAAGTAAAAGTATATTTCTCATTTGACTTCCCAAGGACAGAGTGAGTTGCCTGGAGAAAAAAATGTCCCACCCCTTTAATAAAGGTTTAATGTATGCTGAAGCTTTTCGTTGCATAGAGGTAAATCCCATCCCATTAAGCCTCTGTAAAATGGGCAGGAGATTCTCCCCACCCCCTTCCAGGCAGTTTAGGACAAAGTTTCGAGTTTCCAGATCTGAATTTTGTAAGAATGCATGATCTTAATATGAAGAAAGGTAAGTAAATGAGTGGATATAACGATTCCATAATATGTAACATTGTACTGTAAGGAGCAGGAGGAGAATATCAGCCCTCTATAAGAGGATATTTTCCCAGGTGGAACTCTGCATGCCCCCTTCATTTGGAGGAAACTTCCACACAACATTGTGCTCAGAAAGGGCACAAAGGGGCTCCCTGTGCTTTCTCCCATAGGCCTAAGCCAAGATAAAACCCCATTTGCTCCAGCTTAAATGCAAAAGCTCCAGAGCTCCATATGTCATTTTTGGAAATGTTGTGTGGAAGGTCCCCACCCTCGTCACTATACCTCCTTTGCTCCAGCCCAGTACAGACAACAGGCTCTAAGTGTTTGGAAGGAGAGCAGGCGTAAGAGTACTGGCTCCACCTCCTGCTTCTGTGTGATCACCTGTTTGTCTCTATGGGCGATGGTGTGGAGGACCTGTACCCTGCCTGTGATTAGCAAAGTTCAGAAAGCAGTTTCAAGGGGAGAGGCACACATGCAGCCACTTCTGCCCATGGTCACACCCTGTATTTGACTGGGTAGTCAAATGAAGGCAGGGGTCCAAGCCAGCATGCTCATGCTCACTCTTCCTTCTCACACATTTAGTGAGTGTGTGAGGTAGGCTTCCCAACCCCCCCGCCCTGCCGGGGGATCCCTGAATTAGCAGCCTAATCCCCCGCTCCCTAAAAATCTGATAGCGGGGGTGGGGGGTGGGGTGGGGGGTGGAATGGCGTTGTGTCTCTTTCCTTGCCTGGCTTCAGGATTCTCCCTTCCTCCGAGTTACAAAGACCTGCTCACTGCCGGCCTGCTATTCGCTCCCGTCTGGCCTCCCTTCGCGAGGTGCATGCTGGGACTTGTAGTCCTTGCATCCTCTCACGTCTGCTGAGCATTATTCTCTATGTGGAGATTGATTCTCATAGGGTATAATGGGGAATTGATCTGGAGGTTTCGGGGACTCTGGGGAAGCTGTTTTTTGAGGTAGAGGCACCAAATTTTCAGTATAGTATCTAGTGACTCTACCCAAAGTATCTCCCAAGTTTCAAAACGATTGGACCAGGGGGTCCCATTCTATGAGCCCCAAAAGAAGGTGCCCCTATCCTTCATTATTTCCTATGGAAGGAAGACATTTAAAAAGGTGTGCGGTTCCTTTAAATGTGATGGCCAGAACCTTCTTGGAGTTCAATTATGCTTGTCACACCCTTGTTCCTGGCTCCACTCCAATGTCTCCTGGCTCCACCCCCAAAGTCCCCAGATATTTCTTGAATTGGACTTGGAAACCCTATTGTGAGGCTGTCATCTGGCTTCTGACTTGAGGGTGGCTGTGGGCAAAGACTCCATATGGAAGCTCTGTTTATATTTATATTTATGCTTATGTTTATTGGATTTATATTTCTGCCCCAACGTATCTGGGGAGGGGGTAGAGCTAAGCTCCTCTTCAAAATGGCAGAGCTAGGCTCCATTGGTTAACCTAACCTCTCCCACCTTTCAGCCCTGTAACAACTTTTTAAAAGTAGCCCACAGGAGTGGCTTGTGAAGGGGAATAGGGTTACCAAATCCCCCATGCCCTCTTTTGTCATTATCTTGGATTAAAAGTGTCCAGCCTCAGGATGGTTTGGTTAACTGTTACCAAAGGAAGCACTTTCTCAGTTATGGTCTCTACCCCGTGGAATGCAGTCTCTGATGACACCAATGCCCTGCAGGACTTGCTTAGTTTCCACAGGGCTTGCAAGGCCAAATTGTTTAGTTGGCCTTTGGAGGCCGACCAGATGTTCTGGGTGCATTTGATAGTGGTATGGTTCTGAGTCAAGTATCTTATATGTATCATCTGGTTTTTGTTGGCTTTTAAGCTATTCATTATGATGTTGTTTAAGAGCTGTAAGTTGCTGCAAGACTCTCTGGGTAAGTGGCACTAGAAATTTTATCACAGACATGGCTGGTGTGTGGGAGTAGGCCAAGTGGGCAGCTGCCTAGGGCGCTCCTTGGTTTAGGGGCTGCCACCAGGCACTCCCTCTTCCCACATGCAGCGTGTGTGCTCCTTGGAACAAGCAGGCTCTATGGAGCGCAGACGCTGCCCACCCAGTTTTGCATTCCCTGGGTCTGTTACAGAAATGCAGAAGTGGACTGCAGCTGTGCAGTGTGCTCCTTGGAGCCCAGCAGGGATAAATTAACCAATTGTAAAAGCTGAAGAAGAGCCAATTACAGTTTCTAAAAATTGGCTCCTGTTGAAGTTGTATACTGCCACTCATCCTTCCTACTCTACTTTAAGAGCCATGGGGTGGGAGCTATAGCTTAGTGGTAGAGCATCTTTCTCGCATGCACAAGGTCTTGTCACTGGCACCTCCAACTAAAAGGATCAAGTAGACATGGTCATGTGAAGGTCTTGTCCCTGGCACCTTCAGCCAAAAGGATCAAGTAGTATTCTCACGATTTTTATTGCTTAATCTCACTTTAAAAAAAAAAAAAATTAAAATAAAAAACTGTAAATTAAAAACGTAAATAGTTTCAAGTTTCTTCTTTTCTCCTACAATTCTCGCCTAGGGCACTAAAAATCCTAGCACCGGCCCGGTTTGCAGTATTCTTGTCTCATCTGCACCAATGCAACAGAGAGGTTGGGGGACAGAGACAACAGCAAATGATATGGTGATGGGGGGTGTAAACCACCCCCTGCCTTCACAGTGCAGGCAGCTTTTCCTGCTTCCATATGAAAATAGCCTATGTATTCCTACCAGGGAGAAAAGATAGGATGAAAATCTTATCCTGTACAAAGTTCTTAATTTCATAGAAACACTAGGTCTAGAAACAGTTTGCTTACTATTTTGGAAATGAACTATGGAGCATAAAAATGAGCTACTTAGATTTTTTAATCATCATACTTTTAAATTAAGAAATACCTGGTTCAGTCCTCCCCCCCATCACCCAATACCATCAACTTCCAAGCAATTTATGAAAAATGGAGGATAGTGGAAAAGGATGGGAATATGCCATTCGGCAAACTAGATTTTCGAATTCAACACACTTTAAAATTAAGACACACTTCATTGTCACTAATTCTCTCTGAAAATGTGTTCACTTACCATATTTTCCAAAAATCTCACTAGTCTTGTGGAAAAGAATGCATAGAAGATATGGATTAAAATGTACAAATCAAACATGCAAACCCAGTCAGCAGATTATTGGGTGTGTGGGCAGAGGTAACGTGGCCAAACCCTAGAGCCTATAAACAAGCCTGAAATACCTGAAGCATTTTTTTAAAAGAAAGGAGAAGCTCTAACTTGTCTGGATGTGGGACTAGGTCAGCAGACACTATAATAAAGGTGGCCAAGCTCATTAAGATAAAAGTGCATTAACTCTTGGGTTTGTCTTCTGTTGTCATTTTTGCATACTCCTGCAACTGAGATAAATAGGTTTTTAAAGGTTTTTTTTTTACCTCTAATTGCACTAATTCTGCTGATAAAGATTCTGGTTCCTTAACATATACTCTGATATTCAGCTTGAGAATGTTTCTTTGTTCTTCAGTTGAGCAACAGCATATTCACAGAGACGACACTGTTGGGATATTGCTGAGATGTGGGTGTGTTGTTAGGAACAAGGCCAAAGAATTTGAACAAACTTTTGATGAGAATGGGAGGGTGCAGTTGAATGTAGAGTTGTTGATAGGGCTTGAAGTGGGCTTAAGTATTGTGTCAATATTGCAATGAGGAATAATTTCTCTGCAGTGTATTGGCTTTGTATTTATACTGACACATCTAAATTCACACAAATGCACTATTACATGGGAGTCACATGAACACACAATTTACACACAAATTCACATAAATGCATGGTTACATGGGAGTCAGTCCCATGTAGGATTTACTTCTGAGTAAACATGCATAGGACTAGGTTGCACAAATGTTTTACGTTAACCTTTAACAACAACAACCTGGAAACAGTTCACTGGAATACTGTATAATCGTATCTCTTCCTTTTTAAATTAAGAACAAATGGAACCACTTGATTCTGTTCTGAAGAGTTCTCACAGAGAGCAATATGATCTTCCAGAGCATATTGTGGAAATCACAGAAGATTCTGCGATTTGCTGAAGTTCTGACTGGCATGTACGGTAGTTTAAGCCTGATGTGAAATGTACACATAGAGATTAACTAATGAAAATCCTTACCAAATCCTCTCTTTCCTGAAATGTATTTAGCAGGAACTCATTTGCATATTCAGCCAGACCCCCTAGCACCAAGCTAGCTGCATTCCTGTGCATTCCTGCTCAAACAAAGTCCTGTATTTAGTATAGTTAATTTGGTGGCCATTAATTTTATAGTTGGTAATCTCGAAGAATATTTTGAAATAGCGCCATATTTAGGCCTCAAAAAAGCCAGTGAGAGGGAGAGAGTAGATGAACAGATAAATTAAGTGATGAGCATCTTCCAGTGTTCCAGCCCAGCCCCATAGCCAGGATTTGAAGAATTGGGGGGCCCTGATTTTTTTCAGGGGGCACATAGTGGCCCCAACCTCCATGGCCTTCTCTCCTACCACCGCTGATGAGGAAAGCTGCCAGCTCGCTGCCATACAGCGTCCCCCCTCCCCACAGTTGTCCCAAGGTGATCCCTTTCCACCCCTCTTCCAGCAGCTCTGGTGGGGAGCCACTCAGAGGTTTAGATACGTGCCGCACGGTCTCCTGCCCTTACCTGTAGCATGATCCAGCTAGGCAAGCCCAGTGGGACAATGGGTGTGGGTGGAATGCGCCACCAAGTCACAACTGACTTCTGGGGCTACAAGACCTCCGATTTGGATTTCTTCCTGTTGGAAGGCGCGCTGAGGCTGCCCAAGCACAGCTCCCACCCTTGCTTGGGTGGCCAGTGAGACCAGGCCAGAAAACCCCTGCAGGTGATCATCACCTCTCCACTGATCCCCAGCCCTGGACTGCAGCCGGGACCTCCGCTTGTGTGCGCCAGCCTACTCTACCCTGCCCTGTCTGCAATGGAGCCATCCGCCCCCTACTCCTGCCGCCCCACTTGAAGGCCAGAATGGCCTCTTCTTGCAGGCGCCCTCTAGCCCAACGTCAGCCCAACGTGGAGCTTAAGTGCCCCGTTGTTTCTGCTTGCTGAGGGGTCAGAGAATTCTTCCGGCCCCTAAGCAAGCAGAAGCAACTGTGTATAATGAGGGCAGAATGGAGAAGGATGCAGCCGAGGCACTGGAGGCTGGTTAGGGGCCCCAAGTCAGGGGGCCCTGCTGGTTAGGGGCCCCAAGTCAGGGGGCCCCCAGTAAGAGGGCTGTGCCCCCACAGGCCCCCTCGTAGCTACGGGCCTGTTCCAGCCTAAGAGGATGACTCAATGGGTGACTGCATGCACAGCAGTTCCATGGTTCCATCAGTCATTGTGCTTTTAGTGGCTTTGAGAGAGCCAGTTTGGTGTAGTGATTAAGTGTGCGGACTCTTATCTGGGAGAACCGGGTTTGACTCCCCACTCCTCCACTTGCACCTGCTGGAATGGCCTTGGGTTAGCCATAGCTATCGCAGGAGTTGTCCTTGAAAGGGCAGCTGCTGTGAGAGCCCTCTCAGCGCCATCCACCTCACAGGGTGTCTGTTGTGGGGGGGAGAAGATATAGGAGATTGTAAGCCACTCTGAGTCTCTGATTCAAAGAGAAGGACGGGGCATAAATCTGCAGTCTTCTTCTTCTTCTTTTTCTTCTTCTTCAGAATTTTTCAAATTGATAAAAGCATCAGTGAGCACTCATGACTTGCTGTTTTCTCGCATTGCACCTTCTTGCCTGCACAGGGGGCAAGAGATTTTCTTGTACGCTCTGAATGCAGATATAGAATACTGAGGGTGGTGACATATGTAGAGGCTACACTGGAGATGAGAAGGCTCATTAAAAAGAAACAGAAAAATTCAGGAAAATGGTTTGTTTTTATAAAAAACATTTTTTTCCATTTATACTTCCCCCACTCTCATATCTAAAAACCCAGGCAGCCTCTTGGTTTACTGTAGGGCAGTAGACAATGAAATGCCAAAGGAGAGAGATCTAGAGTGACAGTGAAAAAACTTGCATGGGCTAGAGCTCATTCCAAACATACACTGTGGTGGTAATGACAGCAAAGAAAAAGCACAGCAGGAACTTATTTGCCTATTAGGCCACACCTCTGACACCAAGCCAGTCAGAACTGCCTTCCTGTGCATTCCTGCTTTTAAAAAGCCCTGTTTCTTCCAAACTATTGCATTTACACAGTGTAGACTTGTGGAACTCTGCCAGGCTCATTGCTCCATAAACCACTGCAGCTATTTTGCTCAACACTTTCCAACTTGAACTCCGCATTAGCAGTCACAGGACTGGATAGTCCAAGGTTACCAGCTTCTTTAGCTGTATGGGACAACTTTCAGCTTGTCCAGTCTGAGGAAGGGGACAGGGTTCTTTGTGGTCTGAGACTTGTGTGTATGATCCTTGCTTCTTAAATCTGGGGCAAAGTTGAGTGGATCTGGGAGACAGTAAAAGCCTCCTTGAGAGAGGACGTGATTGCCACTGTCTTGAAGCAGGCAGTGGTACAACTATTCCTAAAGAAATCTACTCTGGACGCAGGAGAGTTTAATAACTATTTCACAATCTTTAAATGTACCATTCTTGAGAAAGGTGATTGAAAAAGTATTACGGTAGTTTAGCAACTTCAGGGATTCCTTAATGGACTGGATTATTTGTATACATTCCAATCTTGTTTCAGACCTCGTCATGGAATTTGAAATGGTCTTGGTCACCCTGCTGGATTACAGGTGCTGGGAAATGGTCTGGGGGGAGAGGGATTGTGACCCTGTTGATTCTTCTGGACTGCCTGAAGGCCTTCAGAATGATGATATCCTTCCGGACTGCCTTTAGGGGTCAAGACAGGGGAGCACTGTTCTATGGTGGTTTTGGTTCTCCTACCTCAAAAGTAGGTCTCAGACTATGGTGCTGGGGGACTGGTGCTTAACCACTTGGCCTCTATTCTGTGGGATCCTGCAAGGTTTCATCTTGTCCACCTTACTTTTTAATGCCTACATGAAGCTGATGGGGAAGGCCATCTGGAGATTTGGGCTGAGTTGCTAGCTATCAATATGAAAATGACATTCAGCTGTATCTTGTGCTTCCAGCAGATCCCAGGGAGACTGTGGGAACTGTAAATGGGTACTTGGAGACAGTTTTTGGATGAATGAAAACTAACCAGCTGAAACTTAATCTCAACAAAATGCAGGCACTACTGGTGGTGGGAAGGCTAGAGTGCCCAGATTTGGCCTCTCTGTTTCCTACTTTGAGCTCTCTCAAGGTTCATGATATGACATGCAGAAAATCCAGTAATATTTCATCTTGCTTGAAGACACTTCTAAGATAGCAAAAGAGAAGCAGCCTAAATAGGCCTATGGAAAGGTTCCCTGCCCCCCCCCCCCAATGTCTCAATAACTGAATCCAATCACCAGCCCCAACACATGGAAGGATCCATCTGGCATTCACCCTTGTCTTAAACCCATTATTGCCCCTGCATAGGGTGATCAGTACACTCGAGTTTTTTGTCCAACCTCTGGTCCAGCAAAAGACCAGTTCATTCCAGGCATTTACCCATTTTTTTTACTTTTCTTTTTGGTGTGTAATACTTGGCTATGCATGACTCTTCCAGTCTATCAGTTAAATCTAGATGGACCTACAGAATTAAAACTTTTTGGCTTCAGTCCAATCCCAGACTTGGAGCACTCCCAATCTCAATCATGTCATTGTCCGTCCCCCCCCCCCCCCCCGTATAAATATAGCCTCCCCAAACCCTGGAATTTTGCATCAGTTTTTTAAAAAAATAATCTATCTTCTGCCCCTGTGCCTCTGTCTGGAAGCAGCCATGCTCAGTCCATACCATCATAACATTTGATACACAGAAGGAAGGATATGTGAAGAAGAAGAAGAAGAAGAAGAAGATATTGGATTTATATCCCGCCCTCCACTCCGAAGAGTCTCAGAGCGGCTCACAATCTCCTTTACCTTCCTCCCCCACAACAGTCACCCTGTGAGGTGGGTGGGGCTGGAGAGGGCTCTCACAGCAGCTGCCCTTTCAAGGACAACCTCTGCCAGAGCTATGGCTGACCCAAGGCCATGCTAGCAGGTGCAAGTGGAGGAGTGGGGAATCAAACCCGGTTCTCCCAGATAAGAGTCCGCACACTTAACCACTACACCAAACTGTGAGAGGAGGAAAGGATATTGAATCCTCCCAATATAATGACTATTCCTACTAAAAAAATCAGAAAAGTGAACACTGTTAATTAGCTAAAATGTGCACTGTATTCAGCATTAGAACATAAGAGAAGCCATGTTGGATCAGGCCAATGGCTCATCCAGTCCAACACTCTGTGTCACACAGTGGCCAAAAAACCCAAGTGCCATCAAGAGGTCCACCAGTGGGGCTAGAAGCTCTTCCACTGTGCTTCCCTAAGCACAAGAATACAGAGCATCACTGCCCCAGACAGAGAGTTCCAATAATAAGCTGTGGCTAATAGCCACTGATGGACCTCTGCTCCATATGCTTATCCATTCCCCTCTTGAAGTTGTCTATGCTCCTGTGGCAGTGAATTTGTGTTGACAGAACATTGCCTGAGGCATCTCCTAGCTAAAATTTTGAAAGTGCAGGAGGAGCTGCTGGAAAAGGCATCCTTATTGCAAAATCAATCTGTTCTATAATAATTGAAGATGATGACTGTCAGCACTAACATTGCTTATGTTTTCCAAAATGAAAGTTAGTGATTGCCAGGATAGTATGAAAGTGATTGATTACAACTTAAACCTGTTATTATATTTGACAGTCTGGATTCCAAAAGCCACAGAACCAGTTCTAAGCATTCAAGAGAATTTTAGACATGTTTCTTAAAAAGCAGTCACCCCACACTGAGGGCAGATCCAAAAGGAGTTTCTAAGAAGGCATAGCTGTTTCCTGGTAGAAGGGAGGGGAAGTTCCCTTAGGAATACCAGTACTTTTAAACAGGGGTCATTTTATAGAAAAATACATCCAGGGATTGTTATGCAGCTGTTGCCAGGCTTCAGTTTCTGTTAGGGCTGCCAAACCCCTGGTCCGAGCGGGGGTTCCCCCACCCGGGAGGTTACCAACCCGCCAGCCTACATTGGGTCGGTGGGGGGGAACCTCCCCCGATGTTGTCAGGGTGATGACATCACTTCTGGATGATGTCATCGAGCCAGCAACAGCACACGGTGGCCACTCTAGGCATTTCCAGGAAAACTCTATGGTTTTCCAAGTTGCTCCATCCATTTGGGAGGGAAAACTCTATGATTCAATAGGTACCATAGAGTTTTCCCCTCCCAAATGGCTAGAGCATCCAGGAAAACCATAGAGTTTTCCTGGAAACACCTAGAATGGCCAGCGTGATGATGTCACCTGGAAGTGACATCATTGTGCCATGCGTGCAATGCACGTATGAAGAATGTTTTCCGCCGGAGCCTGCGAGGGACTTGGCAACCCTAGTTTCCATAAGTAAAAGACAGGGGGAGGTGGCAGGGCCCTTTCCAGGCCTATTTTGGCCTTTGAAGGAGGACTCCTTTGGGCATGGCCTGGCAAAGGTTGCCAGCTACACAATGGGACATTTCTGGAGATTTGGTGGCTGGGTCTGAGAAAGGCAGGGTTTGGGGAGGCAAGAGGCCTCAGGTGAATCTAATGCCATAGAGTCCACACTCCAAAGCAGCCATTTTCTCTAGGGGGATAGATCTCTGTCTTCTGGGATTTGGTTGTAATTCTGGGGGATCTCCAGGTTCCACCTAGAGGTCAACAACTTTAGGCCTGGCAGTGATTTAATACTACCTGACTTGCATTACTCAACTAGACCTGGCTGCTTGCTGTTGTTCAATAGCAGTCAGTCACCCTATGTGCCAGTGGTTAGAGCTTCAGAGAAGGGTTTGTGAAACCCATGTGCAAGCAAGTTGGGTAAATGACTGTTCCTTGTAACCAACTTGGCAACCTGTTTCAAAGCTATTTTCTTCAGTCTCAAATGAGACACACATTCTCCACAAGAAGGCTCAAGGCCTTGAGCCTTCTTGAGCATGTTGCCTATTGAAACTTAGTAAAGACTTTGTGTCCCATTTGAGAATGCATATAAGAATTTGAAAATCGATCTTCATTGATCCTTTGAATATAATCCTTTGTCTGAAGAAAATAACTTTGAAATAGGGTGCCAAGTCAACTATCTGTCACATATTTATAGGATTTATAGAAAACTGAATGTCCTTGGAATTATTAAAAATTGGTTACAACAAGGAACAATCATCACACTGGAGAACTGAGAATAATTGAAGGAGCTGTGTCTTTAATTCGTCATGAAGTTGCCCAGATTGCTAGGAGACATGGGCTTGGGTGCCATCAATATGCTGATGACACCCAGCTCTATCTGCTAATGGACGGCCGGCCTGACTGCGTCCCAGAGAATTTAGACTGGGCCCTGCAGGATATGGCAACTTGGTTGAGGAGGAGCGGGCTGAAACTGAATCCAGCGAAGACAGAAGTCCTTTGTCTGGGTCGGGGTGCTCGGGGAGGGGAAATACCTCTCCCAGTCTTCGATGGGGCGCCGCTGAAAGCGGCGTGCCGGGTTAGGAGCCTGGGAGTTTTACTGGAGCCTTCACTATCAATGGAGGCCCAGATTGCAGCCACTGCCAAATCAACCTTTTTCCATCTAAGACGGGCAAAGCAGCTGGCTCCCTTCCTAGAGCGCCAAGATCTGGCAACGGTGATTCATGCAACCGTCACCTCGAGACTGGATTACTGTAATGCCCTCTACATGGGGCTGCCTCTGTACCGAACCCGGAAGCTGCAGCTGGTGCAGAACGCGGCAGCTAGACTGCTGTTGGGGCTTCCCAAGTGGGAGCACATACAGCCTGGGCTGCGCGAACTGCACTGGCTGCCAGTTGTATACCGGGTTCATTACAAAGTGCTGGTCATTACCTTTAAAGCCCTATATGGTCGAGGACCTGTCTACCTTAGGGACTATCTCTCCCCATATGAACCCCAGAGAGCACTGAGGTCAGCCGGGAAAAACTTGTTGACTACTCCAGGACCGAGAGAGGTGAAGTTGCAAAGCACCCGGAACCGGGCCTTCTCCTATATAGCTCCGAACCTATGGAACCAACTTCCAGAGGAAATGCGGGCCCTGCGGGACCTTGAACAGTTCCGCAGGGCCTGCAAAACCATCCTCTTCCGATCGGCTTTCGCTGAAGAAGAAGGAAACTGTTAAGGAAAACCGCCATCATAAAAGCAAACATAGCATTAGCACTTTTACTAATTTAATTTTAAAAATTAATCAGAATTTTAATTAAATTGTTTAAATGTAATTTTATTCATCTTTGTATAATTAAGGTTTGAATTATGCTGTTAGCCGCCCTGAGCCTGCTCTGGCGGGGAGGGCGGGATACAAATAAAATTTTGTTGTTGTTGTTTGTTGTTGTTGTTGTTCTCTGGTGCGTTACAGTGAGAAAGGAACATTCCTTGTATTATTGTTTGATACTTGGGACTAATTGCTTTGGTGATCATTTTGATTTGGACTTTATAGTAAATATTATAAACTATTATGTTATAGTAATTTTGCCACAGGTATCCTGTTGTATTTGGACCTTTTTGTGACTGCTCTCTACATCTCATATCCACCTGGAGGTTGGCTACTGCTGTTGGGGAGATATGGTTGCCAACTCCATGTTGGGAAATTCCTGAAGATTCGAGGGGTGGAGCCTGGAGGGGTGGGGTTTGAGGAGTGGTGGGACCTCAGGCAGGTACAATGCCATAGACTCCACCATCCAAACCAGCCATTTCTTCCTGGGGAAACCATTGCTGCCAATTTCCAGGTGACGGCTGGAGATCACACAGAGTTACAACTGTTCTCCAGATGGCAAAGATCACTTCTCCTGGAGAAAATGGCTGCTTTGCAGGGTGGACTCTGTGTCATTATACCCTGCTGAGGCACTTCCCTCCTGTTTTGGTCCAAGCTGTGATTTCAGACAACTCACAGACTTTCAGCCTAACCTAACTCACAGGGTTATTATTCAGACCAAAAGGGGGAGAGGAGAATGATGTGAGGTGCTTTGGTCCACACTGAAGAAGAAGATATTGGATTTATATCCCACCCTCCACTCCGTAGAGTCTCAGAGCACAATCTCCTTTACCTTCCTCCCCCACAACAGACACCCTGTGAGGTGGGTGGGCTGGAGAGGGCTCTCACAGCAGGTGCCCTTTCAAGGACAACCTCTGCCAGAGCTATGGCTAACCCAAGGCCATGCTAGCAGGTGCAAGTGGAGGAGTGGGGAATCAAACCCGGTTCTCCCAGATAAGAATCCGCACACTTAACCACTACAGCAAACTAGCACTGTAGAGATAGACTGTACTTTTCCTAGGTAGATGCTGCAGGGAGGGGGAAGGAGCTGAAAAGCTGAAGTCAGATCAATTCCCCCACAGAAAATGGCCACCTTGGGTGGGTGGGACGAAACCAAGGTTGAGGGGAGTGAATATCTTTACTTGGGTGAGTGGGTGGAAAGACAGCAAGGGAGGGGGGCACTTGCCCAGAGCCTCTTTCTAGAGCTCATTGTATTTTCCACCACAATGGGCCTTATTCCTAGTTCAATATAAAAGTAAAACAGTTTAAAAGCAGCATAAATTAACAGAACACACGGATTTCCAGCTGGTGTCTTTGGTCTCCAGATCTTCTTGATTGGGGCCACATGAAGATGGCAACTTCAGCTTCAGCAGGGGAGGTCGAGGTCTTATTGGACACCTGTCACCTCAGGTCTGGCAGAAGAGCTCTGTTTTACAGGCCCTGCAGAACAGTAGTCCCCCAGGGCCCTGATCTCTGATGGGAGTATGTTCCACCAGGCCAGGGCCAAGGCAGAAAAAGCCCTGGCCTTGGTTGAGGTTAGGTGGATGTCCTTTGGGCCAGAGACAACCAGTAGATCTTGATCTGCAGAGTGCAAAAGCTCTCCAAGGCACATATAGGAATAGGCAATCCCTAAGGATCCGGTTGTGTCAAATCTTTAGGGACGCTGAAGACTCTTTTGGGTCCACGGGGTGTTCAAAGGAGATTGACTCTCTGCATGAAAGACTGAAACCTAGACTGTGGTCCCAACTGAATTGTATGTGCATTGGAATGTTCTTCAATCTTGAAAACAAGGTATCCTCACTTTAGTGTTGCGGTGCACTAATTCCTTCAAGTCAGAAAATTGGGGGGTTTTTTGGAAATTTTGAAATATTTTGTTACTGAGATGATAATATTTACACAAATCGAAATAGACAAAGACATATATTAAACAATTCCTTATTTATATTAATAATTACGGCCATGAGCTTTTAAAGCTTCACTTGCAGACTCCGTCACGGCTTCCTCTTATGGTCCCTCGGGATAACCATAGAGTTCTTTATTTTGTTCCTTCATTTTTGCACCTTAATAAAAATAATTACTTTTTTTTGTCTTCTTGTGGGTTTTTGCCTTCACTGACATCAAAGTCTTTTTCTAGACGCCTTGACTATTGATCACCCTACCAGGTAATCTTTTGCATTGAGAAACTCAGTTTGAAGTCCTACTCTGCAGGGTTGACTTTTCTTGTACATTCTCTTAAAAGCTAGAAGACTTGTCCTTTCTCTCCTGAGCTGTTGGGATAGAAAGACGGGGGGCACCTACCAAGACTAGAGTGAGAGCAGTCTATCTCTAGTATTCTGTAACTTTGTAACAGAAGTTCTTAGCCTGGGTTTGGATAAGGACTTTTGACAGGTCTCTTGTCCCCTCCCCTTCTTTCTCTGGTGGGCAGAATCCAAGCAGTGCTTTCCCTTGTGCCTGCCAGCAGTGTCCTCCCCTGAGCAAATGTTTTAAAAGGTTCCAGATTCTCATGCAATAATTCAGAGCAAGAGGTTTCATGATCAAAGAATGTGAAATAAAATAAATACTATAATAGTTTCAATGTTTTAAGCATGTTTGTAGTTTGAGTAAAAATAATATCATTAATTGGGTTTGCCTGTGTTCTTTATAAACTTTGTATCTCCTGTATTTGGCATTATATTTATGGTAGACATGACTCAGCTTGACAAAATGACATTTATATCAGATCCGGCCCATGTAACAAGTGAAATTGACACCCTTTCCCTAGAGGTTTTACCACAATCTACAAGGATTGGAGCAAGGCCAAAAAACTTGGCCCAGCTGGCTAGAGAGTCAATCTAGCACAGTGGTGTCAAATGTCCATCCCACAGGCCAAAATCAGTCCGTCCAGGGTTTTAATAAGGCCCCTGGGGCTCTTTTCTTCTCCTCCTGTAATCGCATTTGAAGCTCCAAGCTCATTCAGTTGCCTGCCTTTTCTGCCTTGTCTTTGATAGATAGAGAGATAGAGATAGATAGATAGATAGATAGATAGATAGATAGATAGATAGATAGAGAGAGAGAGAGAGAGAGAGAGAGAGAGAGAGAGAGAGAGAGAGAGAGAGAGAGAGAGAGAAAGAGAGAGAGAGAGAGAGAGAGAGACCTTAATAGAAAATCCACTCCACATTTCCCTTGCATTTTTGTCTGTGCTGCAATATGTTTCAATGGAGTGGAGATTGTTTCACTTTCAGTGTTCCTAGACAGACAGCTATAGCTCATGCTTCCTGGAGTTGTGTCTTTGCAAATAAAAGGTTGATGCTCTGAGCCAGCATGTTTCTGCTGAATGGACCTGAGAAGTGCTGCCTAGTGGGCCAGCCTGCTTTGCTGCAGGAGCAGAGAAGGAGGTGGTTGATGTAAGCAGCAGAGCTCTCTTGCCTAACAGCTAAAACAGTGGGAATTCTTTTTGACCAGTTGAACTTAACACTTTCAAAACTGGATTACTTAATTAGCATAATGCTGGATCACCTAATTACTATAATGCTGGAAACTGTCTTGCCCACATATGCTACACAGGCATGACTTCCCTATTGGTGTCCCCACCAAGTAGTGGTACCAAAAGGTCCCTAAACCCTTAGCCACCAGTAGAGCTAATAGCTTGTACCACTTAGTCCTCCAGCCTCATCAGTGTTGCCTCTTTCTGGCTGGTAGGGAAACATGATAAGCTAGCATCTGTGGTTTTTTTTTACAGAGAAGCACCATGAGTACGGTTGCCAAGTCCAATTTAAGAAATATCTGGGGACTTTGGGGATGGAGCCAGGGGACTTTGGGGATGGAGCCAGGAGACTTTGGGGGTGGAGCCGAGATCAAGGCTGTGTCAAGCATAATTAAACTTCAAAGGGAGTTCTAGCCATCACATTTAAAGTGACGGCACACCTTTTCAATGCCTTCCTTCCATAGGAAATAATGAAGGATAGGGGCACCTTCTTTTGGGGCTCATAGAATTGGACCCCCTGGTCCAATCATTTTGAAACTTGGGGGATATTTTGGGAAGAGGCACTAGATGCTGTACTGAAACTTTGGTGCTTCTACCTCACAAAACAGCCCCCCCAGAGCCCCAGATACCCGCGGATCAATTCTCCATTATTTTCTATGGGAATAAATCTCCATAGGGAATAACAGAGTTCCCAGCAGACATTTCCCTCCCCTCCCCCCGCTTTCTGACGACCCTCAAGCAGGGGGAGGGCCTCCAAACCGGGGGATCCCCTGCCCCCACCTTGGGATTGGCAACCCTAACAATGAGGGAAAACTCAACTGGAAACAACTCCAGCTGAGATACTTCCCTGGATCAAAAGTGAGATCATGAGATCAGCCACTTAATTTTCATTAGGTTAGCTCCTTGAGTAAATTACCAATGTGTAGGCTTGGGTCTGCTTCAGTCTGAGCATCCCCAAAATGGTCTTTACATTCCCGTTCATATCCAGGCCTTGAATTCAGCAGGACCTCACAGGAGCACAGCTCCTGAACCTTTCTCATGGCCTCCCCTCCTCCTCCCCACCTACCTTGTCCATTGAATAGTAGGTGCAGCTGCATAGCAATCCCTGGATTAGGAGAGCGGGCAGCCAGCCAGCCAGCCACCAGGGGCTTTGCCACGCCCCCAGCAGCCCTCATTAACCCCTGGAGAAGCCCACACCACCCTTTCTCCATTTCTTATGTGATTTTGGATGGTGGGTAGCTTGCTGGCCTTTTGACTGTGTGTGGGGGTGGGGAGCCAAGGAGAGCCCCAGGAGAGTGAGGCCTGCTTGGGCTGGCTGGATCTCTAGCTGGCCCCAACAGAGCTCACTCACCTGGGGCTCTCCTTTCTTGCGTCAAGTTGTTTTTGTCTGGTGAGGGGGGGGGGGAGGCGGCATATGCTAATGAGTTATGCTAATGAGCTCCACCACTTGTTTTTCTACAAAACGACTCCTGTTCATACCCATGGTGAAATGATGGAATTCAGGCTCCCCCCCCCTGCCTTTATTCTTTGAAGAAGCTATCAGTTATATTGCTAAAAAGATTTCTCCACAACAAGGACTTGTGGTGAGACTTTCCTTATCTGCTTGAGTTTTTTAAATTATACAAAACTGATGAAAACTTTCTTTTTCTGTAGTGGCTAGCTAAAAAAGAGGTCTTTGGGATAGATTTTAAGAAAGGTTGTACTGGATGGGTTTGTCCAGAGGTTTTGTTGTTGTGGATTTAGAAACTTTGATTTCTGTTTAAGTAAAGGACATAAGTATTTGGATTCCTTTTGGTGGGGATTTACTTTCTATTTACTGCAAGAAACTGTGATTGGCTGGCTTTTTCCAGCAACTGCAGATATCACAGGCATACTGAAATTTCCAATAAGCAATTTTCTGCCTGCTCTTCTATAGAGCAAGGGGACATCTACTGGTTGGAAAAAGTATTGCATAACTTCTTTACTGGAAATTTAATTTTACAGTTTAGATAAGGCTGCAACTTAAAAATTGCCTCAATACCTTAGACTTATCAAAAACTGCAGAAAAAAAATGTAATGCCTGAATTTCTACAGAACCTGTTTTGCCAATCTGGGGGAAAAATGGAGGCAAAATTTTAGAAATTGGAAGAAAAATTTGGAACTATGAAACTAAAAGTTAAGCAGGATACAAAGAAGTTCCAAGATTCAATTAAACAAACTAAGCATACGTTCAACAAATCATTGAGTATCAGGGTGATATAATGGGGATTGGGAGATTTGCCCAATTACAGTTGATTGGGCTGACAACCATGTCACACACCTGCTGACAATGCTCAAGGGATGCGTTGATGTCCATTGCTGGACTATTGACTGAATCACAAAGAAACTTAGTATTGTGAGGAAGATTCAGAGAGTTTGGTTATAATCCTACAAACCTGAGTCATTCCTCACAACCATGGGTATAAGGAGCTTTGGAGAGGTACACAAGAGGTCCTTGATTAATATTCCCCAACAATATCCAAGCAGTTAGGTTTGTAAAAAATGAAAACAAAAACTTGAAAGTACTCAGAAAAATGCATGCCTTAATCAGCTGACTCTGCTTTGATATTACTGTGGATTCATCTACACCTCTGAATTTGAAAGGCCAGAGGATCAAATAGTGCAAAAAGACAGGGTCTTGGGCAGGGTGGGGGTGCTATTGGGCCCTTGGAGAGCCCACACTAATCAGATCTCATCAGAACTTGGAAGCTAAGCAGGGTTGGCTCTCACTAGTATTTGGATGGGAGACCTCCAGGGAATACCAGGGTTGTAATATGGAGGCAAGCAATGGTAAACCACCTCTGAATATCTCTTGCCTTGAAAACCCTACGAGCACTATAAATCAACTGTGACTTGATGGCATTTTCTGCCACCATTGCGCAAGGTGTGTGGATGGAGAACATGGAGCAGAACCTCAGATGAATTACCCAGACAGGCTCATATGAGAGAAAGCAGTCCCTTGCATATCCTAGTTCCATTCAGAATTTCTTTAATGAAAACCAGTGTAACGTACTGAGACAGGAGACGTTGGTAGGGCAACATGCTTTAATGGAGGCACGTTACAAGAGTGAGTACACGCGGGCCAGGTCCCGCTTATGTACAATCCCCGGTCCAGCCTTCTGGACAGGTCAGCCCAATCCTGACCTGTTAAACTTCCCGCCACAGCTGATGATTGGCGGGGGGTTCCCGCGCCCTGCGCTGGGCGCCTGGGACAACCCAGTCGCCTCTGCGCATGGGCGCGTGTAGCTTGGTTGTGTGCTATTGCATTGTTCCGATGTATCGTTATGACGATACACTACACCCCTCCCCCCCAGGTTATTGTACATAGTCCCTGAGATATGCGGGAGGTCGGCGCTCCCTGGTTGACCACCTTAAGTTGTCCTGGGGAGGCACGGCTTCCGCTGCTGGCGCGTCAGTGGGCTGTGGTGCGGCCGGGGGCGGTTGGTCTGGCTCCGTGGGTCTTTCGGGCTCTGCCGGCCCGGGCGCTTCGTGCATCGGTCGACTGGGCATCGGGGCCGCGTCCTCTGGCCGGCCCTCGGTAGGCCCTTCCCCGGGTCTTGCTTCATCTGTGTCCTCCGGCTCTTCCGGAAGCGTGCGGCGGCGTAGCTGGTCTATGTGCCGCCGTATGACCTGGCCCCCCTCGGTAGATACATCATAGTGGTGGGATCCTGTTACCCGCAACATTCGGCCCGCCACCCACTCGGGCCCCCTAGCATAGTTCCGGGCGTATACCGGGTCGCCCGCAAAGAAACCCCTGGTCGCGTCCCAGACCTCGGGGTTCCCCCGAATGTCTGAAGCCCTGTCGGGGTGTAGCCTGTCAAGTCTGGTTATGAGCTTCCGCCCCATGAGGAGTTCAGCCGGGCTTACCCCCGTGACAGGGTTGGGAATCACTCGGTTGTCGAACAGGAATGCCGCTAGTCGATGTTCCCAATCCCCCTGTATGATTCGGCTAAGGGCTTCTTTTGTAGTGCGCACCATGTGCTCTGCCTGTCCATTGGTGGCCGGATGGAACGGGGCGGACCTTATGTGTTTGATCAGGTACCTCTGGAGGAACACCTGGAATTCTCCAGAGGTGAAGGCCGCTCCGTTGTTCGAGACAATGGTGTCTGGGATGCCGTGGGTGCATAAGGCCCTGTGCAGTGCTCGGATGGCGGAGGCGGAGGATGTGGATGCTACGGGAAAGACCTCCAGCCATTTGGTGTAGGCGTCCACCATGATCAGGAAGGTCTGCCCCTGGAATGGCCCCGCGAAGTCGAGGTGGAGTCTCGACCATGGCTTTCTGGTGGACTCCCACCATGCGGCGGGGGCGCTGGGAGGTTCGGGGCGTGACTCCTGACACGCCTGGCACCTTCGGACCCAGCTCTCGATCTCCGCATCCATCCCCGGCCACCAGACGTAGCTCCTGGCTAAGGCCTTCATTCTGACTATGCCGGGGTGGGTCTCATGTAGAGACTCCAGAACGCGCTTTTGTAGCGGGGGCGGGACCACCACCCTGCTTCCCCATAAGAGGCACCCTTTGTGGGCTACTAATTCCTCCCTCCTGGTTTTATATGGTTTGAATTCTTCCCCCATGTTCCCTTCTGGCCAGCCCCTCCCCACCCAGTCGAGCACCCGCGCCAGGGTCTTGTGTTTCTTGGTGGCCTTGGCGACCTCCGCGGCGTGGAGGGGCTGCTCCGGGAGGCTCTCAACCAGCATGACATGGTGTGCGGGGGCAGGGTCCGGGCCCACTTCGGGTAGCGGCAAGCGGCTGAGCGCGTCCGCATGGCCCATTGTCTTGCCTGCTTGGTGGACCAGTGTGTACGTGTACGAATTTAGGAACTGGTTTCACCTCAGTACCCTCTGGGACAGTATCTGTGAGGTTTGCCAGTCCGGCGCTAGCAGACCCAAGAGCGGCTTGTGGTCGGTGGCGATCGTGAACCTCCGCCCATAAAGGTAATCATTGAACTTATGTACCCCCGCTACGATGGCTAGAGCTTCTTTATCAATCTGAGCGTAATTCCGCTCTGCCGGCATTAGCGTGCGGGAGTAATAGGCTACTGGTACCTCCCTCCTGTCCGGGAGTCGGTGCCCCAGGACCGCGCCCACCCCGTATGGCGATGCGTCGCAAGCCAGTATAACTGGGAGGCGCTCATCAAAGTGGTGGAGCACCGCGTTTGAGATCAATGTGTCTTTAACTGCCTGGAACGCGGTTGCTTGGCGTTCGCCCCATACCCAAGGGGCGTGTTTGTCTAACAGCCGGTGCAGTGGTTCGGCAATGGCTGCCTTGTGCGGGAGGAACGTGTGATAAAAATTTAGCAACCCCAAGAAACTTTGGAGTTCCGCTTTGCAAGTGGGGGCTGGGGCCTGCACGATGGCTCGTGTCTTCTCTTCCGTCGGGTGGATTCTCGTGGCGTCTACTGCGAACCCAAGGAACTCCACCCGCGGAACTCCCAGTAAGCACTTTTCCCGCTTGACTTTGAGCCCCGCAGAAAAACGGTTGGACTCCGGGGATCCCTTTAAGAAGAGCGTCCATTATGCTTTGGAAGATCCCTGGAGCCATGCTGACCCCGAACTGGAGCCTCCGCACCCTGAAAGCCCCCCTGTGTGTGACAATGGTTTGGGCCTCCGCTGTTTTCTCATCTACAGGGAGCTGCTGGTAGGCTTGTGCCAGGTCCAGCTTCCCGAAGATCTTTGACCCTGCTAGGGCGGCCAGGACATGACTCACCACCAGTACCGGGTACGGATTGTCTTGCAGTGCCCTGTTTATGGTGCACTTATAGTCAGCACAGATCCGCACCTCCCCGTTAGGCTTGACTGGTGTGACTATTGGGGTCTCCCACGTGGCGTAGTCTACTGGCTCCAGTACTCCTTGGGCCATTAGCCGGTCCAATTCCGCCTCTATCTTGGGCTTGAGGGCGAATGGAACCCTTCTGGCCTTGAGCCTGATTGGTCGGACGGTAGGGTCTAGCGGTAGGGAGATGGCCGGCCCTTTGTAGCTCCCCAAGGACCCGTCAAACACGTCAGGGAACTCGCGGCATACCTCCCCGAACCCTCTGGTGGATAGGATTTGCCCCACCCCTTCCAGCCGTATCCCCAGGGGTTTGAACCACGCCAGTCCCAGCAGGGTGGTAAGCTGGCGCTTGACCACCAGGATGTCCAACGGCCCCTTAAAGGACCCCCGCTCGACATCCACCCGGGCCCACCCCGCGATCTGAACCGGGTTCTTCTGAAAGTCTCTTAGGACAAAGTCCGCCGGTCTTGTCTGAAATCGCTTCCCGGGACACAGCTTCCTCAGGGTCTCCTCCGATATAATTGAAATGGAGGAGCCCGAGTCCACCTCCATCAGGCATGGAGCTCCCTCTATCAGGACCGCCATTTTAATTTTGTTAGGGACGCTCAGGGGCAAGTTCAGTACCTGCAAGGTCGTGGAGGCTGTGGAGTGGGACTCTGCCGACTCTTGGTGGGTGGCTGGCCGCCGACGGCCGGGCCTGGCCCGGCAGGCCCTCGTGATGTGGCCGGTCTTCCCGCAGCTCCGGCAGTCCCAGGTCCGGTACTGGCAGTCTCTTCTGTCGTGTGGGTCACCGCAGCTGGCGCACTTGGTGGTGGGGAGCCTCTCCGACGCTGGAGATCGTTCGGAGCGCTCGGGGGCACTGGGGTGCTCGATTGGGTGGCCCGGCTGGGCGGCGCAGCTAGTAGGCTTCTCCCTCTTCCGGGTGGTCGTGGTCCAGCTCCTCATGGTGGATGGCGTCGGTCCGGGCCTTGGGAAAGGTCCTCGCGGTCCTCTCGAATGCCACGGCTTCGCTGAAGGCGCTCTGGAGGGTGAGCTCTTCCTTGGCGAAGAGCTTCTGCTGGAGCCTCTCGTCGCGGAGGCCCCACGCAAAGCGATCTGCCAGGGTCTCCTCTAGCTGAGGAAAGTTGCAGTTCCCTGCGATCCTGCGGAGGGCCGCCAAGTAGTCGGCAGCCGATTCCCCTGCAGCCTGGTCCCTTCTGTGGAAAAGGAACCGGTGGGCCACCCGTGAAGGCTGTGGCAAAAAATGGCCAGTGAGGAGTCTAGTGATGTCCGCGTAGGACTTCTCCGTGAGGCGGGCGGGGGCCGAGAGACCCTTGGCGATCTCGAATGTGGCCGCCCCGCAGACGCTCAGGAGAACGTCCCTTTTCATGCTGTCCTCGGTGATCCTGTTGGCCCTCAGGTAGCATTCAACCCGCTCCGAGTAGGACTCCCAGGCCTCGGGGTTCGCGGGGTTGAACGGCTCGATGTGGCCGGTGGTTCCGCTCTGTTGAGCCATGCTGATAGCGGCGGCGGTCGTGGCCTGGGGGTTGCCCTGTCTCCGATGTAGCCGACGTGGCTAGAATCCCATCCTCGTCGCCACTGTAACGTACTGAGACAGGAGACGTTGGTAGGGCAACATGCTTTAATGGAGGCACGTTACAAGAGTGAGTACACGCGGGCTGGGTCCCACTTATGTACAATCCCCGGTCCAGCCTTCTGGACAGGTCAGCCCAATCCTGACCTGTTAAACTTCCCGCCACAGCTGATGATTGGCGGGGGGTTCCTGCGCCCTGCGCTGGGCGCCTGGGACAACCCAGTCACCTCTGCGCATGGGCGCGTGTAGCTTGGTTGTGTGCTATTGCGTTGTTCCGATGTATCGTTATGACGATACACTACAACCAGCAAAAGAACAAGTAAATCAGTGAAGAACTTAAGCACATGTTGAAATATAGTACATGAAATCCAAGGCTTTTTTTGAGCAGGAATGCACAGGAAAGCCGTTCCGGCTGGCTTGGCATCAGAGGGTGTGGCCTAATATGCAAATGAGTCCCTGCTGGGCTTTTTCTACAGAAAAGCCATGTGATACAATAGTGACATCAGAGGGTGTGGCCTAATATGCAAATGAGTCACTGTTGGGCTTTTTCTACAGAAAAGCCCTGTGTGAGACAATGGTGACATCAGGGGGTGTGGCCTAATATGCAAACGAGTTCATGCAGAGCTTTTTCTACAAAAAAAGCCCTGCTGAAATCTATAGCAGAGCCAGTGTTGTACAGCGGTTAGAATAATGGACTAGGATCTGGAAGACTTAAATTTGGATCCCAACTCTGTTGTGGAAGCTTTCTGAATGAGCTTGGGAGGCCTCGGCAAAGGTGGTGTGTGCGTGTGTGGAAGTGTGGGCGCTCAGAGCCCAACTCTAAGTGTGCCTGCTCCGCTGCCCTGCCCTGCAGCCACGGCCACAGGGAAGGAGGGCGAGAGAAAGGAAGGGGAAAGGGGAGGGAACACAAGACCTTGTGCTTCTTGTGGGGCGGGGAGCGGGGAGCTCGCTGTGCCCGAGTGCTGGGGAAGGGGTGGGGAGTGAGAAAAATGCATGCTACACATACGGAGAGAGACCTCTATGGCACTGATAGGAGGGGTTTGAAGGTGAGTCGAAAACAATTGCCGGAGCGGCTTGCAACAGAATCTGGCTTTTCCTCCACCAAAATCCATCCAACTTCTTTTTTTTGGGGTGGTGATGGTGGTGGTGGTTATTACTGTTTCCTGAATCCGAGTCCTCAGTCGTGTGTTAAAGGGAACAATGAGGAACAGCCCAGGCGTCCGCCGTAGTAGAATTCCAACAACCTCTGACTCCAAAGCACCCCCCCCCCCAAAAAAAGCCCTCACTCCTCCGCAAACAAGAACGCCTACAACAAGAACTGCAAGCGTTACTATTTAGATTAGAAGGAAGCTCCCCCCACCCCCGTCTAATCGGTTTGACTTCCAAGCAGGCCTGCAGAGAGGGCTGCATTGTCCCTCTTGCAAATGTGCAGGCTGCGGTTGGAATTCCTAGCAAGCACCAGGTTTGGGAGAAAAGACGGGGACGTGCGTGAAAACCTTGCAGACAACCACCATGCCCTGCAAAAACCAACACAGAATTCAAGCCCTTTTCGCTCCTGCCTTTTCTCCGAGCCAGCTATTTTGCCTCCTTTTCTACCCAAGGTGCACCTCTTTCCTTTCCCTTGCCCAGCAGGGCTCTTGTCCTCTCCCCACTTCCCACCTTTCCTTTCCGAGGAATGCATGAGAGAGAGAAAGAGAGAGAGATCGGCAGCCGTGTTGCTCTGAAGCAGTAGGACAAAGTAGGAGCCCAGTATCACCTTTAAGACCAACAGTTTTATTCAGAATGGAAGCTTTCCTGTGCGAGAGAGAGAGAGAGAGAGAGAGAGAGAGAGAGAGAGAGGTGGGGACAAGTGCTCAGAAGACCCTCAGGGAGGGATTGGAAAGAGGAGGATAGAAGGCTGAATTTCAGGCTAGTGCCTCTGCAGTTTTCTTTTTTACTGTTTTAAAGAGTTCCGTAGATTCAGGGAAGGTTGTCTTTTGTAGAATTGGGTTAGTATATATCTAATGGTGGTCTGCTATGCTGCTGTTCACAGGTCTAGTGAGGGGGAGGGCAGTCTAGAGGATGAGTTTTGTTTGTTCGTTTTAAGAAATCTGTTGTTACATATGGTTCCTCTCCATCCCCGTAGCCAGAAATTTTTTTGGTGGGGGGGCCCAGGACATAAAATTTGTTTTGGGGGGGGCAGCCATGGAGTCTTGGCTGTTTCTTCCAGCAGCCAGCCTCCGGGCACCAGCTCTCTCTCTCACGCTCTTGGGGGTGGGAAGAAGGTTTCGGGGAGAGTGGCAGCGGTGCAAACGGGGCTGCGGGGAGAGCTTGGGAGGCAGGGAAGAGCCTAAGGAGAGCGGCGGCAGCAAAAACAGGACTGTGGGGAGAGTGGGGGAAGCAGGAGAGAGCCCAGGGAGAGCGGCAACGGCAAAAACGGGGCTGCGGGGGAAGCAGGGAAGAGCTTGGGGAGAGCGGCAGTGGCGAAAATGGGGCTGCGGGGAGGGGGGGAGGCAGGGAAGGAGCTGGGGAGAGTGGCGGCAGTAAAAACAGGGCTGTGGGGAGAGCGGGGGAGTTAGGAACAGGGTGGGAAGAACCCGTGGAGAGTGGCGATGGCAGCAAAAACGGGGCCTCAGGGAAAGCAGTGGGGAAAGGAGGGGCCACACAGGTGGAAGTGGGGGTTGGGTGGAGGGGCTGTGCCCCACCGTGGCTACGGACCTGTTCCTCTCACACTTGCAGAATGAGAGTGTCTTCTGCCTCTGGTAGGGGCAGGGAAAGTTTTTGGGGAAATATTTGCACTGGGATAGATTTTTTAAAAAATGTTTTTCTTATGCTTTCTGAATAAATTATAGGACCATTGTAATGGTTCATCAACTCTGAATTCATTCATTTATTTAAAATATTTGATATCTTCCTTTACCCTAACAACTGGGCCCCAAGGCAGATAAGAAAGTTTCGACATACAATATTAAAACAAAATTCAACAAAGTACATTATTTAACATTGTAAAAAGCCCCCAAAGCTCTCTTGAATAGTTCTGTTTTGCTACCCTTTTAGAATGTCATCTGCTTGGGGGCCTTCCTGAATTCTTTGGGGCAGTTGTTCCATAAAGCAGGCAGCCATTGAGAAAGTCCATGAATGGACCACAGCGGCCTGCATCCAAGTTGTGGAAAGTTCATCCCAAAGACGTTGCTGTGCTGAGCAAAGTTGTCACATGGGCTCATATTAGGAGATGGTAAATTCAAACCATAATATCCTTGATCAACTTGACTAAAATTCTACAGAGACATGGTGACCCTTGAAATAAGCTGATTTAATATCAGTAGA
Organism: Heteronotia binoei; assembly: GCF_032191835.1. Classification (NCBI taxonomy): domain Eukaryota; kingdom Metazoa; phylum Chordata; class Lepidosauria; order Squamata; family Gekkonidae; genus Heteronotia; species Heteronotia binoei. The sequence goes on along the minus strand of NC_083243.1, from coordinate 166,263,324 downwards.
CAGAGCAGCCTGAAGCTTGTGGTATCATGACAGGTCTAAATAAAGTAGTCAAAGGGAATTGAAACAACAAGAAAAATAGGGCCTGATACAGGATACAGCTGAACATGGTCCTGGCGGATGACATAATCTTTGGCAAGAGTAGTAGCAGTGATTGTTGATTGCTGCAAGCTGTAATATTCATAGCATGTTGTAAAGGATTTTTAAAAACACTTATAAAACTAAAATGTGTTTCCCCTCTTCCATTCTCTTGGAGCTCTGAAAATTTCGTGTCCCACAAGTCATTGTTAACTAGCAAGTTGTAAAAGCCTTTATATTGAAAATTAGAGACCCACAAATGGCTGGATAGTCTCCATTCTTTTATATTCAAGTCCGGTAGCATCTTACAGACCAGCAAGATTTTGGAGTATAAGCTTTTGGGAGTCAAAACTCGCTTTGTCAGATAACTTGAAACTTGGCAAAGGGAGCTTTGAATCTTGAAAGGCTATATTCCCCCCTCCCAAAAGCTTGTTGGTCTCTTAAGGTGTTACTGGACTCGAATACAGCTGTTCTACTGAAGACATTCCTCCATGGTCAACAAATACTAAACTCCTTGTTCTCTATGGCCTAATGCAAACATTCTAATTATGAAATCATTATGAAATTCTTGAGGTGGATTTCTGAGGGGACAAGCTAACACACCTAATACACATTATTTATATAAATAAAAGTCACACGAATTCAGAGAACTCTCTATGGTGAGTGTATCTTGCAGACTAGACGACCTAAGAAGCTGCACAATATCTCAGGCTTTTCTTACTTGCTTTTCTTATGCTTGCACTCTACGTTAACTGCCTTTATTGGCAGAAGTAAACTAAAAACAAAGCAATTTGCACTCTGTTTTCTTTCCTACTTCTAGATCCACTGATCCTGCAGTTCAGAACATGGTAGGACCTTAAAACAAAAGTGAAGCTGCTTTGCTTTTATTCCCCAATAAACTGAAAGAGACAGATGGAAAGCTATACTTTTCAGTCCTAAATTTCCTTCTCTGTCTTAGGAGAAGCCCAACTCCTGGCCTACATGCATGAAGCTTAAGAGACTAGCAAATCAAGATGCCTGTGCAAAAGGGGGATTCTACACTATCCTTCGCTTTGACCTATTCCATAACTGTATATTTATTTGTTTGTTTGATTGATTTATATCCCACCCTCCCCATATGGGCTCTGGGTGGCTAACAACCAATAAAACAACAAGATATAAAACATTAAAACAATAATATTCAATAAAATCAATAAATTACAAAACTTGATGGTGCTCATAATGTTGGTGCAGTGGTATAGTTAAGACCATCCTGTCCCACCAAATCTGTTTGTGCTGTGATGTTAGAGATTTCTTCCTGAGGCCCTGCTTAGCCATGAAGATAGGCATCCTCCCAGTGTTCTGATGATTCTTTCAGAGAGCTGCCAAGAGAAAGAGAAAGGGAGACTCCTTGGTAAATATCACAATGGCTGGCTCTTCTGTGCCCCATCACCTTCTTGATTTTCCTGTGGAACACTGACCCTCTCACACTCTGCCTTCTCCCTCTTCCCACTTAAGCATTTGACACTTACCGCAGTATATCTGCAAAGGCAGTGAGCAGGGGCTTGCAATGGTACTGAACGCCATGTTTGGCGCAGAGGGATTGCACCAGAGGAGCCACCTTCCAATAATTGTGTCGAGGCATTGTTGGGAAAAGGCTGCAGAGAGAACAAAGGATGGATTGAGGGGGGTGTTACAGATACTGAAAGAGCCAAAACTATTCCATCCTTGCTAAAGATCTCAAACCTCAAGATTGGACTACTGTAATGCCCTCTACATGGGGCTGCCTCTCTGCCGAACCCGGAAGCTGCAGCTAGTGCAGAACACGGCGGCTAGGCCATTATTAGGGCTCCCGAAGTGGGAGCACATACAGCCAGGGCTGCGCGGACTGCACTGGCTGCCAGTTACATACCGGGTTCACTACAAAGTGCTGGTTATTACCTTTAAAGCCCTATATGGTCGAGGACCTGCCTACCTGAGGGATCGTCTTTCCCCGTATGAGCCCCAGAGAACACTGAGGTCAGCGGGGAAGAACAAGCTGGCTATCCCCGGGCCAAAGAAGGCGAAACTGCAGAACACCCGCACACGGGCCTTCTCTATTGTAGCTCCACACCTATGGAACCAGCTCCCGGAAGAGGTGCGGGCCCTGCGGAACCTCGACCAATTCCGCAGGGCCTGCAAGACCACCCTTTTCAGGATGGCCTTTGCGGACTGCTGATTGAAGGATTGATGGGTTCATCTAAGTGACTCTCACCTAAGTGACTCTCGCCATCATGCTAACCGACAGAATAGCACCAGAAATGCCTATTGTTATTGCCAATTTATGTTAACTGTAAATTAGAATGGTTTTAAGACTAATGTTGATTTTAAAGTTTTGTATAAATTACTGTATGGGCATGTTGTTAGCTGCCCTGAGCCTGCCTTGGTGGGGAGGGCGGGATATAATTTTTTTTTATTATTATTATTCCAAAAATGCACGTCATCCCACATTTCATGGGGAAGCTCTCCAAAACACATTCAGAGAAGTGCCTTATTCCATACCAAATTTTTCGCTCTGTTTCTCATACTCACTGATGTTCGATCTGGAAGTTTAAGTGTCCCGTATACCAATCATTGAACAGGGATTGATCCACATTGCACGTTGCCGCAAGCTAAATGAATTTTAAAAAGAGAGACTTTCATTCATTTCCATCATTGCCAACAATAATATATTTTATCAACAGTATCTACACTTAGTTGTATTTCTAACCACTGCTCCATGTCCTTCTCCATTATCTCTCTTAGATCATAAGCAATTATTTTAAATTGTTAACTTCCTTGAGTGGTTTGATAGAAACATGGTATATGGATGGAATTAATTAATTGTCCATATATTTGTAGGCTGTATTAGTGCATGTGATTCTCACCTTCCCCAAGACTGTAAGTACACTGAGGTTTCACAACCTATATGATGCTGTTGTGTTTGCCTGGTGTGATCCATGTGTATAAAATGGTGATTGTAAGATCAGAATGTTTGGAGGGTATTAGGATTGTTGCAGTGCACCTCTTAGCCCTGTCAGTGTACCACATAAGTTAGGGATGTTTGAACACCTACCAGTTCAGCTCACTTCCCATTGGTGGTGATCAAGTAGCCAATTAATCTATGGACAGTTTGGCTGTTTGCTACTTCTTCGTGTGTATTTGCAGGAGCAGGCTACTTGCAGCCATTAGCATCAAGTTGCAGGTTATGAAGGATCAACTGAGAATCAGTGCCTGATCTTTTGCTGGGAAATTTGCTGGGGGTGTGGGGAGGATTAGGAGCCAACTCCCAGCTCATCAGACCCCCAGAGAGCACTGAGGTCAGCAGGGAAGAACCAGCTGGCTATTCCCGGACCAAAGGGGATACTCGCACACGGGCCTTCTCTATCACAGCTCCACACCTATGGAACCAGCTCCCGGAAGAAGTGCAAGCCCTACGGAGCCTTGACCAGTTCCGCAGGGCCTGCAAGACCACTCTTTTCAGGATGGCCTTTGCCGGCTGAGCGACTGATGCTAGGTGACTTCTACCACCATTATTTCATGAACAGAATTAGCACCTGAAATGTTTTGTTTAAAATTGGAATGTTTTAAGATTAATGTGATTTTAAACTCTTGTATAATTATATGGACATGTTGTTAGCCACCCTGAGCCTGCTTTGGCGGGGAGGGCGGGATATAAATAAAATTTATTATTATTATTACTATTATTATTATCAGCTGGAAACTAGATTCTTCTGATCTTCCATCCTGGAAAATTTGTTGCCTCCCAGACTTGGTGAGATGCAGTGAACATGGGAAAATTGATCAGAAGCAGATGGTTTTCTTTCTGATGGCCCTTCTTCAGGCTGTCAGCTTAAGCTGCAGAGAGAGAAGCAAGCGCTTCTCTCCTTTGCAATGGGGAGCTCAGAGGCATAGCTTCTGTCCCCAACCAGCTTGACAAGGAGGGCAGAAAAAAAAGAGCTCTTCTTTCACTTTTACAACTTACCTTGTAGTTCTTTTGCTATGGGACAGAATAAGAACCTGACTCCCAGCTGACCCTCAGTCAGTTTTCAATCAGCTTCTGATCAACAGGCAGGTGAGATGGTGAATGTCAACCTTAGTTGGCCTCCCTGCTGCAGATGCATCTAGCTGAGGCTTTCACCTGATTTCACCTATATGACCCAAAGAGGTCTTTATATAATGTGCTGCTACCTGTTTTCTACTGTTTTCATGATATTATCTGTATTTATTGTATATTGTAATGTATATTGTGATTTGTTTTTGTTGTGATCCACCCTGAGCCTGCTCTTGGAAAGGGCAGAATAAAAGAATGAATGAATGAATGAATGAATGAATGAATGAATGAATAAATAAATAAATGTCTTTTAGCTGTGACTTCTACCATTCTTTCAGTATCAGCCTAGACTTGATGGTCAGTTGTTGCATTTGTAATTGATTATACATACCATGGGCAATATTGTATTTTCATCACTGGACTTTGTATTTGTTGTACCTTGATGGCTGGAATGCAGCCTAGGTATAACTTACAGCTATATAATAAATAACTACTACTGAGTAAAAAATGAATATAATTTCGAATGAAATGAAAAGACATTCTTGAATTTTTAAATTTTAAAAGCACCTTTTAGTATGTCTCTCTGGATAATTAGCTGCATAATCCTCTAGATCGTGACATGGAAAAAGCAATGTTGCACTTTTCCAGTTTGATCTCTTTGGCTGAGCTGCTCAGAAGCCGCAGCTTTCTGGGTTCATGCGAAGATCCTGATCGCTAATGCAAAATGTTCAGCTGCAAATGGGAACTTTCATTGTTCCTCACTCTGTGGGTCAGTGCACACGGCTATATTGTATATGAAATAGTTCCAATTCTTCCAATAGCTGTGATCGTGCCTGTGGCACGGACAGTCCAGTTCACATTAATTTTTCCTCTTATAACCACGTGCCTATGTATACAACTGCATGAGGCATTTAGCACATCAATATCACCTGATGATGTGTCCATATCCCTTATCAAGTGGAATAAAGGAAGTTCCTCTAGCTGTAATTTCTCACCTGGGCAGAGACCCAATCTAGATTCTTGTCATAATCAATGTTCATTGGAATGTGGTTCATTTGTGAGACCCAGAGAAACCAATTGCTTTCTAGGAACCTGTGGAGACAAAATTATAATAAGGGCTTTTTGGGTTTGTTTTTTTAAAGCCCAGCAGGAACTCATTTGTATATTAGACCACACACCCCAACACCAAGCCAGCCAGAACTTCATTCCTGTGCTCTTGTGCTCAAAAAGCCCTGATAATAATCACCACTACTGAAGAAATGGTTGTTGTTGTTCAGTCACACAGTCAAGTCTGACTCTTTGCAACCCCATGGGCAAAGTCACGCTAGGCCCTCCTGTCTTCCACCATCCTCCAAAGTCTGCTCAAATTTGTGTTTGTTACATCAGTAACGCTGTCCAGCCATCTCATCTTTTGCCATCCCCTTCTTCTTTTGCCTTCTGTCTTTCCCAGCACCAGGATCTTCTCCAGTGAGTGAACCCTTCTCATTTGATGACCAAAGTATTTGAGCTTCAGCTTCAGCATCTGACCTTCCAGGGAACAGTCTGGGTTGATTTTCCTTAGGACTGACTGATTGGATCTTCTTGCAGTCCAAGGGACTCTCAAGATTCTTCTCCAGCACCACATCTCAAAAGCATCTAATCTTCTGCGCTTGACCTTCCTTATGGTCCAGCTCTCACAGCCATACATTACTACTGGGAATACCATCACTTTGACTATGCAGACTTTTGTTGGCAGGGTGATGTCTCTATTTTTTATTATACTGCCCAGGTTCACCATAGCTGTCCTCCCAAGGAGCAAACATCTTTTAATTTCATGGCTACAGTCACCATCTGCAGTGATCTTGGATCCCGGAAATGTGAAGTCTGTCATTACTTCCATGTCTTCCCCTTCTATTTGCCAAGGTGTGATGGGGCCGGATGCCATGATGTTAGTTTTTTTGATGTTGAGTTTCAAGCCTACTTTTGTGCTCTCCTCTTTCACCCTCAATAAGAGGTTCTTTAGGTCCTCCTCACTTTTTGCCATTAGAATGCTGTCATCTGCATATCTGAGGTGGTTGATGTTTTTCCCGGCAATCTTAATTTCAAAATGGTGCTGCCTATTATAACAGTAATATTACTCCTATCTGTCCAAACTTGGGCACATTTATAATTTATGGGACAGTTCCCTTTCTAAATGATTCAGTAAACCAGATAATCTTTGTCACAGCAGTTTTTTTATTTTTTATTTTTTTAAACCTGACCATTTAGAGAAAATGTTTTCCTTGGGAATGATAAAATAAATTACCAATTACCAGTTTGTCAAATAAACCAATGAATTAAAAATAATGTACCAACTAGGTACCAACCTCCTTCTGGGGGCAGGGATTTCCCTGATCTTCGGGCCTCCAACCTGTAAGAACAGGATTGGCCAGCAGGGGGAGCCCTGCCTGACATGCCTAGTGTGATAACATCACCCATAAATGATGTAATAGTGCTGGCCATGTTTCCTGGAGATGCTCTAGCATTTTGGTATAAAACTCTATGGTGTTGGAAATATGTATCTGTTTTGTATGTCCTTTGCAATGTTCTAAAGTTCCAGTCATTATAGGGTTAACACTGTACCTGATTCCCTATTGTCTGCATGGCCTGGGAAGAAGATACTGACTGCTGTCAATCAAGGTTTAGAAGCGGGAAAACCTGTTTTGTCTGTTTGGTCAGTTAGTCAGGTGACTTCCTTTGTTCAGGCAGAGAGGTCAGGAGGAGGAGGAAGCAGCCTCCATTAAGCACATGATCTTCTAGTGTAAGCATGTAGTTCTATAGTGTTTGTTTTATCTCCCAGCACCCTTTCCCTGTAGAAATAAATATGTTTTTGCTTTCATGTTAAATTAGGGTTCCCAATCCCCCCGCTTTAGCGGGAGACTTCTGGGTTCCCAGCTTAATCTCCCGGTCTTCAAAAATTGAGAAGCGGGGGGGGGGGGGTGGAGGGGGGGAGAACATACCTATAGAGCTCCTGTTGTAGAGCTCCTGAGCAGTTTGTAAAATCCCTGTCCCTTTAAGGCTGGGCAGGAAGGAGGAAACAGGAAGGGCTTCGGAGAACGGCCCCTCCCTTCTTTGCTTTCGTTTTCTCAGCAGGCACAGTTCTCCGGAAGAAGACCAAGTAAGTATTTGTGTGTGTGTGAGAGAGGGAGGGGGATTCCCTGGTATGGAGGCCCTCCCTCCCTTTAGAAAGTGTGTGGGGGGGAGGGAAATGTCTACTGGGCACTCTATTATTCCCTATGGAGAATGATTCCCATAGGGAATAATAGGGAATTAATCCGTGGGTATTGGGGGCCGTGGGGGGGCCGTGGGGGGGCTATTTTTTGAGGTAGAGGCACCAGATTTTTAGTATAGCATCTAGTGCCTCTCCCCAAAATACCCCCCAAGTTTCAAAACGATTGGACCAGAGGGTCCAATTCTATGAGCCCCAAAAGATGGTGCCCCTATCCTTAATTATTTCCTATGGAAGAAAGGCATTTGAAAAGGTGTGCTGCCCCTTTAAATGTGATGGCCAGAACTCCCTTGGAGTTCAATTATGCTTGTCACACCCTTGTTCCTGGCTCCACCCCCAGTGTCTCCTTGCTCCACCCCCAAAGTCTCCTGGCTCCACCCCCAAAGTCCCCAGATTTTTCTTTAATTGGACTTGGCAACCCTATGTTAAATGCCTCTCAATGATTATTTTATCCAGTGATCCATCGGACTGTTTGAGATAAAGAAATAGAATTTCAAACAGAAATCCCTAACATATGGCACCATAGAGTTTTAGGCTAGAGTGTCCCCATGTGACATGCCTGGCACAATTACATCACTTCTGGGTGATGTCATCATGCAGCACGCACAAAGTACATGCAAGGGAAGCCTCCCCACTGGCAGCCAGGTAGGACCCGGCAAATCCTAGTCAACAAACAACACATAAATGTATCAACAACATCTAATCATATGTTTTCTTTACCTGTCCCACATTACATTTTTAAGTGGCATTGTAAGAATTCACATGTGTACCAGGAATGGATCACATATGTACCATAATTAAAAGCTTGTATAGAAAAGTCCTCTTTTTCCATATTAGTGAATGTCTGCCTCTTAATTTCCAGCACATTTCTTACTTTAGCTGAGGCCCCAGAAGACCTGTGAAACTCATGCAAAAATAAGTCATTGCTTGGTGAGAAGTCAATGATCAAACAATAAAAAGGTTTATAGTGGTACTATTTTCCATAAAGAGTTAAATATATAATTAGCAGAAAAGTAGAACTGCAAACTTTATTGTCTTTACTGACTAGATAGAAAATTAATTTAAGAAAACAGCATCCTGCGCCATCCAAAGCCCAAAAAGAAAATGAAATGTAAAGGAAAAGTATTAGACTGAAAAGTAAAGGGAGTGAGAATGAAGCAAGTTCTGAAGATAGGAGGGAAGGGCAAATTATAAGGAGAGAAACTGATACATCATGTTTGTGGGCAATATGTTGTGGGTTGCAGTAAAATCCAGAAATGGATACCACTTTTCTATAAAAGAGGCAGTTCTGGGATATATTTCAGTTGAAGCCAGTTGGTCAACAATCTTTCCCATGAGAAGCTGATCCCAGATTTTTTTTCAAACCAGAAAGAGATTATGGGAACAGTATTCTATTTCCAAAGAGAAGCAATAGCAGTTTTTGCTTCAGTTAACAGGTTATTTATCAGTTTGCATCATATTTCTGGAATTGAAGTATCTTGCCAAAGTTGTAAAAAGATTGTTTCAGGTGAGAGAAGAATGGTATGAGTGGTAATGAGTTTAGAGCTGGGGAGCAGCAACAATCAGAAATTTTGCACAATGAATATTACCTGGACAGCCAGTAGAATGCCATGAAGCTCTTAAATCCCATTAAAGGAACATACATGAGACAGATACGGATATTGTAGATCACAATGCAAGCAAGCTCCTGCCAAAGAGGACAGAGTTAAGGCAGGGTGGGAAAGGGAGTGTAGATGTATTGCAATTTTCTTTGTCGGTTTCAGTACAAACTTTTTGTCCTGCAACTACAGAGACTACAAAGACTCTTGCGCAATATGGCGGGGAACAATCTATACAAGCTTGGACATTTCTGAGAATTGTTATCATGCTACAAAGAACAATCATGATGGCATGAAGGCGATCAGTTGCCTTTCAGATAGGACAAGCCTGAATCTTATGCATCAGATGGATTTTCTGCAGAAATCAATGCCCCACTTAAAAAAAAAACAGAAATTTCTAGCATAATTCCTCAGGAAGGGGACATCTATAACAAATACTGAGGTCACTCAGATTTTTTTCTTCAGTAAAAATACTGAGGCTAATTGCTCAATTCCATAGGGATTAGTGTCCATTATTTTTATTTTTATACATTTATATTCCACATTTCTTCCATTATGGATCTCAATGTGGTCTCAATATATAGGGTTTTCCTCAATTCTATAAATACATTTTGATGAACAATCAAAGTACAGTGCACACATTAATTTTATTTGCATGCATGCTTAGTAATTCTCATGTTACATTCAACAGTTATATGGCTGAATGCAGTATCAAACTCCACATTGTCCAAGGAATGGTCCCTCAGTTCTTTTTAAACCAAATAAACCTGGGTTCTATCTTACAAACAGATGTAGACTTATGTGCACGATGAACACACATACACTGTAATAAGTCTATAGGGTAAGATATCTTTTCAACTTCAGCAAGGTTGTGGGATTGTGTGCCTTCTAAACATACCATGATAACCATTATAGTATTTTCCCCAACCCTAAATCCCCACAATGAATCCATTATATATGGACAGGCAGACTGGCCTTTATATTTTGTACTAGCCCACTGAAAAAAGTAATTCCAGTGACAGAATGAATTGAAAATATGTATTTTATGCATTCTTCCATTTCTTCCGAAAGTAAAAAATCCCTGCTATCCCATGGAGACAAGTAACAGTTAAATTGCTATGTCACTTGAGAGTCATTGACACTCAGGTCTTGGGGCAAAAAATATCACCCAAAGGACTTAATCATGTAATCATGACATGATTCAGTACTGTGTTTCTGTTGACTATAAACACTGTTGGATTCATACTGCATGACAACTTTATTAGCACAGTTCACCGGAGTTAAAGAATGAAAAAAATGAAACACAGGTGATGTGGAGTTTGTTCAATGGAATTCTATGAGGCGTAATACTTGTTTTTTGCAGTAGGTGGTGGTACAGTGAAGTCTATATGTATTGAACCATATATATATATATATATATATATATATATATATATATATATATATATATATATATATATATATATATATATATATATATATATATATATATATATATATATATATATATATATATATATATAAAACCAATTGAAGTGAAAAAAGCATTATAGGGTTTAAGACTAAGGGTATCTGTTTGTTGCATCTTAATTTTGAGTACAGCTGGGAAAACCATTTTTATCTTTAAAAGGTAGTCCCCCTGTGCAAGCACTAGTCATTTCTGACTCTGGGGTGACATTTCTTTCTTAACATTTTCACGGCAGATTTTTTATGGGGTGGTTTGCCATTTCCTTTCCCCCCAGCAAGCTGGGTACTCATTTTACCGACCTCAGAAGGATGGAAGGCTGAGTCAACCTTGAGCCGGCTACCTGAACCCAGCTTCCGCCAGGATCGAACTCAAGTCGTGAGCAGAGCTTAGGACTGCAATACTACAGCTTCACCACTCTGCGCAAAGGGGCTCTTATTATTATTTTTTCTCTTACCCAAGGGTTTTTTCTGCTGAAGCCCACAGAAGCGGAGCTCCACCTGGGCTGGCCAGGGCTCTGGCTGGTCCACCCTGCCATGTGGCAGTCATGTGCTCCCAAGCCAGGTAGTGTGGCCAAATATGCAAATGAGCTCCTGCTGGGCTTTGTCTACAAAAAAGCACTGAGCTTACCTATTTTCTTTGGAAATTTTTACATTTTTGTTTCCTTTTAAAACCTTTTATGCTGCTTTTATGTTAGATCTTATTTTTATATCACTTCTGCACCATTTAGATGTCATTTATATGGGGAAAAATATCAATTTTAATGACATTCTATCACATTAACATGGTCAGAAAAAAAGGATAGACAGCTGAGTATGACAAAGCTATACAAGAAACATGGATTTTCAAATCAAACCTGAATTAACATGAAATTAAATGAGATCTCTAATTACAGTACCTCAAAAGATGTGTGTGGAATGGGGTGGAATAAGGAATATGTTTCTATCCTCAGAGAAAGCAAACAGAAAAGTCAGATTGCACAGATGTTTGCTCCCAAACCTACCACACTAACAGATTGGGTAAACTTGTCCCAGTACAGTGTGATAGTCAGGGGTGGAATTCTGGCAGGAGCTCCTTTGCATATTAGGCCACACACCCCTGATGTAGCCAATCTCCCAAGAGCTGACAAGGCTCTTTTTTGTAAGCTCTTGGAGGATTGGCTACATTAGGGGTGTATGGCCTAATATGCAAAGGAGCTCCTGCCAGAATTCCATCCCTGGTGATAGTAGTACTTAAAAATAAAATAAAATCCGGTACTTGATGACTTTCAGGAAGAATCTGCTGTTGTAGAATGTGGCAGCCACAAGTTCTGGGAGCACTGTATGTGTGTATTGCATTCAGGGCTGTATTAAGAATTTGCCTTCTTGCAGGCCACAATCTATATTTCTTAGGTATCTAGAAATGCTGTGTAACATGGACATTCTTGGGAACTTAAGCATGACTCTGGAAACTCTTAACTCTAAAGACTTGCCAAATCTAGGAATTTAGCAAGCCTTCAGTTGACCGTATTCTGGAACAACTGTCGTCCTGAGAATATGAGTAACATCTGATTTGTTAGCACCAACTGTATATTGTTTTTAGCTTATATTGTTTAATGGTTTTATTGATGTTAAGATTGCGATCATAGTATACTATGATCTGATGTAAGCCGCCCTGAGCCTGCCTCGGCGGGGAGGGTGGGATATAAATCGAATTAAAAGTAAACATAAAGTTTTGTATCCATATCCTCCTTAAATCTTCACTAAGTGAAGTGGCCAAATTTGCGGATGACACTAAATTGTTCAGGGTGGTGAGAACCAGAGAGGATTGTGAGGAACTCCAAAGGGATCTGTTGAGGCTGGGTGAGTGGGCGTCAACGTGGCAGATGCGGTTCAATGTGGCCAAGTGCAAAGTAATGCACATTGGGGCCAAGAATCCCAGCTACAAATACAAGTTGATGGGGTGTGAACTGGCAGAGACTGACCAAGAGAGAGATCTTGGGGTCGTGGTAGATAATTCACTGAAAATGTCAAGGCAGTGTGCGTTTGCAATAAAAAAGGCCAACGCCATGCTGGGAATTATTAGGAAGGGAATTGAAAACAAATCAGCCAGTATCATAATGCCCCTGTATAAATCGATGGTGCGGTCTCATTTGGAGTACTGTGTACAATTCTGGTCACTGCACCTCAAAAAGGATATTATAGCATTGGAGAAAGTTCAGAAAAGGGCAACTAGAATGATTAAAGGGCTGGAACACCTTCCCTATGAAGAAAGGTTGAAACGCTTAGGGCTCTTTAGCTTGGAGAAACGTCGACTGAGGGGTGACATGATAGAGGTTTACAAGATAATGCATGGGATGGAGAAAGTAGAGAAAGAAGTACTTTTCTCCCTTTCTCACAATACGAGAACTCGTGGGCATTCGATGAAATTGCTGAGGAGACAGGTTAAAACGGATAAAAGGAAGTACTTCTTCACCCAAAGGGTGATTAACATGTGGAATTCACTGCCACAGGAGGTGGTGGCGGCCACAAGCATGGCCACCTTCAAGAGGGGGTTAGATAAAAATATGGAGCAGAGGTCCATCAGTGGCTATTAGCCACAGTGTGTATGTGTGTGTGTATATATATATATATTTGGCCGCTGTGTGACATAGAACGTTGGACTGGATGGGCCATTGGCCTGATCTAACATGGCTTCTCTTATGTTCTTATGTTCACTAACTGCTGGACAACACTCCAGATGCTCAAGCACTCCATACTACCACCACTCCTCTCAGCAAGGACTGAAGGACTCCCTCCTCTGATTTAAAGAGACTTCCTCCAACTTATGTGGCTCTTCTGGAAAGCTTAAGATGGATGAAGGCTGCAGACTTTGCTGTGTGAAGCGGTAGGATACATTCCCATATAATTTCCTCTCCCCGTTTAATCCAATTTTCCTCTCCTAATAGATCATTAGCAGCTATTGATGGATACTGATGACGCAGTGAATTTATGCTCAGATGTATCATTCCTTATTCACAAAATAGCTTATCCAGAAGAGAAAGAATTGCATTTACTACTTTGCAAATTACTCACCACCCACTTTTTCCTCTGAACTGTGTAACGGATTATAGCCCCCTGGACAAAAAGCATGAAAGTCAACGGAGCTAAGACTGCGGAAAAAAAGAAAACAAGAACAATAGGAAGTTAAAAACTTTTCTTCAAATGTATTCCACTCAAATGCAAATTAGCAGCATATTTCTAATGGATTTTCACTCTAAAATCAAAATGGCAAAATAATACTTGCAATTCATCTAACCTGATCAGTGCCAGATTAAACTGTGTGCAGGTCCCTAGGCAGTCAAAATCTTGGGGGCCCCCTCACAAATTATATCAGAGTTGGAGCACCCGCCCCGCCACCTGTGGCCTCCACTGCAGCCTTCAGGAACCTTCTCAAAAGCCTCTTTAACAAAGCTGTGGGGGAGAAGTAGAGAGAGGCAAACTTGGAAACGACACCAGCTGCCACATGAGGCAAGTCAGACAAAGAGTGGCTCATTTGCTGGCTGTGTGTGCAGGCTGGGAGGGCTACAAACAGGGGGGAAAGTGGGGGGAGCCAGCCCAGGGCCCCTAAAGGCATGGAGGCCCATAGGCCAGTCCCTACTTTGCCTAATTGTTAATCCAGCCCTGAATCTGATGTCCCTTTCATATGCAGACATAAAACTACCTTCTTCCAAGGGCATGCATACTGATATTGAGCTATGACTCCAACAGGAGGTACAGCTTTATAAATGGTGGCATTTGCTGACTGTGAAGACTAAGGCTTCTTCCTCATAGTGGCGATTCTTTATGTAGCTCTCATAGCTGCTGAGGCATTCACAGCAGCAATGAAATGTCCACACAGCAGATTTCCCCACTTTTGCTTCCTCAGATATCCGTCTCAAGTCCTCTACCACTAGAGGGCTCTTGGAAGCTTTCTTTTTAAAAACTGGCAATTGCTAGCTAGAATCTTCTAATTCCTCGGAATTCCCAGCCTTTGTTTTTTTTTTTTAAAGGCCCTAGCCCTTTTTGTTGCAGAGTTATAAGGAACAAGAGACTTGTTTTTTAAAAATGTATTCATGGGAATGAGAGAAGCCAGGAGACCGTGGCAACAGATGGTTACAACGTTATAATGCTATAGTGATCTAGCAATTACCTTTTTTAAAAAAAGCCTCAAATACTCCCTGGTGGTGCAGCAGGGACAATGGCGTCTTGGAGGGGCTAATGAAATTAAAATAGTGCTAATGTAGTCGAGACCTTGAACAATGCACACCTTCCCATCCAGATCAACTGATTGCATGTCTGAACTGCCTTTCTCTGGAAAAGACTGGAGAAAATTATGCTATGGGAAAATGATTATACTACTCATCCTCAGACTACTGCAGTTTGATAGCTGATAAACCTCTGTGTGGAAGCAGGGCCTCTGAGAGATATGAAATAAATAGCGCATATAACACAACATTGCCAAGAAGCAATGTGAAGTAAGGTCATGGTAGCAGGGTCACCTAGAGGGAGGGGAGACTAAAGGGAAAAAATATGAGGGGCTTGAGTCAACTGGAGGGCCCAGAGCCAAGATGGTGCTGCATTAAATTTATTTCTAATTAGGGTTGCCAAGTCCAATTCAAGAAATATCTGGGGACTTTGGGGGTGGAGCCAGAAGCAAGGTTGTGACAAGCATAACAACTCCAAAGGGAGTTCTGGCCACCACATTTAAAGGGACCGCACACCTTTTAAATGCCTTCCCTCCATTGGAAATAATGAAGGGGATAGGGCACCTTCTTCTGAGGCTCATAGAATTGGACCCCCGGTCCAATCTTTTTGTACTTGGAGGGTGTTTTGAGGAGAGGCACTGAATGCTATGCTGAAAGTTTGGTGCTTGTACCTCAAAACACAGCCCCCAGAGCACCAGATAACTGCAGATCAATTCTCCATTATATGCTATGGGATTTGGTCTCCATAGGGAATAATGGAGTGCCCAGCAGACATTTCCCTCTCCACCCCTGCTTTTTGATGACCCTGAAGCGGGGGGAGGGCTTCCAAACTGGGGGAATCCCCTGCCCCCACCTGGGAATTAAGGCAACCAAACAGAGTAACAGAGTAAAATGGAGCAGGAAATAAAGGTTCACAAGCCTCTGTGAAAAACCATTCTCTATCAAATACTCAAACCACTTACCACAGATTTTTTTGCAAAAAGGATCTTTCTTGTTCTCTAAAGGTTTTTGAATGTGTATATAATTGACCAATTTGATTACACTGAATAGGCTCTCTGTGACTTTAAGAAACCTTGTGATGTATAGCACCTGTAGGTATATAATCATGTGATTATTGATTGTACATGTTGAAGTTCTTTGTAAAATTTAAAAAGCAGTGTGAAACAATTGTCTCTACTGGAAATTTGTATAATGACTTTTTGACGGTATGTATGATTTTTACTATACATGTTTGTATATCTATGGATGAATTTCTATTGGTGATTGGTATTGTTTTACATATGCAGCTTGTAGAAACCGAGAGTGAAACAGGGCATCACGTACAACCCTGTCACGTCTCAATTGTGCCTAGCTGCATTTGGATATTACACCTGTTGCATTTGGAAAAATTAATTTGGAGTGTTGGACTCTGTGGAAAACATCTATTTGCACTATCGCCTGGACCCGCAGATTTGGAGAGATCGGCATTGACTGCAATTTGAAGGACTTTGGGTGTGGGCGTGGTCAGCGTTCTTGTGATTTAAATTTTATTAACTTCAATACCATTTAATAAGATTTCTATTTTTTTTTTTTTTGCACAAAAATCTGTGGTAAGTGGTTTGAGTCTTTGATAGAGGCTGGTTTTTCGTGGAGGCTTGTGTGCCTTTACTTCCTGGGGATTGGCAACTCTATTCAAATGCAATTCTGACTGCAGCCACTAGGGGTGAAGGGAAGGCAAAGCACAGTAAAAAAACACTCAGAGCTCTGTGGCTGGGCCTTTTAGCAAAGTTTATAAGGAGCTTGATGGAAACTGTTTGTTAATCATATCCTACTAAACCACTTAGCCAAGCCAGGATTGGAACAAGGCAAGACCAGCCAGAACAAGCTATAGTCCTTGCCAGGGTGGTGCTTCCTAACAAGCTCATAATCTCCACCCTTCTATACTTTGCTTTTCCCTTTAGTTTCACCAAGTTCCTGCACAGCCAGATCTTGCAAATGGGCGATAGCAAAAACAAACAAAAGTTTGTTATCTTTTCTTATATTCTCTAACTCTTTTTCACACTTCTCTCCTCCTTCATTTTGCTCTCTTCCTTTTATGATCTGCCATTTGTTTATCTCCACTTCAAACTTCTCTCCCTCCGAAGTGGCTTACATCATTCTCCCACATCTCATCCTCACAACCTTGAGAGGCAGGTTAGGCTGAGAGTGTGTAATGGCTCCAATGGCAAGCAGCAAGGTGGCAGGGTTGATTTGAACATGAGTTTCCCAGGCCCTAGCCTGGCACTTTAACACACTACATGAGTTTAGCTTTCATTACAAATATTGTGCGCTTGTGCGGGGTGGGGCGGGTGTCTGGAGATAACTTGGGCCAAGATATTCCAAACCTTTCATTTTTGGCTCTGGAGCACCCAAAATCATCCTGAAGCTGGTGGACAAGGTTTATTTTCGGATGGGTTATGCCTGCCAGAAATGAGGGATCCTTTTATTATAGATGAATGGTAACAGCCGGCCACGTGCTTTGTTTTGTTATGATATTTAGTTTGGATCAGGGTCATGGGTCAGGGGAGCAGACAGAATCTTTGTCTGGAGGCCCATGGTGGTTCTCTGCAGTCCTGCATGGAAGCAGTTTAATGCTGCAGAACTGTCCAAGACGGATGGCCAAACTTGTTTAATGTAAAAGCCACATAGAATAAATGTCAGATGCTCAAGAGCTGCAAGGCATGAATGTCAGGTGTTTTGAGAACCACAAGACAGGAAGGGAGGGAGGCAAATAGTTTAGGGGGGGGGAGAAAGGTGGAAAGAAAGCAACTTCAAATGCATTCTCCAAGCCACCAGCTGGCTTGGCTTAGAGAAGTGATTTAAAGAGACAAACACCTTCTCCAAGCTGGACAGTGGGGGCTTTGAGAGCCACATAATATGTGTGAAAGAGCCACATGTGGCTCCCAAGCCACAGTTTGGCCACCCCTGGTCCAAGAGCTTTCAAATGGTGCTTCTCCTTCACAGGAGTGTAGAGCATTGTTTCTCATTGATATAGTTTTATGCTATTAATTTTACTATTTTAAATATTCTGTTTCAGATTCCTTGACAAGAAGGATGGGATATAAATTATTATAAATAAATAGAACTGCAACATTAAGCTTTTAAACAAAATAACAGGTACTCACAGGAAAAGTATGAATGTTGATACTGGTAAGGCATGTATTTCTTCTTCTTTCTGCCAAGCTATAGATGAAGAACAGAACAAAAATTAAGCTAGGTGCCCAATAAACACCAGTAAAACCCACAAACGTCTATCCTTCAAAATCTAGTGAAAAAAATATTGATATAGCCTGGACAGTGATAGACAAAAGCTAAGGTTAAGGAAGATATAGTTGAAAGAAAGGCCATAGAGCAGGGGTGTCAAACATGTGGCCTGGGGGCCAAATCAGGCCCCCAGAAGGCTCCTATCAGGCCCCCGAGCAATTGGCTGCCATTTGTGTCCTCCTCCCTTGATCTTGCTTCCTTCTGCATCACAGCTTGCTTTGCCATGTTTGCTCAATTGTAAAAGAGCCACAGAGCAAAGCCTCTATTTTCTCCACTGGCTTAGACTCCTCCCTTGGGGAGGAAGAGGGGGATAGGGTTGCCAAGTCAAATTCAAGAAATATCTGGGGACTTTGGGGGTGGATCCAGGAGACTTTGGGAGTGGAGCCAGGAACAGGGTCGTGGCAAGCATAATGGAAGAAGAAGAAGACTGCAGATTTATATCCCGACCTTCTCTCTGAATCAGAGACTCAGAGCGGCTTACAATTTCCTATATCTTCTCCCCCCACAACAGACACCCTGTGAGATAGGTGGGGCTGAGAGGGCTCTCACAGCAGCTGCCCGTTCAAGGACAACTCCTGCGATAGCTGTGGCTAACCCAAGGCCATTCCAGCAGCTGCAAGTGGAGGAGTGCCTGGTGGCTGTTTTGGGTATAAATGAGGGTTTCTGTTTCTTTTGGCACAGGGTGCCACTTCTCCCTGGACAGTGCCCTGGCAAAGGCTCAGAATCATGGAGGGAGGGGGTGTCTTCTGCCCAGCTCCCTCTCCCCTGCACACATCAGTCCTCTTCTCTGCAACCTGGGAAGTGGCCTTGCCCTTCATCCGTGGCTGTGTCCTGGACTGCCTATTAAAGGTTTTCCTGGAGATGGGATAACCCTGGACTCCTCCACCTCTTATTTTCTAGAGGCTGGGCCTTCTAGGGTAACTGGTCCTGGTGGATAATGAGGCTCCTATGTGGGTTGCTCCTCCCCTTGACCTGTCCCTCTTTTCCTCCTCATGAGTGGAGCTCTAGGCTCGGCTGGGCCTAAGGAGACTGGCTACCTTCTTTTCTGCCCTTACTCCTGACATACCTTGGGCTGGGTGCCTGGCAGCTGTACATTCCTGTGATTGTTGCCACTTCCCCGGTGGCTACAAAGCCTCAAGATGTGTTAGGTGATCACTCCTGGAGTCAGACATCTGACTCTAGCTGTGCTGGCTGCTGCACTGAGCCTGGCTGTGTGCTGCTGACGGTCAACTGCCCCAGTGCCGTATTTCTCATTCTGCTGAGTCATGGCATGGGCTGTGCTGCCCCCTGCTCTATCCCTGGCTTCCATCATCTCCCATTGCTTGTCATGGCCGGGTGGCCCAAGGACTGATCCTTCAGCCACAATAAGTGTGACTGATCCTTCAGCCACAATAAGTGTGCATGCACATGAGTGTGTGTGTGTGTGTGGAAACAAACCCTAGACAGAAGGTCAATAAATAAAAGCAGAGATGCTGCTGGTGTCCAGAAGGACTAACTTGAGATGTAAGGTATCTCCTGTTCTAGAGGGGTTGCACTCTCCCTAAAAGATCAGGTTTGAATGCTGGGGTGCTGCTGGAACAGAGCCTTTTGTTGGATAAGCAGATGGCAATGATGGCTAGGGGCACCTTCCATCAGCTTCAGCAGCGACTTTCCCTGAGTAAAAAAACATCTTGCTACTGTGGTACATGCCTTGATAATATCTTGATTAGATTACTGTAATGCACTCTATGTAGTGCTGCCCTTGGAGAATGTCCAGAAACTACAGTTGGTACAGAATGTAGCAGCAGGAATGCTGTTTGAAGTAGACCAGAGTCTTGTTCCATATGCACTGTCTTCCATTCTGCTTCTGGGCCCAAATTCAAGGTGCCCTATATGGCCTGGGACCTGAATACCTTAAGGAGCACCTACTCTCATATGAACCTACCCAGCCACTTTCAGAGGACCCCATCATCTGAGGCTAGATGGGTGGCACCAAAATTATGGAATTCCCTCCCCAGGGAGATGTGTCTATCCAGCTCAATCATTGTCTTCAGCCAGCAGGTCAAGACTATTCTGTTTCATCTGGCATACCTTTACTGACCCTCCTTCATTTAATTGTTTTTAATTGTTGATTTTATTTATATGTACTGTTTATTCTCTTATAATTGTTCGCTGCCTTAAGAATTCCTAATTGAGTAGAAGGATGGCACACAAATGTTTTAAGTAAATAAACAAAAATCAAAGAAAGTACATTATAACATGCAATATTAATACAAAAAGTGAAAAATTATAAATGTCATTGTTTTAAGATTCTTGAATTTTGATTATGGTGAGGGAGAACAGTATGAAATTATTTTGCAAGTAGGTCCAGAAGAAGAAGAAGACTGCAGATTTACACCCCACCCTTCTCTGTGAATCAGAGACCCAGAGCAGCTTACAGTCTCCTGTAGCTTCTCCCCCACCTCCCCAGAACAGACACCCTGTGAGGTGGGTGGGGCTGAGAGGGCTCTCACAGCAGCTGCCCTTTCAAGGACAACTCCTGCGATAGCTATGGCTAACCCAAGGCCATTCCAGCAGGTGCAAGGGTTGGAGCGGGGAATCAAACCCAGTTCTCCCAGATAAGAGTCCGCACACTTAACCACTACACCAAACTGGCTCTAGAATAGATTTATAAGTGGCTCCTACTTAAAAAAAATTTGAGAACCATTTTTTCAGTCAAAGTTCTTCCTACTACCACCTCTACTATTTCAGAAGAATGTACCAGCATGCAATCTCCAATGCCTTATTTAGGAGACTAGAGATTATAACTACCAGGCCTCGGAATCAGTGGGAGCTCACAGGAGCACAGCTCCGGAACCTTTCTGAGAGTTCCACCTCCTTGTCCATTGAATAGTAGGTGCAGCTGCATAACAATCCCTGGATGAGCTCCACCACCTATTTTTCTACAAAATGACCCCTGATAACTACTCATGACCATCTGCAGTCCTAGTCCCTGGCTTCTTACCTCCACAGAAAGTGGCTTCCCCAAGGTGAACAGGAGAGGATGCATGTTGAGATCAGGGTCTTTACGGAAGCAGTTGGGTTTGGCATGATGCTGGTTATGCATAAAGTTCCATTGACTTGGTGGCCCACCCTGCATATCCAATGAAAATGGAAACACTTTGTTTATTCATGGGATGAGTTATAGCATGTATATTTCCTCCAGCATCGAGTTATAGCATGTATATTTCATTCAGCATGCAGAATAAATAAAGATAAATCTATTTATATAAACTTGTTCAACTTAGACTAGAATTCTGGTAGGATGGATAAAAACGGCTCTGTTGTGCTGTCTATTCCATTTCCTCTCTATTGCTTCCTCATCCTAACAACTGTGAACAATTTTATGAGATGCCCTATTGTCACACCCTGGAAGGTCAGATGCTGAAGCTGAAATTCTTTGGCCACCAAATGAGAAGGGAGCACTCATTGGAGAAGACCCTGATGCTGGGAAAGACAGAAGGAAAAAGAAGAAGGGGACAGCAAAAGATGAGATGGCTGGACAGCATTACTGATGTAACTAACATGAATTTGAGCAGACTTTGGAGGATGCTAGAAGACAGGAGGGCCTGGCGTGACTTTGTCCATGGGGTTGCAAAGAGTCGGACTCGACTGCGACTGAACTACAACAAATTGTCACACCACAGAAAGGCCCCAAACAAAGGTCAACATTCAATGAGTGACCTCAAAGTATGTTTTATTGCAAAGGAACTTCAGGAACAGAACGGAAAAAGGGAATTGCTGAATTACAAGTTATTACAACACTCAGAACAAACACCCCACAGGACTTAACAAGGATATATCAGTTTTCTTATCTCACTGCATATGCTAAACTCATTCTCATCAAGAAAGGTGAGAATCATTTGTATTTTAATGCATTTTTTTTTTTTTGAACAAATATATTGGAATAGTGTTTGTAATGCAATGCAATATATAGGAACAGATTTTTCTGAAATAACACCTCTAAAGAACAATATATTGGTATAGCATTTAGAACAATATATAGTGCCTATAATGTAATGCAATGAAAGTTGATATATATTCCCCTATATAACACTGCACCCTGCCCAACAAAAAAAAGTTGTTATCTTCATGCTTAAGAGGAGATTAATTGAGAATCTCAGTTAACTTCCCAAAATTCTCTTACACTTTTAGCTCCTATTTTGTCATATTTATTGTGTCAATATTGTTGCCCCTTAATTAAATCCAAACAACTGTTGACCCTATATACTTAACATTTCATTCCTGTTTTGTCTCCGCATATCTTAAAATATCTTCATAATGCTACATTCTAATTTGCTGTCCAGCCTCTGTCTAATAAGTTTGAATGGTTGTGTTCCATTTCTATGTATTTGAGGAAGTATGCTTGCACACGAAAGCTCATAGCTTGAATAAAACTTAGTTAATCTTAAAGGTGCCACTGGACTCTTAACTTCATTCCTTAAAGCTAGCAGAGCGAAATCAATTTTCTGCTTAAGATACTGAATATGCTTTGACTAAGATAAGTTGGACTGGAACAAAATTCCCAGGTATCTATATTTGTCAAC
This sequence comes from Heteronotia binoei, assembly GCF_032191835.1. Taxonomy (NCBI): domain Eukaryota; kingdom Metazoa; phylum Chordata; class Lepidosauria; order Squamata; family Gekkonidae; genus Heteronotia; species Heteronotia binoei. The sequence goes on along the minus strand of NC_083243.1, from coordinate 166,240,837 downwards.
TGCTGTAATATGTACCCACCAATTTCCCATCTTTTTTAAAAATTGTTTTGTTGACTTTGTAAACATAATATTCTTGGATTTATCATCATTTATCTCCCAAAGTTTGCTATTACAATAGGCAATAAATGCCTTCATAGAGTGCTTTAGATCGATCTGAATTCTAGAAAGTAAGACAAGGTTGTCAGCATATAACAAGGTGGGTATTGAATGATTCCCCAGGCATAGAGCATGGATGAAGATGCCACAAAGATCAGCTGCTTAAAAACATCTTTTGAGAGTAGAAAATAAGTGTTCGCAAGAAATTGGCCTCAAAGTCTTGGATGGAGAATATTGAATAGTCTTTTGCTTCATTTTAAATTAATCAAATTGTCAAACAGGGACAATGCTGTATGTCATGAACATGGGCTAAATCAGGGATGTCAAACATGCAACTGGAGGGGGGGGGGAATCAGGCCCCTGGAGGGCTCCTATCAGGCCCCTGAGCAACTGCTGTTCTCTGCTCCCTTCTCCCTCTCTCTCAATTCCTTCTGCATAACAGCTTGCTTTGCAAGGTTTGCTCAATCGCACAGGAGCTACAGAGCAAAGCCTCTACTTTCTCCTTTAGCTGAGGCTCCTCCCTTGGGGAAGGAGAGCTTGCTTTGTCATGCTCTCTCAATTGCACAGCAGAGCTACTGAGTTTCCTTCTATTGGCTGAGGCTCCTCCCACTCCTGGTCCCCTGGGGAGGGAGGGAAAGAGCCAGAGCTTTATTTGCCCAGTTCCCTGGATCCCATGAGAGAGATACAAAGAAAACATCTTTAAGATCAATGAATACTAATGTTTTAAGTTTTTTTTTTTAAATCTTGAAAGGCAATACATTATATGAGTGTGATAAATTTTATTTGAAGAATTATCCTTGACTGAATGGACTTACCTGATAAAGGGCTACATCCTTGAAACGCATCAGACATCTGGAAATTGCATTGTACATATTGGGGTTTTGATACATCATAATATTCCTTATATGGAACTTTGAAGACGGTTACTTTACCATCATTTCAAGGACTTTAATTGGACTTTAGAGCTTCCTTTGCTAACATAACACCTACAGAGAAAGCGAACTAGCCTTTGGGGCCTTTGCCATTTGTATTTGTGTTTGAAATAATGTTTAGATATATTTTCATGTATAAATATTGATTATAGCATGTTTAGGACACAGAGGTTTTTTTGTATTTGTGATTTGGAAGGCTTTTTATTTACTGTGTTTCCCTTATTTGTATATTGAGGAACTTCAGCCTAGCAACTTCAGAGAGCTCACATTAGATCTCAGACTTGCCTTGGTTTAAACCTTTTTTTTGCCAACAAGTCACAGCTTACTTATGGCCACTCCATAAGGTTTTCATGGCAAGAAATGTTCAGAAATGGTTTGCCATTACCTACCTCTGTATCATGACACTGGTACTCTTTGGAGGTCTTCTATCTAAATACTACTCAAGACTGATCCAGCTTAGCTTCTGAGATCTGATGAGATCTGGCTAGCTTGGTTTATCCAGGTCAGGGTTTAAACTGGTAGCTGGTATTTTTTGAGCTCAGGGGCCAATCTTATGGTTGTCAATTATTATTCAAAACACACTTTTGTTTCATAAGACAGCAGGCACGACTATGCCCGCAACAATAGCAACTATGACAAAATCATGTATACCAGGAATAAGAGGCATCTGAGAAAAGAACTTATTGCAACCTCTGAGGCAATACAAGGATAGATTTCTGATGCAATTATAGAACAGCAAGAACGTGAAGGTGGCTATACTCCTGATATCCTTCCAAAACCCACTGATGGTTCAGCTGAAGGTACCCAGATAGTGGGTGATCAAATTGCCTGCTAAGTTCAAAGACTACTAGATGAACCCCCAACAGCAAGCCAAATGCTAGAAACCCCTGGCTCCATATTTTTGTAATGTTCAAATTGTGCTGAGTAAGCACCACAAATTAAAGAAGAGGGATGTGGTGTGTTCATTGTATATATTGCAGTGAAACCATCAGTTCCTCCTGATATTTGGTTTAGTCTTATGGGATGGAGTACCTGCTGGTTAGTTTTATTTGTTAGTGAGAGTTGTGGACTGTATGGACACTCTTGTCCTGAAATAAGTTGCTCCTGTCCTCCTATCTCCTTGGTAATAAATGTTGTTTTGAGCTTGCACCTCTTTTCTGTGGGAAGCTAAGAGCAGAAAGCTGGGTGAGTATCCTATTCCAGATTCATGAGCAAAAGAGAAAATCACATTAACTGAATGTAAATAGAGCCTGGAGAATGTCTGATGAAATTAGCAGGAAGATTGCACACCCATGTACAGTTCCCATTAACTATGAATGCCTTACATGCAAATCCCATAACACTGACACGTTACAGTATATATGCGTCGGTGCTTGGATCGATGTATAACAGAGGTGAGTTGCAAGGTCTCCTCAGTTCTTGCATGTGGTGCTTGGTTTGGATCACAACTACACTGCTGTGGAGAAGGGGCTTCAGCCTCACCCACAGTGCTCTTTTCCTTTCATGAAGGTTGGGAGGGGGGCTTGTTAAATCAAAAATATAGGAAGGTTTCCCCAGCTGGCCAGACAGTGCTTTCCGAGACTGTTTCAGGTCAGGCATTGGGGGTGCCCCTTCTCCATGCCAGCTGTGGTCCCAATCTGAATTGGGCAGCATGTGTGCAAGAATTGAAGAGCATCTGAAACTCACATGAGAAATTCCTAGAGATTTGGAAGTGGAGCTTGGACAGGACAGAGCATGAAAAGGGAAAGGAGCTCAGTGCGGATGAGATGCTATATAGTCTGCCCCTGAAGCTGCCATTTCCTTCAGGAAAACTAATCTCTGTAGTTTGAAGATCAGTTTCAATTCCAGATCTGCAGCCCTGCTCAAATGTTGCCAAACCTAAACTCACATCTGACTGTCATATGGGATGGGATGAGAGAGGTAACCTAAGTACCTGGCAATGAGTGAATTTGAAAAGATCTCTCATTGTTACTTCCTCAGATGAAAGGCATATGCCTCTTATCTATCACCTAAACTGTTCTGTGTTTAATAGGAGAGGGAAGCAAAAGAAGCAGAGAGAATGAGAGAGAAAGAGATCTAAAAAGGATTAGACCCAGAAACTCTAGCCAGAAAGATATTTTCTTCCCCTTTTCTCAGCTGAGCTCCTTCATGATAGACAAGCCTCTGTCTCTGGAGTTATCACTTGCTAACCATGGACAAACCATTATTCTCTATTTTAGCCTCCCCTACCTGCAATATTGTGATAAGAATACTGATCAACATCATACAGCGGTTGTAAGAAGTAACGTGATCCTTGGAGCGCTTTGGGTGCCAGAAATGCACTGTATAAATTATACAATTTTATGATGACCCAAACCCAAGAAGCCTTCTTTTCCTAGTAGACTAGGCACTGCATACAAAAGCTACTGCTACACTTACTTGACAAAAAAAAACAATCACGGTATTGGATCCTTACCTTAAGTACTCCTACCACAATGAAATGAAACACTCTATTCCACTTGGGCTTCTGAAAGACTGAAATGTGTCCAAGATCATGCTGGAAAAATCCATATTGAACCTGGAATGCAGTAAGTAATGCCAGTACAATTAATTTCAAGACATTGTTTTGTGGGGACCTAATTGCTAAATTAAATGTTAGCAAATAAAGATTTACCACAAGCACATTCCTAAACATGTTATTTCCAGGAGACTAATAATTTAGAAAGAACAGTATGTCTCTGCTATAGTCCCCAACATGGTGCCCACTGACATGTTTCCTGGTGCCTGATAAGTGTTTTTAGTAAGTGGGCAGGGCCAGGTGAGGCTTTTGTCCAGTAGAGCTTCGAATTAGCCACTGAAGATCTGATTAGCTGTGCAGGTTAGAAGGCATCCTGGTAGGCAGAGCTTCTGCCTGTGGCAGCTATTTTGTGTTTTGCTCTCTCTCTCTTGCAACAGCCATTTTATTATTGAACCTCCTATCTTATGTCAGAATTCTAAAGAAGAAGAAGAAGAAGAAGATATTGGATTTATATCCCGCCCTCCACTCCGAAGAGTCTCAGAGCGGCTCACAATCTCCTTTACCTTCCTCCCCCACAACAGACACCCTGTGAGGTGGGTGGGGCTGGAGAGGGCTCTCACAGCAGCTGCCCTTTCAAGGACAACCTCTGCCAGAGCTATGGCTGACCCAAGGCCATTCTAGCAGGTGCAAGTGGAGGAGTGGGGAATCAAACCCGGTTCTCCCAGATAAGAGTCCGCACACTTAACCACTACACCAAACTGGCTCACCAAAGGTGCCCACAAGCTCAAAAAGAGGTTGATCCTTGCTCAGCTGTATCTTCATTTTGTGAGACAGAAGGAAAATTATTGCCTCATACATAACTACTGAAGTTGCATGTGCATTTATTTATATACATCCAATTTTTCTCCCCAATGGGAACTTAAAATAGCATAGAACATCGTCCTCCCCTCCTCCATTTTTTTCCCATAACCACCACCCTATAAGATAGGTTAGGCTGAGAGAATGTGATGGTTCCCAGGTCACTCAGCAGGGGTCCATGGCAGAACTGGGGATTTGAACCTGGATCTCCCATAATCCTAGGGCAACACTCTATGCACTGTGCCACATGTCAACTGAATGATATCTGTAAATGTTAAAAGTTAAAATAATTCTTCAGAAGCTGCTGCTGCTCCATGATTTCATCCCTAAGTAAGGCTCTAACACTTTCAGTATAATCCTATAAGAGTTATGTCCTTCTAAATCCATTGCCTTCAATGGACTCAGAAGGGTGTAACTCAGTTTAGGATTATACTATTAAAGAGTCACCCCTTGTGGACAGGATCATTTGTCCTTACCATGACATCCTCTCCACCAAATCCAGCTATGCAGTAATTTCATGACATGGGCTTTTAAACTTTACAGCTGTGCTACAGGATGAACTGACAGCAGTTCCCATGGGCATTGTGCTAATGTGAAATATTTGACTTCCTCACCAGCAGTTAACTGAGAATCAGATATCTGATGAAGTGAGCATGCATAAGAAAGCTTATGCCTAGAATTAAACATTTGTTGGTCTTAAAGGTGCCACTGGACTCAAACTTCATTCTATTGCTTCAGAACAACACCGCTATTCACCTGAATTAGAATGAAGAAGAGAGCGACAGGGATCCTTAATGTAAAACCCGTTGCTTAATCCATATGTAGAGGCTCCAAGTAACATCGGGGAACATGGATTCATCTAAAAGGTCTGAAGCATTCATCCACATAGTATGCACAGTTTCCTGGTAGAACCTATGCAAAACCTATGTAAAATACCCTGCTGAACCTGTCAGTTGCTTAGACCCAATGATGTGGGAGTGGAAATATACACAGACTTTCTGTGGTGCTGTCTGTGCAAGATCTTGTGCAACACCCACCTCATTAGGATCTAAAGGCTAGGGACCTGGGCTAGCTAAGTAAATTTCAGAACCTCTTCAAAGTTCCTATGAGGACTGTTTATGACAATTACCATCAGAGCTATAGCCTATAATTCTGACAGAAAGGATAAAATTGCTCTTATTACTTTGGATCTTTAGGAACAGTATTACACAACATCAAACATTAAACTTGGTTAGTTTCTACTGGTTTTAAGGCCACCTTTATTGAATGGTTTGCAGGAATATTATGAACCATGTAAGAGTTAACTGGTGTTAGAATTGCTAAAGAATAATCTTGAAAATTGCTATGTACAGCGACACATCTCCATTACCTGGCATACAGTGAATAGTGCTACACCAACAAGGAAGGGTATCCAGGATTTTCCAAAATACCAGATAGTGAGCCAGGATGCAACATCAAGCAATATGGTATGAAGAAATATCAACATGAAGAAATAATAATTGGGCTTCAGGAGTCCCATCCTCTTCACGATCCTGTGTAGCTCACGGAAATCATTTACTAGCATTTCCTGTGATAAGAGTAACAGTTAAGCTCTCCCATTTCTGGGTACATAAGATCCAAAACTGCTTCTTCTTCCAAAGGTATTACAATGGCAATAAAGTCAACCAGTAAGTGTACAGATTTTGCTGTAGCAGGGTGCACTGCAAAAATTGTGTGTTTTTTTTAATTCTATATCAGAAAGTCAGCAAGGCATGATTATTGCTTTCATTAAATATTGTTGAATATTGTTGCTATATTGAAATGTCATGTCAAACTATTGGAACAATATCAATGATCCCAAAATGACAGTCATGCCCCTTAAATAACTTTTGAAATTCCTGCTCCCCCCACCCCAAGACAGCAGGATTGGGGAGAGGTACAGAGAGATGAAGCACACTCCAGCTGGTCCACAATGCATCATCCCTTCAAAGTTCAGGTCTAGGGCTCATTCAGGTTTGCAGTCCTTTAATGTTTAAAAGGCCAATGTGCCACAGCTCAACTGGTTTTGCTGAAAACCAGCAGTAAACCTTGCCTCTGGCAGCTGGTGTCCAGGTCTGTCATTTATTAACACTAATGGCTCTTTACAGTTTAAAGGGTTGATGCCCTGCAGCCCAGCTGAGGCATGCTCCCTCCTCCCTACCTGGTCCTGCTGCCTCCCAGACATAATTGCTAATTCTGATACTTAATGGCAGAGAAATTTCAGAATCAGGAAATATTGGAAGTACTTTTCACAGTATTGGATATTGCCCAATCCAATCCAACGTTGGAGAGATGGGGAATTTTATCTGGTCAGTGATAGCTGATTGCACACTCCTATTCTGCTTCAGATTGAGCCCCATGGTGCAGAGTGGTAACTGCAGTACTGCAATCCAAGCTTTGCTCACGACCTGAGTTCAATCCCAGCAAAAGCTGGGTTCAGGTAGCTGCTCAAGGTTGACTCAGCCTTCCATCTTTCTAAGGTCGGTAAAATGAGTACCCAGCTTGCTGGGGGTATGGTGTAGATGACTGGGGAAGACAATGGTAAACCATTCTGTAACAAAAACTCTGCCAAGAAAAAATGTCATGACGTGACAACACCCCATGGATCGGTAACGACTTGGTGCTTGCACAGGGAACTACTTTTACTTTTTTATTCCACTTCAACAAAGAGACTCAGGACAACAGTTTACTGTTCCGATCAGTGTCCTATCAGAGATATATGATAAAATTCTCTCCATTACTGTCTCCATTATGGATGGACATGAACTACAGTTCTGCAGTTTGGTTTGTGATTCATGGCTGAACCATGGACTGAACCACAAACCCACATGAACTGATATGCTGGTTCGTAAACTGAACCAGTTTGTGTAGGTTTATGAGCCATTAAAAGTTTAAACCCCTGCTTTTAGCCCCCCATGACTTTTCATAGGGAGCAGAAAGCAGGGGTTTAAATGGCTCTGAGCCATTTAAACCCTCCAGTTCTGCTCCTCACCACTTTGAAACAACAGGAAGGAGATCAGGAGGGTTTAAATTGCTCAGAGCCATTTAATCCTCTGATTTTGTTCCCTGCTGCTTCAAAGCAGGGGGGAGCAAAATCTGAAGGTTAAATGTGGGGGTGGAGTTCCTTCCAGGGGGCATTTCACCTCCTCCTTTCTGCTGCCTGCAACTTTCCTCAGCCATCAGAACGGCTGGCTGGGGAGAGCTGCAACCAGAAGAAAGAAAGGGGTGAAATGCTTCCTGGTAGGCACTTCACCTTTTCTGCTGGCCAGGGAGAGCCATGGCCAGCAGAAAACAGTAGGTGAAAAATGCCCCATGGGAGGCACTTCAGCCCCTCCTTTCTACTGACCACAGCTTTCACTGATCTAAAGAAAGCCTGATGCCAGCTAGCAGGGAGGCTTCTCCTTGCATGCTCAACTGTATTGGACTCCCTTGAGTGGTCCCTTTAAATGGGGCCACACAAGAGAGCCCAAAGCTGGGTTGAAAAGGAGGCCTCTCCCTGCCTCTCTGCTGTTGGTTTAAATAGCTTGGAGCCATCTAAACCCTGCTTTCAGCTCCCCATGAAAAGCTGCAGGGAGCTGAAAGCAGGGTTTAAATGGTTCTGAGCCATTTAAACCAAAGAGCTGAGTGGCAGGGAGCTCGCAGCCACTCAACTGTTCTTGTAAGCCCCTGTTTTCTGTTCTTTTATGAACCACCACAAGCCACCACAAATTGCACCAAAATCAATGGAAGTTCATCTCAGTTCTTCAGTTCACAAACCACAAACTGGACACGATTTGTGATGAATTTTAGTTCATAGTTTGTGACTATCCCTAGTCTCCACCTGAAGTTCAATTAAACACAAAAGAGGAAACTGCAGCAAGTGGATTCTTCATAGGAATTGCAGCTTATATTGTCTGTAAGACAATCTCTGGCTTTATTGTAATAACTTGTAATGCTGAGGTTCCAGAGCATTATGAAACCACCATATCCAGTGTGTTCTACCCCTAGTGCTGCTTGGAATCTAAATGCTTAAAAGATTAAAATTGAGGCTATAAGGCTAGAAAGGAAGTTCTCGTATCTACAATGTACAGTATGTGTAAATTAAAGTGCATTATAAGAATGTGGGAGCATTACTTTTCAGCTGGTGGTTTGAAACCTGAAGTGGGTCGCTCTAGTGATCCCAGCACCAGCTGATATATGTGTTTGTGGGGAGGGGGAACTGGAGCATCTGTGATATAATATTGGTAGGTCCTGTATCTGAAAGGGAGGATTCCAGGTTCAAGTATCTATTTGTTTAAAATAGCCCTAGGGGAAACTCACATTTTTGTTGGGCTCACAGCTGGGTTGATCAGGTGCCAATTCCCCAATTAACAGTGCCTTCAAGTATTTCTTTACAAGGTCTTCATCCTTGTGGAAAGCTGCGAAGGCATCCTAGGAACACATCAAGAAAGGGGATTATTAAAGGGAAAAGACATGAAATGATAGACATGGAAATCAGAGAAATTTGTTTTCAGTTAGAGAATTTCTGGTTGGTACAAGAGCAGCTGAGTAGCTTAGGAACTGTGTATGCCTGCTGTATGAGGTTTTTAAAATGTTAACAAAGTCACTGATGCATTTATGTGTGTAATATTGGATGAAAGGCCTCTTCCAACTCCAGAACTGGCCTTCAATATAAGCAAATGAAATTTCTTGCTTTTTCTTCGCACTGAGTGGCAATGTACTCTGCCCCCTAGTCCTTCCTCTTTGTCTAGGAATCTTTTTTCTCTGTACCACAAGAATCAGTTCCCACATCAAATTTTTGAGCATAGGCCTAATATTTTAAGTGTACGCTTAAAAATTTTAAATGTGCTTTGCATTCACATAAACATAAATGTAGACATCAGACAACATGCTTAGCAGGAAGCTGTGGCTGTGGTGCAGTATTTTTGTCCAAATGCCATAGTATCACTACAGTGTCACAACATTATAACATCACTTCTGGTACACACCAGAAGTAACATCACCACATCTCCAGCTACATAGCCTGGGCCTCCCTCCCACTCCTGGTCAGTCCCACCCACCAGCTGTCAGTTGCCAGGGGTGACCTGGCAACCTTAGTTTGAAATTAATTTGTCTCCCCACTCAATTCGATGCTGCATTTGTTTTTTAATTGAAAAGTTATCATTTCGCAAAGGAATATGTCCCCTGCCAACATTCACTGCTCAGTTCAGACAAATTCCAAGTTTAAAAAGCTTTTCTCCAAATATTCTTCACCTCAGTTAATAATCTTGATTTAATTGACTTCCCTCGCATCAGAACATTTTTTTCTCTTGTAAATAAATAAATAGTGGAAATGAAAGGTTTTCTCTAATGCGACGTCATAGAAGACTAACGTTCAAAGCAAATTTATCATGAACAAATTATTTTGTACTCCCAAAGTAATTTCACTGGTCTTAATGGGACTCTGGTATAAAACTTCTCAGCTATTTTGCCTGAGAATCCACCTCTAATTCCAGTTTGAATTTCGCTTAGACAAAATAGGAGATAATCCTGGTTTTGAGTATTATAAAAAATGAACGAGCACCCTTTTTATTCAGATCACAAACTCTTACCACCAACCTTAAATCTACAAAAATCTACAAATTGTTTGTTTGTTTTCTTGAATGCTTTAAATTGCTCAAAATTCAATTGCAAAATATTTTGTGCATGTACATTCATATGCTGTTTCCCATATAACTATCCCCATTCTGCATCCACCAGGTATTGATGCTAATGACTTAAGAAAAGTTTTGTTCCCCCTGGGCTAAGTGTGTGTGTGGGTCTCTTTATTCTAGCCTTACCCATCTTGCCTAGCTGACTCAGTCTTCATTCATGGGAATGTTTGGGTCTAGAGAACAAGTACTTTAAGCACGCATGTTCTTGCACTGTTGTGTCATAGTTGTCCCATATCTATCTGCCTAATTAAGAAAATAAATCTTACAAAAGTTGTGTGTTCCTTGGTCCTGCTGTCTGAGAGCAAAAATTACATAGTTTTTTGTCTAATATTCCAGCATTGCTTGTTTGCTCTGCATGACTACTGACATCAAACATGTTTGTATAAACTATTTCATTTAATGTAGTGCTTTATGTATTCTTGCACTGTCAACTGGGAACCGTAGTTTGATCCAGTTAATCCTGACTATGCAGCAATTCAATGAATGCTACTAACTAATGAAGACTATGGACTCTGCTATACAAATGCAACACTTGTGTTATAATGTAGTGATTTTTAAACAGAACATGGCTTTCCTGTAATAACCCTGAGACCAATATAATCCAAGGAAGGCAATAACCATGAGCATACAGCAACAGCAGGTTCCAAATCAACCGCCACACTGAACATTGCAACACCACTCAGTCTGAACAAAATGAATGCTATGAACAAATTAAGTTCTGTTTTTGAACAATAGCTATGCATAATATACTTGGAACAGTACTAAAAGGCCGACGGTGCAATTCTAAAGAGAGTTGCAAGCTTCTATATGTATCGAACTCTACTTAGGATTCCACGTTTGTAAGAGTATTTTTGCATACAGTTTTGGAAATTGCATTCCAGTGAAGGTTATTGGACTCCAACTGGAGGTTTTGGAGGATTGTTACCTATTAATATATTTGTCTTTTTCAGCTAGTTAACCCGTAAGCACAGACTGTTTCATCATTCATTCATGCCTAAATGTAGCTCAAATTCCTATACATTAATGGAGGGTGTGTGTGTGTGTGTGACTATTTTGGTACTTCTTCCAAAGCTCTAATAGTCTCTTCTTTAGTCACAGAAAGCTGACAAGTAGACATAAATGAACATTTGAAGCTGGTTTATATGGTCAGGTTATTGGTTCTTTAGCATTTGAATGAGAACTTGTAACCAAAAATTGAATCTGCAATATCATGCACAGAAAGTATGTGCTCTACCAGTGACCTATATTGCTTCCCAGTGATCCTTGCCCCATAAAAAGATCTCACCGTAGCATCCTGTCCTGCATAGTGGCTGATGACACGAGTGCCCCCAGGGTGCTGCCAGTGGAATTGGCTGATATCATAGACTTTTCTGTTGATGACCAGCCATTTGTCTTGCTTGGAGTTTTTCTGACCTGAGTGGAGCCCTATCTCTTCCCAGGTGAAAAGCCGTGAGATACCTGGACTAGGTTCTGGCTTTAGCAAGCTACTGCCCGACTGTGGAGGCATTATGAGCACCTAAAACTGGATTTCCTGCTGTCACTCTGTCCAATGCAAAGTTGCCTTTCCATTTCATTTCATGTGCTTTATATAGACCTGTTGCAACCATAACCACCCTTAATAGTACGTTGCTCTGGGCATTCAACACTGCTTTCTCTTGTTCCTCCTTGCTTCATTCTTGCACCAGCCCTTTTAGAGTCATCCTTCAATCATGTCTGCTCATGCTTCTTGTCAGACCTTAGAATTAAGCAAACAGGTATTTCAATTCATTAATGTTTTTCAGTAAGCTTGGAAATGAATGAGTTGATAAAAATCATCTATTGCTTAGGGCTATGCATTGTGCAAGAAACACAGCACTGCTCCAACAGAGGGATGGTTTTCAGTGGTATTATCTTTATCATTTGTTACTTCTCCTGTGTAAACGTTTGTACACAGGATTAAAATTGTTTAATGTTAAGTCTATTGAAAGTTAATTCGGTGGCCTAGAGTTTGCGGCAGTGCAGATATTGAGAGTCAGGAGGTCATGGCCTTCTGCTTCTTGTGATGGGTTCACTTAGCTGCCATTTTAAAATGCTCTGGGAACATGTTTGCTTCATAAAAGGGCCCCCATGACTATAATGCCTGAATCTCTCCACTATGATGGGATCCTGCAAAAATTTCACATTAATAGAAGGAGGTGATTTTCACCAGTTTCCCCTTCCCTCACAGAATTCTGACTCCCTATGCATACTGTTCTGGGGGTACCCTGTCCCCCATCCACAGCATTGGGGGGCATTTGGTGCTATAGTGGAATGGAAGAGGCAAGAAAAATCTGCTCTGCTGATAGAAATCACTTCCATTAATAGAAATTATTTGTGGAATCCAAACCACTGAGTGTTTTCACATGAAGTTTTTGCTGCTACTTGGCCTTGCGTCAGCCATAGCTATTGCAGGAGTTGTCCTTGAAATGGCAGCTGCTGTAAGAGCTCTCTCAGCCTCACCTACCTCACAGGGTGTCTGTTGTGAGGGGGGAAGGTAAAGGAGATTGTGACCACTCTGAGATGCAAAGTATAGGATGGGATATAAATCCAATATCATTGTCTTCTTCTTTACTGTATCGGTTCTTTTCAAACTATACAGACAATATCATTTGCATGGGAATGCTGTAGCAATTTCACTCCTTTCCCCCATTTTTTCTCAGAGCTTTGTGCCAATGTTTTTGAATGGATCACTCCTGAAACATTTTGGGAAGAATGTATACATTCTTATTTAGTTGTTTATTTATTAAAACATTTATATCTCACCTTTCCTCTTGGTTCAAGGCAACTTACAAGGACATCCTCAGTTGAAACCAAAGAAAAAATAGCAAGTTCCAATTCCCACCCCCCTTCAAGATGCCTGCCATTCAACCCACCTCAAAAGCCCTGACAAACAAGCATGCCTTGCAGCATCTGAAAATCTCCTAGGTGGGGGCCCCCTCGCACCTCTTCCATGAGTCCACTCCACAGAGCCAAAGCCATGACAGAAAATGCCCAGGCCCTGGCTGATGCCAGATGGGCTACCCTAAATGGTGGGTATGGGATAGTCAACAGATGGCTTCCTGATGTGGCACATGGGGTCACATGAAAGGAGGAGGTCCTAGATTGTGCAGAGCTTTAAAGGTCATAAACAGCCTTGAATTGAACTTAAAAACAGACTGTCAGCCAATATGGTTATTTCAAAATGAGCAACATATATTCCCAGTGGCTAGCCCCTGACAGTAGTGAGGCTACTGCATTCTGGACCAGTTGAAGTTTATGGGTTGCCTTCAAGGGCAGCTGCACATAAAACACATTACAGCAATCCAACTGTGAGTTTACCAAAGCATGTGTGTGGCCAGTGTTGAGGTATGAGTGTGAGGCACAGAATAAAGAGGCAGAAGCCAAACGCCAGAAAGAACTGGCTGACCAGGACAGTGATAATGAGTTCCTGGACTGGAAGCTGTAAATTTGTATATATGAAAGGCATGTAACATTGCTGTCTGTGTACCAAATGTGAAAGCATGTATGTATAACCATGCAGGACATTGAGAATGATGTACAGTTACCAGATGTGAACATGTAAACTGTATCCAATGTCGGAAATCACTGTGGTTGGGTGCACTGGGTTCGATAGATTAGGAGGTGTGTTGAGGTATGAATCTATCTTAACCCAGGATGACAGCTCTGCTTTGACAGATGGTGATCTAGCAGGCATGCTAGGTCACAGTGACCTTATCAGCAGGCTGGTTTGAGCCGGCTGAGAACAGGTGAAGGAACCTGCTGAGTCAGCATGACACTGCACAGCCAGGATTGGCTGGCTGAACTATAAGTAAACTGTGTGTGCAACACACGGGTCTCTCTTTGAGGGTTAGCTGTCTGGCCGAGCATTTTGTCTGTGTAATCAATATATAGGACTGCACTAGTGAGCACTTACTGTATACTCTGTAAATACACTAATTTGGCACTAGTTGCAGGTGTCTGGCTGATTTCTTTCCTGGAGCTCAGTGTCGGGCACGTCACGAAGCTCACTCTGCTAACTACCGCACCGACAGCCAGGTCAGCTGAGTCTAAGTAATGAGAAAGGTGGCAAATCAGGTGTAGCTGATAGAAGGTGCTCCTGATCACAAACCCAACCTACTTTTCAAACAGCAAGGCAAGGAGCCATGAGCATCCCCAAACTCTTAACCTGCTCTGAAAAAGCCAACATTCCTCCATCTAGGACGACTGGATTCAGCCCGTCTAGAATATCAGCCTTTCCAGTCATCATTGCCTCTCTCTTGTCTTAATTCAGCTTCAGTTTGTTCTGCCTTAGCAGCACCTAATCACCACCTCAAAGACCTGAGCCAGAACCAAGACAGGTGTAGCTGGAGACTTGGATAATGAAATATAGAGCTGGATGTCATCTGCTTATTGATTACGCCCAACCCCAAAGCTCCAGACAATCTCATTCAGTGGCCGCATATGCAGGGCTTTTTTTGTAGCAGGACTCCTTTGCATATTAGGCTCCACCCCCCTGATGTAGCCAGTCCTCCAAGAGCTTACAGTAGGACCTGTAAGAAGAGCCCTGTAAGCTCTTGGAGGATTGGCTACGTCAGGGGGATGTAGCCTAATATGTATGGGAGTTCCTGCTACAAAAAAAGCCCTGCTCATAAGTATGTATGTGTGTTTCATATCAACTCCACATTCAAGTCAGTGGATAAGAATGGGACAGCCAACTGTGTCAAAGGCCACTGAGAGGTTCACCAGTAGCAACAGGGAAGACTGTACAACTAAAGCAGTCTTGGTACCTAAATCAGGCCTGAAACCAGATTGGAATGGGTCAAGGGTAGATACATCATCCAGGAAACCCTGAAGCTGCTCTACCACCCCAAGATCTATCACCTTCCTTTGAAAATGTAGATTGAAAGCTGGCCTGTAATTGACCACCTCATCTCTAGCCAATGAATGTTTTTGTGGAGATCTGCCTCTTTCAAAAGCCTAGGGAAAGACCCTCAATCAGGGAGTAACTGGTTTTCACTAATGGCTCCAATAGCTTTACCTGACAAGATTTTAAACACCAGGATAAGCATGAATCCAGAGCACAAGTAATGGTCCTCATACTCCCAAGGACCCTGTCAGCATCTATAGGCAAGATCAATCTAAAACTGAGCACAACAAATGTATAAGCAGTGTTTCTCATGCCTCAGGTACTGAATCTGCACTCAGCTTGGTCTCCAAATTAGAACAGATAAGTGAGATTTGTCAGCAAAGAACTTTGTGAGAATATGACATCTGCTGGGTTGAACTTAGGTAGGATTGTCAGCATCTGTTTGAAAAATTCCTGGACATTTGAGGGTTGTGTAGGGTTGCCAATCCCCAAGTGGGGACAGGGGATCCCCCAGTTTGGAGGCCCTCTCACCACTTCAGGGTAATTAGAAAGCAGGGGGGGAGGGCAATGTCTGCTGGGCACGCCATTATTCCATATGGAGACCGATTCCCATAAGGTATAATGGAGAATTGATCTGTGGTTATCAGGGGCTCAGGGGGGGGGCTGTGTTTTGAGGTACAGGCACCAAATTTGCAGCATAGCATCAGATGCCTCTTCTCAAAACACCCTCCAAGTTTCAAAAAGATTGGATCAGGGGGCCCAATTCTATGAGCCCCAAAAGAAGGTGCCCCCTATCCTTTATTATTTCCAATGGATGGAAGGCATTTAAGAGGTGTGTGGTCCCTTTAAATGTGAAGGCCAGAACTCCCTTTGGAGATCAATTATGCTTGTCACAACCTTGCTTCTGGCTCACTTCCCAAAGTCCCCAGATATTTCTTGAATTGGACTTGGCAACCCTAGGGTTGAGTCTAGGGAGGTGGGCACTGTGGAGGGAAGGGAGCTCTGAAGGGATGCAGTCCACTCTCTGAAGCTGCCATTTTCTCCAGGGGTGAAAGAAAACACCTCAAAGCCTCTCCGTGTAACAAAAATTAAATAATACTCCTTTTTGTTCCAATTTATTCAGTATTTACTAATAACAAACACAGTGTTTACAGTGATAAACAAACATAATATAAACAAGCATATTTGTTCAACACAAAATCCCTCCGGAACCGAAAGCACATGCTGCTCCTACTGTATGATGGATCAATGTCCTATAGAAAAAATATGGAGCTGGGATACAAGTCCGACAATATCCAAGACCAGTCCAATATTGTTTCGAGTGCAGAGACTCTTCTTCTTGGGACCATCTTCTTTGTTGTTGGTACAGTAGGTAAGTGGTGCTTCTTTTAAATTTTGTCTCACTTTCATGGCTTTGTTTTCATTTCTCCTTGGAACGCCTACAAATTGTCTTCATATCCTTCTGAAATGAACCTCCGTGGTCCTGACTTTGATTGCCACATTTTCTCCAGGGGAACTGATCTCTATTGTCTGGAGATTGTTGGATTTATATATATGATGTTTCTATATGACTGTTTGTGTTGAAGGGCCTGGATTTCCCAGCAAAGAATATCTGGGTCTGATAATATATTTTAACCGAAGGTTGACCAAAGGAAACCTATTGACAAAGCACATCTGGAAGTCATTCCTTGTTGTAAAACAGCGAAATATTGGCAAAAACATCTGGAAATAATGGAAATATTGGCAGAACAATTTATCCTCTGGAAGTGATTTATTGTATAATGGTGAAGATCTGGTAAACAAGTCTATTAATCTTATCGAGGAAGAAAACTTTGACAATGCCCTTGTATGGAAAATGGGTCCGGCATGGAGAAATAGTGCCAAACAGCCTGAATCTTATAGAATAATGTATGGATATCTGTTTATACTCTGTTGGAGGAAAGATGAGAAGGATAAAGGGGTGGAAGAAATGATTTCCTATAAGTTAAGGAGTTTTTACAGAAATTGATTCAATGCCACAATAAAATAGAGGAAAGGAGGGGAAATGAAAGAGAGAGAGAGTTATTGCCAAGTGGGAAAGCCTGTCAGAATTTAAGCATAGACAGAGAGAAGGGATTTTTATTAAATGGATTTGTATAGGACTTGTTAGAGCTATAGGTGAGGTAGAGAACTATGGTGGATCTGATGGTTAGTAAATCATAAGTTTGAATTGAAGAGCAAGCATAACTTACATAGAATCTTTGTGGGATTATATAGGACTCCCTGTATACACACATAAACCTTTCATTTTGATATTTACACATGGGGGGGAGGGAAGATATATCTCTGAACTCCTATATGCATAAATATATTGATTGTATGCTTTGTTATGATATATATGTGTTGATGGATATGATCAGAATGGGTTAGATTGGGTTCTCAAGCACCCATGGAGAATCTCTGATCCCAGATTAAGATAATTGGGATCCAAGATACCAGAAGGAGATTTTCTTTTAGAGTTCATTGACCTCTCTGGTACCAATTATCAGAGCTGATATTTGGCAACAATAGGTGGTTTCCTTATGTAAGGTATAATGGTGCTTTCCAGCCAAAAGATGACCAAATTTAGCTTTCTTGTCTCTGATTGGTCAGAGGGAAGGGGCAGACAACTTAGGGAAGAGTATAAATTGGGAGGAGGACCTAACTTGGAAGTAGCAGTAATACCAAGCCTCCTGAGGAGCCTGACCCCTCTATCTTCCCCATTTCTTCATAGACAACCACCTGAAGCCCTAGGAGAGGTGCAAATTAAATGCTTTTTGCTATCTATACAATGGCTTTGCTTTTACCAAATGTAATAGGTTAGGGAACCTTAGTGTAGGGAAGGCTGTAGCCATGTAACCTAGGGATCATATATTATCCCTAACCTTTTGAATTCATGTATTGACTAAGATTTAAATAAATTCTTCATGTATTTAAGAGATTGAAGTTTGGTGTCCTTCTTTCGGAGAGGTGTTCTTCCCAGAGTATTTGAATAAAGATCCTCTGTGACATATAGAGGC
Source organism: Heteronotia binoei (assembly GCF_032191835.1). Lineage (NCBI taxonomy): Eukaryota > Metazoa > Chordata > Lepidosauria > Squamata > Gekkonidae > Heteronotia > Heteronotia binoei. The sequence goes on along the minus strand of NC_083243.1, from coordinate 166,222,862 downwards.
AAACCCTGTATGTTTTCCTTGTTAGCAGATTGGTGGAGAATGCAGGTATTCCTATACCTCTGGGAAAGATCTCTATTTTGGGGAGAAATGTTTTAATACCGGATTTTAAGTTACCCAAGCTAGATCTTCATAACGGGGAATAAAAATTCAAGTCAGTTAAGTGAGAAAAATTAAGGAAAAGGTTTAAAGTAAATACATGTAACACAGAGAGAGATAAACTTGACCTTTTAAAGACATGCGTAGAGAAAAAAAGGACCAGTTAGTCTTCTGACACCAGGAATGTTGTCTGGATTGGATTATGTCCAGAAGGGTTCTGAGGTGTTTGAAAGCCTTACAGCATTGACAAAGAATAAATCTCAGCTTGATAAAGCAAGTAGATGGACTCTTTGGATGGTAGCTCAAGAACAGAAAAATCAGCTACAGAAATGTATGGCTAGGATAGATGATCAGGAAAGTCAATTGAAGCATTTAAGGGAGCAAAAATATTTAAGGAAAAGTCAGTATTTGGACAGTGTGGCGCAGAATTTTTCTGTGCTAAACCAGTTAGAGGTTGAATGTAAAGTTTGGAGGAGAAAAGCAGAGCAAGCAGAGGGGAAAGTGCAGGATTTAAAAAAAAAAAGGTTGGTGAAGCTCTGTCTAATGACAGAGCATACAAAGAACAGTATTGACAGTGACAGCCATGAGAAGTGTAATAACAACATTCAGAAGATGAAGGAAGAACTTGCTGGCAAAAAGGGGATTAATTTCAGCAGTCACTAAGGACAATGGAAAAGATGTCCTCCCTTACTGTGACCAGAGATGAGGATCTGGATGATGTCAGGAAGATGTGTGGGAGGTTGTTCAAAATGTGTGTTCAACACATGCAAAAACAACCCTAGGGGAGCTAGAGCATGATGAAGCATTAGTGACTGAAAAGGATAGGAAGAGAAGTTATCCGATGGAACCTGTAATCAGGAAGTCCATTCGGAAGGATGTGACCGGTCTTTATATTTTAGGTGAGGTGGAAGAGGTGACGGCACTGAAACCCACAGAGGTAGAATCACTTTCAAAAAAACTAGATCAGCTGACAGCAGAATCCGTTCTCGCATGGATATTTGAGGCATTCAGATATACAGAACTTATACTGGAAGACCTCAAGAACATTCCACGACAATGTTCTAGCCTTGAGACTTGGGCTGCAATTCAGTTGAGGTTGGATGATGCACCTAATAGCATCGGCGGGTTCTGGGGTGCAGTTGTTTCTACATTGTTGGCTCCCAGATCCATAGCCAAGGAGTTTTATGAGGAATCTCAAGGTCCCGATGAATCTTCTGAAATTTGCATGAAGTGGAAGGAAATTTTGGCAATTGCTGCAGAGATAGTACACCTTCCCATGGGTAGACCAAATTTTAATACAGATTGATTTAAAGAGGAGTTGGTAGATGGTCTGAATGTCCAGACCAAAATAATGTTGGGAGCAATAGAACCAGCATTGGTAACTTATCCACAGCTCCAGGCAAGAATCCATCGAGTAGGGCAGTTGTTTAGAGAAGGTAGGAAGTCTCAGGTAAAAAAGGGAAAAGACAAGGAGGGGGTTGTATGCAATCTAACCTTTTCTAATAGTGGACCCTGGAATCGGACTAATGGTCCTCCAGATGTAAGACCAAGAATCCCTAGACCCAACCAATTCTGGAATGCTGCTAGACCAGCTCCAGGAAGAACTGGACAACCCAGAGGAGTTCAGAACCCTTCTGCAGTGATCAATAGAGATTTTCCCAATAGACCACCCAGGAGAGAGAGTGATGGGATTAGACAGAAGGTCTGAGAGAAATTGATGGAAGCCGGAGAATCAAGAGAGAAATGGGATAGGAGACCCACTAGTGAACTGGTTCAGGGTTTGGCAGACATAATTAAGGAACAGGTTGGGCATCCTGTGGCACAAGTACAGACTCCCACAGCGCAGGCTCGCTTTGTGGGGCTGCCCAGTTGGGGTGCAGCTGGGAATGAAATGACTGAGTAGGGCTGCCCTTCCCAGAGATTCCCCAGATGTATTGGAAATTTGACTTATGATTCTTGGGGAAGACCAGTGATTGAGGCTCACTTGAGAATAGGGGACAAGAAGCCTCTGCTTTTAGTGGATTCAAGGACATCAATTAATGTGTTGAGCCCTGAATGGGTACCAAAAGATATTAAATTTGAAAAACTAGTTGACAGAATCCAATTAGTGGGGTTTGCTGGGGATGATTCAGCAGCTAGAATGTTGAAACCTTGTCCCATTAAAGTGGGATCACTAATCACAACCATAGACTTTTGTGTCCCTTGAAATAAATTGCAAGAATTAGGTATGATAGGTAGTCCATTTCTTAAAGAGCATCAGTTGGTGATTGATTTGTCCAATAATTGTTTATGGCAGATGCCAACAGACGAAGAATTTATTCTTCCAATTTATTCTATACAGAAATGTCGCTCTTTAAGAAACCCTGAGGAAATTAAATTTCAAGGGAAAGAGGTGTGGATTAAAGAATTTTCCTTTATAGGAATTAAAAATAGAAATGAGTGTGGGAAAATAGATGCAGAAGTTTTGATTACTGGTCCTGATCCCAAACCACAGAAACAATATAAGTATCCATAGGAGGCTGAGAAAGCAATAGCAGAAATTATTGATTCTTTGGTGAAACAAGATGTTTTGGTCCAGATGGAAAGTATTAATAATGCTCCTATATGGCCAGTGAAGAAGAGGGATAATTCTTACCGTCTAGTAGTGGACTTTAGAGCGCTGAACCAAGCCATCCCTAATATAGCCCCCGGAGTGGCTAGCTACCTGGAAGTTCTTGCCACCATAGCAGGGGGCGCCAAATACTTTAGTGTCATTGATTTGGCTAACTGTTTCCATTCTATTCTGTTGGTGGAGTCCTGTTGGTATAAATTTGCATTCACGTTTTGTGGGCGACAATATTGTTATAAAAGATTACCACAGGGTCTGTATCTGTCACCAAGTATATGTCATAAACATATTGTGCAGATGCTAGACAAGCTCCCTACAGAGTATAGGGAGGCCACGAATAATTACATGGACAATGTGGTTGTTTTTGGGAAGGATCTGGAGTTTGTGCAGGATGCTACAAAAGCATCCCTAACCTTTTGAATTCATGTATTGACTAAGATTTAAATAAATTCTTCATATATTTAAGAGCTTGAAGTTTGGTGTCCTTCTTTCCGAGAGGTGTTCTTTCCAGCGTATTTGAATAAAGATCCTCTTTGACATATAGGGGTAAACCCTATATGTTTTCCTTGTTAACAAGATCTAATTATAATTCCAAGAGACCTCCAGGATTAAGAATCATAGAGTTGGAAGGAGGCATATAGGCCATCCAACCCAACCATCCATCCATCCAACCCAAGCTCAGTGAAGGATCAGCCTAAAGCATCTGTCAACTGTCAATCCAACCTCTGCTTGAAGATTGCCATTGAGGGGGAGCTCATCGACTCCTGAGACAGACAATTCCACTGCTGAACTACTCTTTCTGTAGAAACAAACCATACTTTTTAACTTGTTCATTAATGATTTGAAGTTGGGAATAAGCAGTGAAGTGGCTAAGTTTGTAGATGACACTAAATTGTTCAGGGTGGTGAAAACCAGAGAGGATTGTGAGGCACTCCAAAGGGATCTGTCGAGGCTGGATGAGTGGGAGTCAATGTGGCAAATGAGGTTCAATGTGACTAAGTGCAAAGTAATGCATATTGGAGTAAAAAATCCTAGCTATAAATACAAGTTGATGGGTTGTGAACTGGCAGAGAATGACCAAGAGAGAGATCTTGGGGTCGTGGTAGATAACTGACTGTGTGACACAGAGTGTTGGACTGGATGGGCCATTGGCCTGATCCAATATGGCTTCTCTTATGTTCTTATGAGATTCTACAGACCCATAGGTGGCAGAGAAGAAAGTCTTCTTCACTGCCATCCCTGCCACCTCAAAGGTCTACAAATAGGCTTTATGCCTGAGTTATCCCTAGTCTTCTGCCATTGTCACTCTTGTCATCTTCTAATCAATTTCAAGTTGCCCAGATGCCTGGTAAATCAAGAGTTGGCCTCAGAGAGCATGCAATGCATTTGATCCTGACTACAGCCAGCAACTTTCACATCATATCCCTTTTCCTGCCTACAGCCAGCAACTTTCACATCATATCCCTCTTTTTTTTGGAGCAGGAGCCATTTCCCCTTCCTTGCACCTGCTTTTAATCTTAAGTCTTCTTATGATAGTCAATAGACTGCTGCAGCACTGCCCACCCAAGACCATTTTTAAAAACCTATGATGTTATTTCTTATGTTGTTTCTTATGTTATTTCTTATGTTGATAGACCATGGGGTAAAAGGATTACTGAAGGAGGATAGGGAAATGGCTGAGAAGCTAAATGAATTTTTTGCCTCCGTCTTCACTGTGGAAGATGAGAACTTTTTGCCCACCCCAGAACCACTAATTTTGGAAGGGGTATTGAAAGACCTGAGTCAGATTGAGGTGACAAAAGAGGAGGTCCTACAACTGATAGACAAATTAAAAACTAATAAGTCACCGGGTCCGGATGGCATACAAAGTTGAACTTGTGGATCTTCTAACAAAAATCTGTAATCTTTCATTGAAATCTGCCTCCGTTCCTGAGGACTGGAAGGTAGCAAATGTCACCCCCATCTTTAAAAAAGGTTCCAGAGGAGACCCGGGAAATTACAGGCCAGTCAGTCTGACTTCAATACCGGGAAAGTTGGTAGAAACCATTATCAAGGACAGAATGAGTAGGCACATTGATGAACACGGGTTATTGAGGAAGACTCAGCATGGGTTCTGCAAGGGAAGATCTTGCCTCACTAACCTGTTACATTTCTTTGAGGGGGTGAACAAACATGTGGACAAAGGAGACCCAATAGATGTTGTTTACCTTGACTTCCAGAAAGCTTTTGATAAAGTTCCTCATCAAAGGCTCCTTAGAAAGCTTGAGAGTCATGGAGTAAAAGGACAGGTCCTCTTGTGGATCAAAAACTGGCTGAGTAATAGGAAGCAGAGAGTGAGTATAAATGGGCAGTCTTCGCAGTGGAGGACGGTAAGCAGTGGGGTGCCGCAGGGCTCGGTACTGGGTCCCATGCTCTTTAACTTGTTCATAAATGATTTAGAGTTGGGAGTGAGCAGTGAAGTGGCCAAGTTTGCGGATGACACTAAATTGTTCAGGGTGGTGAGAACCAGAGAGGATTGTGAGGAACTCCAAAGGGATCTGTTGAGGCTGGGTGAGTGGGCGTCAACATGGCAGATGCGGTTCAATGTGGCCAAGTGCAAAGTAATGCACATTGGGGCCAAGAATCCCAGCTACAAATACAAGTTGATGGGGTGTGAACTGGCAGAGACTGACCAAGAGAGAGATCTTGGGGTCGTGGTAGATAACTCACTGAAAATGTCAAGACAGTGTGCGTTTGCAATAAAAAAGGCCAACGCCATGCTGGGAATTATTAAGAAGGGAATTGAAAACAAATCAGCCAGTATCATAATGCCCCTGTATAAATCGATGGTGCGGTCTCATTTGGAGTACTGTGTGCAGTTCTGGTTGCCGCACTTCAAAAAGGATATTATAGCATTGGAGAAAGTCCAGAGAAGGGCAACTAGAATGATTAAAGGGCTGGAGCACTTTCCCTATGAAGAAAGGTTGAAACGCTTGGGACTCTTTAGCTTGGAGAAACGTCGACTGCGGGGTGACATGATAGAGGTTTACAAGATAATGCATGGGATGGAGAAAGTAGAGAAAGAAATACTTTTCTCCCTTTCTCACAATACAAGAACTCGTGGGCATTCGATGAAATTGCTGAGCAGACAGGTTAAAACGGATAAAAGGAAGTACTTCTTCACCCAAAGGGTGATTAACATGTGGAATTCACTGCCACAGGAGATGGTGGCGGCCACAAGTATAGCCACCTTCAAGAAGGGTTTAGATAAAAATATGGAGCACAGGTCCATCAGTGGCTATTAGCCACAGTGTATGTGTGTATATAAAATTTTTTGCCACTGTGTGACACAGAGTGTTGGACTTGATGGGGCGTTGGCCTGATCCAACATGGCTTCTCTTATGTTCTTAGACTACTGCAGCATCTACAGAGAGGGAGTATGGCAAATCTTGTTCTTTAATGATTTAGTAGTATACTATTTAATGTATGCTGCTGTTCTCTCACCAGCAAGCAAGTTTGGGAACTTGAAATACAGCAGATTCCAAGGAAGGAGAATGTTTTGGCTGTAGCTGTTTCTCATCAGCAGAGAAAATGTTGTAAAACCATAGCTGGGCTGACAAGGGAGTTAACCCTGGTTTTGGTCTGTACTTTGTAATAGGTTTGTACTTGTTTATATTATTTCTCTTTTTCAAACTGAGCTTATACCATCATTGGGTTAGCAGAATCTCACCCAGCTCAATTGTTTAAAGTGCAGATTCCCTCACACAGCATTCTGCCACAGGGGAAATGCAAAGGTGTAGCTAGTCTCTTTGGTCTGTGAAGATCTTGAATGGGGCACGAAAGCAATTGACAAATTCCTGAAAATGCCCTTCTGGAATTAAAGGGCTGGCAGAACAATATGTTCCAGCCCCAGAACAAGATGAGGTTCATGTGACTGTTATTGTTTCATAGAGTCTTTTGTCCTATGCCATTCTCTTCTTGGAGACTGATTTCTAAAGGAAGGAGTTGTCATTCTGGGACAACTCCAGGTCCTACCTTGAGGTCGATAACCCTTTGCTGGGAGAAGAGAAATGCTTCAGGCAATCAGGTGCAGTGAAATAAATAGAAGAGGTAGTGTTTAGTCCCTCTTGCCCACACACTGTTTTTGTTTAAAAATTCCCGTATCTCATTATAGATGTGAATGTGTAGACTCATATATCAGGAACTCCCTATTTATTATTAGAAGTTATTGTTCCCTCTATATGCTTTCTTGGGAAGCCAAACACGTTCCTGTGCCCTTTTTCCTGCTTTCTCTTCTTAGCCATTGCCCTCTAGTGTTCTGTTCCTCTTCTCCTTATCTTCCTGCCAGTTCTATATTTTCTCTGCTTCCACTATTTCAGAATCAGAAGCAGTTACATATAAAAATAACTCCTTGATTTCCTGCAGGGGCTTTAACTAAACCTCATCGAAGACTCTTAAGGAACTAATGCAGGTTCTTAAACCCTGTGTGTGTGGCTTTTTTTAGTTTCCCATGTTATTGCCCTAATCAAGGTTTTAAAATTTTGTAGCAATTGTCTTGTAAACAGATAAATCTACAACAATGAGGTAGACATTTATTCAAGTTTGAGCCTGCATCTTTCAGTGCTATTGATAAGTTCTTAGAAATAGCATAAGTACTAACAGTTTTCAAATGTGCTAAGAGTGTCTTGAGCAGCCCCGTGGAGCAGAGTGGTAAAAGTGCAGTACTATAGTCCGAGCTCCCTGCTCATGACCTGAGTTCAATCCCGGTGGAAGCTGGGTTCAGGTAGCTGGCTCAAGGTTGGCTCAGCCTTCTATCCTTCCAAGGTCAGTAAAATGAGTACCCAGCTTGCTGTGGGGGGTGGGGAGTGTAGATGACTGGAGAAGGCAATGGCAAACCACTCCATAAAAAGTCTGCCGTGAAAACGTCATGATGTGATGTCACCCCAGAGTCAGAAATGACTCGTAATTCCACAGGGGATTACCTACCTTTTTAAAGAGTGTCTTAAAGTAAGTTTGTCATAAATAATGATAGACTAGATAAAAATGGGGATTGACAACTCATTTCATCTAATTTTGGACAGAGCCCTAGAATGTTGGTCAAAAAACATGAGACAATGGGCCATGGACAGATGTCTGCAAACCTGAAGAAAGGGTTTACAGAAAAGGCTTAACTCTAAAAAATACACTGGGGAGTATTTCTATCATATGTATCAGGGGTGGCCAATGGTAGCTCTCCAGATGTTTTTTGCCTACAACTCCCATCAGCCCCAGCCAGTATGCCCAATGGCTGGGGATGATGGGAGTTGTAGGCAAAAAACATCTGAAGAGCTACCGTTGGCCACCCCTGATATATATAATGAAAGTGTCCAGTACATCACACACACAGGGCTTTTTTGGTAGAAAAAGCCCAGCATGAACTCATTTGCATATTAGGCCAAACCCCCTGACATCACCATTGTTACACATAGGTCTTTTTGTAGAAAAAGCCCAGTAGGAATTCATTTGCATATTACGCCACACCCTTTGACACCAAACCAGACGGAACTGCATTCCTGTTCGTTCCTGCTCAAAAAAAGTCCTCTGTGTGTGTGTATATATACATATACAATTCCTGTAACTTTAAAGAGATGACTGACCACTGAGATTTTTTGTTTTCTCTCTTTTTTCTGTTTTCTTTCATAAAGAAAGAAAAGATCCTTGCTTTATATAAAACGTATTCAAAAATTTCTGATTTGCTATTTGTTAAAGTTCTACTCAGTACAGATTTAGTTGGAAAAAAATCTTAATCAGTGATGCTGTAGCATGGTTATGGCAAAAATGGATTGAGTATATCACACAACATTAAAAGATGTCTCAGATTCTCGCAACTGAGGTGTTATTTCACAGATCAGTTGTAACTCAGGTTGAGACATAGATCTTTCCCCGGAAAGCAATACTGGATTTATTACTGGGAAACTTGGAGAACCCAATTAAGCAATATGCTTAAAACAAGGACTAAATATAAGGTGTGGCTAGCCTCATAAACATTGTTTTAAATGGTTGTCCTGGTTTCATTGTAGCCTTCAAATTAGATTGTATAATTTAGAAACTATTCAAGCATATTTCACTGCTGTTAAGAATAAGAGGAAATTGTGGGAGGACATATATTCTCCTGTATCCCCCTCCCCCACAACAGTAATAATGGTAAACAGTTGGGGGTTATTCTGAAAATAACTAAAATAAGATGAGGTAATTAAAAACACAATGTTTTTTTAAAAAAAATTGGTATGGTTCCCATAAGGATTACATTTCCCAAATGTACACACCAAGATATTCCATTTGTTATAACAGTGCTTGATTTCTAGAAAAGGAGACTCCAGGGCTCAAGTCTGCCTGAAAACTACCTTCTGATCTAGGAACCCTCCCATTTAAAACCTACTGTGTAAGGGTACTCAAATTATGTGAAGATGAAAAATGGATTCTGGACTAGATCAAATAATGAAGAAAGAACAAAGTGAGAGGGTACGTCAGGATATATTATATGGTATAATTGTCACTTGGAAGGTCATGCAGTTGTTGCTGTTCTGAAGAAGCTCCATTTTGTCATCTTTCTGTGACGTGGTCATACTTGTAGAGCAATGGTTAGTGTATTTTCATGGCTGGTTGCCATCAATTAAGAAATCCTGAACAGAAACAAATTGGGAAGTATTTATTAGAAAGTTTACTCATTGTGTGTGTGTGTGTATGTGTGTGTGAGAGAGAGAGAGTGAGTGAGTGAAGTGCCTCCAAGCTGCAGCTGACTTTTGGCAACTCCAGCAAGGGACATTCAAGACAAGTGAGAAGCAAAGGTGATTTGCCATTGCCTTCCACTGCAGATACTTCCTTGGTGGTCTTCTTTCCAGATACCAAACCCTGCTTAGTTTCCAGGGTCTGACAAGATTGGGCTATACCATGCTGCCTTCCCTCTGAGTCCTGACTCATCACTGTAAGGAGGGCCATGATCCAAAAGCTGATTTCTGTATGGAACATCTATGAATTAGTGCTTGTTCAGCCTCTTCCAACTTTCTGCTACACAGTATGTTGGAAAGTCTTCATCACCTCTGCTCCCATGGGCCCCTAAGAAGGGTTGCTTCCAATGCTTCCATCTTCATTCTAGCTCCTGCCAGTATTTCCTGCCAGGATCTTAGATCTAGAGGCACGGGGTTTACTGCTAATATTCAGTTCCTTCTCCTTTGAACTCCTTCCTCTTCTGATGAAGAAGATAAGTTGGCTTTTATACCCCACTTTTCTCTACCTTAAGGAATTTCAGAGCAGCTTACAATAGCTTTCCTTTTCTCTTCCCACAACAGGCACCCATAACTGACTAATTAATAGAAAACAGGGAGTGAGTGTAAATGAGCAATTTTCTCAGTGGAGGGTGGTAAGCAGTGGAATGCCGCAGGGCTCAGTACTAGGTCTGATGCTTTTTAACTTGTTCATTAATGATTTGGAGTTGGGAGTAAGCATTGAAGTGACTAAGTTTGCAGATGACACTAAATTGTTCAGGGTGGTGAGAACCAGAGAGGATTGTGAAGTGCTCCAAAGGGATCTGTTGAGGCTGGGCGAGTAGGCGTTCAACATGGCAAATGAGGTTCAACGTGGCCAAGTGCAAAGTAATGAACATTGGGGCCAAAAATCCTAACTATAAATACAAGTTGATGGGGTGTGAATTGGCAGAGACTGACCAAGAGAGAGATCTTGGGGTTGTGGTAGATAACTCACTGGAAATGTCAACTGAAAATGCGACTGCAATAAAAAAGGCCAACACTATGCTGGGAATTATTAGGAAGGGAATTGAAAACAAATGAGCCAGAATCATAATGCCCCTGTATAAATGGATAGTGTGGCCTCATTTGGAGTACTGTGTACAAATCTGGTCACCGCACCTCAAAAAAGATATTATAGCATAGGAAAAAGTGCAGAAAAGGGCAACTACAATGATTAAAGGGTTGGGACACTTTCCCTATGAAGAAAGGCTAAAACCAGAGATGGAATTCTAGCAGGAGCTCCTTTGCATACTAGACCACACCCCCTCAATGTAGCCAATCCTCCAAGAGCTTACAAAAAAGAGCCTTATAAGCTCTTGGAGGATTGGCTACATCAGGGGATGTAGCCTAATATGCAAATAAGCTCTTGCTAGAATTCTACCCCTGGTTAAAACACTTGGGGCTCTTTAGCTTGGAGAAATTACAATTTAGGGGTGACATGATAGAGGTTTACAAGATTATGCATTGGATAGAGAAGATAAAGTACTTTTCTCCCTTTCTCACAATACAAGAACTCGTGGCCACTCAATGAAATTGCTGAGCAGTCAGGTTAAAACGGATGAAAAGAGGTACTTCTGCACGCAAAGGGCGATTGGAATTCACTGCCACAGGAGGTGGTGGTGGCTGCAAGCATAGCCATAGTGTATAGTTGGAACTCTCTGGTGCAGTGATGCTCTGTATTCATGGTGCTTGGGAGTGCAACAGTGGGAGGGCTTCTAGTGTCCTGGCCCCACTGATGGACCTCTTGATGGCACCTGTGGTTTTTTTTTTTCATTTGGCTACTGTGTGACACAGAGTGTTGGATTGGATGGCCATTGGCTTGATCCAACATGGCTTCTCTTATGTTCTTAGCTATCTAAGTTGCCGCTTCATCCTCTGCAGCTCCAGGGTATACCATGGAGCCGCTTTGGTGAGGTAGCCAAGAGGGCACTGGGGGCGATGTAGCCGATGGCTCAACTAACATTGATAGCTCATCTAATGACCCACCAGGTGGCATTGGATCCCTCAGAGCTTCCAAAAACTGCTCAGGGTGACAGTTTCGCCCTCCCACACCCAGGTATTGGTCACACATGGCAGATTTACCTGTTGCTCCATGAAATAATCACATAGAGCAGGGGTGGAATTCAGCAGGGGCTCATTTGCAAATTAGGCCACACACCCCTGATGTAGCCAATCCTCCAAGAGCTTACAAGGCTCTTTTTCGTAAACTCTTGGGGGATTGGCTACATCGGGTATGTGGCCTAATATGCAGAGGAGCTCCTGCTAGAATTCTACCCAACACAGAGTATATGTTTTTTCAATGATAGATCCGGCACTAATCAACACCAATGTAGATTTTTGAAGCCTCACAACTGACATGCTGAGGGATGGATGTAGGTGGGAAGAGGTCTAAGCATTCCCATATCTCCGACCTCTTTGAAAACCCTGAGACCTAGTCCCACCACTATACTTCCCCCACCCCCATATGACCGTAATTCCTGACCCTATCATGGCCTCCCTCTCACAATGCTATCAGGCAGAGATGGTCCAACTAGCATGTGCCCACCAACGCCACATACCCACCACTATATTCCTCTCCACAATTTCTCAATTAATCTATTGCTAAGCCCACTAATTTCCCTAGTCTAAATTTTTGTTGTTCAGTTGCACAGTCGAGTCTGACTCTTTGTCACCCCATGGACAATGCCAGGCCCTCCTGTCTTCCACCATCCTCCGAAGTCTGCTCAAATTCGTGTTTGTTACATCAGTAACACTGTCCAGCCATCTCATCTTTTGCCATCCCCTTCTTCTTTTGCTTTCTGTATTTCCCAGCACCACGATCTTCTCCAGTGAGTGAACCCTTCTCATTTGATGGCCAAAGTATTTGAGCTTCAGCTTCAGCATCTGACCTTCCAGGGAACAGTCAGGGTTGATTTCTCTTAGGACTGACTGATTGGATCTTCTTGAAGTCCAAGGGACTCTCAAGATTCTTCTCCACCACCACAGCTCAAAAGCATCTACTCTTCTGCACTCGGCCTTCCTTATGGTCCAGCTCTCACAGCCATACATTACTACTGAGAATACCATCGCTTTGACTATACGGACTTTTGTTGGCAGGGTGATGTCTCTACTGCCCAGGTTCGCCATAGCTGTCCACCCAAGGAACAAACATCTTTTAATTTCATGGCTACAGTCACCATCTGCAGTGATCTTGGATCCCAGAAATGTAAAGTCTGTCATTACTTCCATGTCTTCCCCTTCTATTTGCCAAGGTGTGATGGGGCCAGATGCCATGATCTTAGTGGGTTTTTTTTTATGTTGAGTTTCAAGCCTACTTTTATGCTCTCCTCTCTCACCCGCAACAAGAGGTTCTTTAGGTTTTCCTCCTTTTCTGCCATTAGAGTGGTGTCATCTGCATATCTGAGGTTGTTGATGTTTTTCCTGGCAATCTTAATTCCAGTTTGTGCTTCATCCAGGCCAGCATTCCGCATGATGTACTCTGCATATAAATTAAATAAGCAGGGTGACAATATACATCCTTGTCGAACTCCTTTTCCTATTCTAAACCAATCAGTTGTTCCATATCCCGTTCTGACGGTTGCTTCTTGACCCTCATACAGGTTTCTCAGGAGACATGTGAGGTGGTCTGGTACTCCCATCTCTTTAAGGACTTGCTACAGTGTGTTGTGATCCACACAATCAAAGGCTTTAGCGTAGTCAATGAAAAAGAAATAGACATTTTTCTGATATTCCCGTGCTCTATCCATAATCTTTTGAATGTTGGCAATTTGATCTCTAGTTCCTCTACCTCTCTGAAACCCAGCTTGAACGTCTGGTAATTCCCGATCAACATACTGCTGAAGCCTAGCTTGTAGGATCTTTAACATGACCTTGCTGGCATGTGAAATGAGTGCAATGGTGCGATAATTTGAACATTCCCTAGCATTACTCTTCTTTGGGATTGGCATATAAACTAACTTTTTCCAATCCTGTGGCCACTGTTGCATTCTCTAGATTTGTTGACAATGTGTTCATCACTTTAACAACAACATCTTTTAGAACTTTGAATAGCTCAACTGGAATACTGTAATCTGCGCTCGCTTTGTTGTTAGTAATGCTTTCTAAGGCCCATTTGACTTCACACTCCAGGATGTCTGGCTCAAGGTCAGTGATTTCACTGTCATGGTTGTCAAGGACATTGAGATCCTTCTTGTATAATTCTTCTGTGTATTCTTGTTACCTCTTTCTGATTTCTTCTGCTTCTGTTAGGTCCCTACTGTTTTTATACTTTATCATGGCCATCTTTGCACAAAACGTTCCCTTGATTTCTCCAATTTTCTTGAAGAGATCTCTTGTCCTTCCCATTCTATTATTTTCCTCTATTGCTTTGCATTGTTCCTTCAGGAAGGCCTCCTTATCTCTCCTTGCTCTTCTCTGGAAATCTGCATTCAGTTGAGTGAATCTTTCCTTTCCACCTTTGCCTTTCGCTTTCCTTCTTTCCTCAGCTATTTGTAAAGCCTCATCAGACAGCCACTTTGCTTTCTTGCATTTCTTTTTCTTTGAGATGGTGCTGCCTTCTGTACAATGTCACGAACCTCCGTCCATAGTTCTTCAGGCACTCTGTCTATCAACTCTAGTCCCTTAAACCTATTCTTCACCTCCACTGTATATTCATAAGGGATGTGATCAAGGTCAAACCTGAACGGCCTAATGGCTTCCCCAGTTTTCTTCAGTTTAAGCCTGAAGTTTGCAATGAGTAGCTCATGATCTGAGCTGCAGTCAGCTCAAGGTCTTGTTTTTGCTGACTGTAAGGAGCTTCTCCATCTTTGACTTTGGCTTCATTTTGTTCTCCAAGGCCAAGCTTGTCAGTTGTTCCAGTTATCTTTTGACTTCCTACTTTGGCATTCTAGTCCCCTATGATGAGGAGGACATCTTTTTTTGGAGTTAATTCTAGGAGGTGTTGTAGATCTTCATAGAACTGGTCCACTTCAGCTTCTTATGCATCAGTGGTTGGGGCATAGATTTGGATTACTATGATATTGAATGGTTTGCCTTGGATGCGGACCGAGATCATTCTATCGTTTTTGAGATTATATCCCATTACTGCCTTCTACACTCTCTTGTTAACTATAAAGGTCATACCATTTCTTCTATGGGACTCTTGCTCACAATAATAGATATAGTGATCCTCTGAGTTAAATTCACCCATTCCTGTCCATTTTAGTTCATTGATTCCCAAGATGTCAATGTTCAGTCTTGCCCTCTCTAAAATTCACTCTGCCATTTAATTGTAAAATTCACTCCCCCAATTATTCCCAATTGATTCAGCCCTCCCCAATTAATTCAACCGAATTAATCAGCTAGATAAGCAATCAGAATTAAGAAACCTCCTCCACACCATAGGGAGACACAATTTAGGACAATGAGTTTCCCAAGACCCTATTATCTCAAATTGGTCTAATCTCAACAATGTCCAGCCTCACTTCCCCTCCCCCATTTACCCTAATTAAGCAACACTCAACAGTATTTACCAAAACTGGTAACTTTTTCCGTCAGTACGTACAAGGTCATCAAGCACCATTCACAGCTATAATCCACCTCAGAAAAAAACAACATTAAGCTTCTCCCATATCATTGTCCACCTCCAAAAAACTCATCAAGTTATTGTTCTGTGAGCTAATACATCAGCTTGACCCAAGGAGCATTTTGTTCTATATCAAGAGCTCCTAGTCACCATTGCAGTGTTTATGTGTGAGTTCTCAGACCTGTACATCACATACCCCAAATCTGTCCGGATTTTTTCTTCTCTCTGTTAAATGTTGGCTGTTTTGCTGCTGCCTCTGCAGACCAATACTGGTAATTATAGCCTTTCCTGAAATTGCTCCCCCCCTCCCCCTGCATTCCTGAATATCAGCCTGGTTTATTTCACAAGTTCTCTTAATGGAAAAATCCCCATAAACATTGTTGGAGAATCTCAGTTAACCCATCTTTCTCTGTCTCCTTAAAGCTAATTCCGCCAACTAATTAGGAGACTGTCTATTTGGGTAACAGATTAATATTGGATCATGCATACATCATCCTGGAGTGCAGACGTAGGGAGACATCCCCAGAGAAACTCACAGGAGTGTGTATAAGTGTAAATATGTGTGCATGACATTGTAAGAGCAACTTTGACTTCTAGGGTCCATGGCATTTAGCACCTAATGGTCCACAAGTCTGTGCAAACTGCTGTGAAGTTCTTTAGAATGCAAGGGTGGGGGGGACATGGTTTATTCCCTCAACTGACCCTACCTTGGGTTAATCAGGGTTGGTTTGGAGTGTAGAAATAGGGTACAAATCCCTCCAAGACTTAGGAAATAGGGTAGGAATCCCTTAGAATTGGCTGTGAGGTGCCATTTCATTAGGTAGTGGGAGAGAGTTCTTAGCACCATAACTTGTATTTCCACAAAGGTTGCTCCCTTTGGGAAGAACAGTTCTGTGCTTCTACTGTGGTGACAGACTTGTTAGAGTTTATCAATTTTCCTGGACTGTGGAGCAAGGTACCCTTCCCCTCCAAAAAACTGGAGCTTACATTTAGACCAGGTAGCTCAGTTTGGTTCCTGTGCAGATTAAAAGATTTAAGTTTCAGAGAGATCATTTCCCCCTGCCTTGTCACTCTTCTGGATAGTGGAGCCAAGGTCTCTTTGAGGATTAGGGGGTCATTCCTTCCTATCCCTGAGTTAGGTTCCTATTTTAGGTCCATCATTAGGGATTGACTAACTGGTGTACAGAACCATTAAGGACTCTTTGGAGTTGAACAACCATGAAATGAGAGTAGGAACTCCTTGGCCAGGACCAAATTTTTTACACCACCTAAAACCCTCTTAAGGAAAGCCATAAGAATGTTCATGCAAAGTCTTAGCCTGGACAAATTAGAGAAGTGAATGGTCAAGAAAGGTCAAAATTCATGGGAGTTTGGCTTTTTCCGAGGCCCCAACCCCCTGATGACACTGTGCAATACCTTCCAGACCAGGGGTTCCAATCAGAATTGGCTCTCAACTCCCAGGCAGGTACAAAATTCCCTAGAGCAGCCCTGTCCTCAGAGCAAAGCATAGGAGCTAAGCTCATCCAGCATGGGATGAGTATTGCTTGGAAGCTTAGAAATACTGTGGCAGACATAACCCAGTATGATAAGCAGTCCTTGTCTGTACTTGCCACAGCCCTTTTTATTGATGAGATAAAAACAGAATAGAAATACCCAGCCTGTAGCTGTGCTGATGGAAGTGCTTGTGCACTCCAGCCAGTCCCCAGTTATAGGAGATTTGTGCTACGGATGCCTGAAGCCTGTGCCCCTTACCCAAGGAGTTGTCGCTAAGCTAGTGCATGGCAACTGGGGAAGGCCAACAGTTAAGGCAGATGCTGAGACTTCTGAGAGTAAATCTTCTGCCACCCTTATTGTAGATACAGGAGTTTCACAATGTCTTGCACCTTAACTTCTTGAGAGCCAGATTGGTGTAGTGGTTAAGTACATGAACTTTTATTTGGGAGAACCAGGTTTGATTCTCCACTCCTCCATCTGTATCCACTGATGTGACCTTGAGTCAATCACAAGTTTTCACAGAGCTATTCTGGGAGAGTTCTCTCAGCCCCACCTACCTCACAGGGTGTCTGTTGTGGGGAGGAGAAAGGAAAGGAGATTGTAAGCTGCTCTGAGACGCCTTTGGGTAGTGAAAGGTGGGGTATAAATCCAGTCTCTTCTTCACCTGATTTAGCTGCATGTGGAAACCCAACTGCAAAAACTATGGTCCTTGCCAGGTTTGTCTTTACTTTCCACAGCCAACAATTTGCCTGTAAATGAACCCTGCAAGGTTTCCATTTAAGCCCTAGCATTTGCCACACTCATGTCATGAGATGTGGTATTGACTGAAATCTGAGTTGTGAGCCCATGTGCTTTCTTATGTAGATGACATGTTGATTAATTAAGACACTGAAGTAACCAGGAAAGTCCTCAGTCAAATTAGGGATGCAGGATTCAAAGCCAGTAGTGAAAAGGCATAGCTAGTCAGGACAGAAGTTAAATACCTCAGCCTTGCATTAGGAACAGAGAACAGAGGACAGAGAGTAGAAGTCATTTCAAAATTATCTGCTCCCATAGACATACCCTCAGTTAAGAGCCTTTTAGGCACCTTTAACTTTCCCCAGGACCTCACTTGAGTCTTTTATGGACAAAGTCCATCCACTCTATGGAGAAAAAAACAACTGAATGCCTTTGCTAAGCTACAATGCAGCCTTGCTAGAGCTCCCACTTGAGTGTACCCTGACATGTCCAAACCTTTCTATATTCAGCTAGCTACCTCAGAGCAAAACATAGGCGCTAAGCTCACCCAGCAGCTATCAGGCTCCCAGAGAATCATAGCATAAGCTTACAGGAACTTAAAGCCCTGAAGTAACAAAGTTCAGTACCTGCAAAAAGACTGTCTAGCCCTTGTATGGAATCTCACTCTGGGAATTCATTATTGGAGGTGCCAAGTAGTAGATCAAACCTTGCACACTTCCCTTAAGTACAAACGTTCAGGCAAAATTCAGAACAGGCAAATCTCCAATGCACACACTGTACAATGAACAGTAGCCCTTGTTAATTGTGGGTTAGATTTCAAAAGGAAAACAGAGTCTCCTGCCACCAATGGTCTCATAGTCATGGGATAACAGCACAAATGTCCTCTTCCCCTAGTGCAGCATTTCCAGTGGCCTGCAGTATGGGAAGCATCCCTAGTGGAAGCACAACCACAAGATTTTGTGTGCTGGTCATGTGATGGTTCCTTTTTCCATGTTGCTAGAACTCCCCAAAAAGGCTATGGAGCAATCCACATGATTGACTTCTACACCCTCCTACAAAGCCCAGCAGGAACTTATTTGCATATTAGGCCATGCCCATGACATAATTTATTGTTTCACATAGGGTTTTTTATAGAAAAAGCTTAGCAGGAGCTCATTTGCATATTAGGCCACACCCCCAGATGCCAAGCCAGCTGAAACTGCGTTCCTGCTCAAAAAAAGTCCTATTTAAAGGTGCAGTTCACTTTCATTCTAGTCAGGCCACAGAGGTAGAAGCCCTCTGGGGTTTGAGCCACCAGACTGTTCCCTTGCCATTTACATAGACTGGACTTCGTTGTTTGGTTTCCTGCATGGCTAGCCAATGACTGCAAAACTTCAGCTGGAAAACCAATATCCCACATGGATAAATGGTTTTGTATAGCCACCCTAATTCAGGATTAAACTGCCCCCACCTGGTTACCCATGTTAAAGGGCACAAGGAAAACTCCACAGTTGTTTGCATTTGGAATAATCTGACAGATACCCTTGCTAAACAAGCCACCCTAGAAAACAGTGTAACAGACTCCACTCCATGCCTTTCCCAGTCACTGTAAGTGCTAGACAGCAGTGCCTCCTCTCTGTGCCCTGCTTAGACTTAGCTGTTTTGCAAAAGGGAGACAGCCAAGTTGTCCAATTAGTGACAGAAGGCAGAGATCCAACAGGTCATTACAGAATAAAGGGAAAAGATGGCATTTTCTGAGCCATCAATCATGCCCAGAACATTAATTGGATTGTGCCCCTTGAGGTTAGAGGAGATATAATACAGTTTGCACATGAGCAGGGTCACAGAGGAAAAGAGTTAAACTTAGACAGAGTCAAGGACACAGACTGGTGGTCAAGTATGCACCAGGATGTAGAACAGTCAGGACTGACCCTGCCACTAGGCAAACTAGGTGATTGCCTAGGGTGCCAGCCTTCTGGTGCACCAAATTGGATGCCCTCTCCCTGTGACTCAGTGACATTATCAGTGCAGGGGGAGTGCCATATGTTAGCTTTGCCTAGGGTGCCAGACAGTCTAGGGCCAGCCCTGAGAACAGTGGGTAGACAACTAACTCTCCTGTGCCATGGCAAATGTCAACCAAACTTGTGCAGAGGTGTCCCTCCAGCACCACAGAATAGAAGGCCCATGGTCTTGCATTCAAATAGATTTTGTAGGTCCTTTCCATACACCACTCAATGCAACAAGTACTGTCTCATAGTTATTGATCTGTTTAGTAAATGGGTTGACGCTTTCTCCAGCTGGAATAATAGTGCTGCCACAACAACCCACCTTCTCTTTAATAGTGTTTGGAGTAGGTGGGCATCACATGGTACTTAGATTCAGATATGGAATCCCACTTTATTGGTGAAGTCACACAGGAACTTTGCAAAGTCCTTGGAGTTCAGCAACACTTTCACATTGCGGAGCATCGTCAATTCTCTGCACACATTGAGTACACAAACTGTACCCTAAAGAGGCTTTGTGAAAAGTGGTTCGTTCCTGAAACAAGAAACTGCCCATTATCCTCATAGTCCTCCATGTCACCAAGCAATTCATGTCCGCCCCCCCCCCTCCTCATTTGGCCATGACAGGACATAAAATCTTCCTGAAGCTTTCTGGCTGAACACTAGCCTCCCCTCAGACGTCAAAACTGTAGTCATTAATAATGAACGGGTCGGCTCCCTCATCACTGAGGTCTCCTCCATTAGCAAATGAATTGCCCTTCAGCTGTGCACAACTGAGCAATCCATAGACAAAAGGCTAGGATGGGTCAGGATTCAGGAACGCTGTCAATGGAAAGAAGGTCAATTAGTTATATACAGAAAATGTTCTGAAAAAGAACACACCACTTCAAGTGTCTTCAGTTACAGTTCAGCAGGTCTCTCTGAGTCATGCACCTGCCCAAGCATTAAGCCATGCCAACGGGGCCAACTATATACAAGGTGGAATCATGTACTTTCATTCTCCCTTCTACCTCCTGCACTTTCTTAGATGTTTCCTCAGTCTCATTTCTAAGATCCTCAATATATTTTTAATCTCTTCTATAATTTCTTTCTTAAAGGCAGTTATCATGTCTTTCATACCTTTCATCATTCTAGCCTGCATTGCCTCTAATTGTTCCTGCATTTTCTCCAGAGAGATAGCCTTTGTACGGGTTTGCTTATGCGCTGACATTTAAAAACACCAAAAATTTTGTTCTCACCAAATTAAAATTCAACTATCAAATTCAAAAGATTAAAGCTTGCTTTTTCCAACAAGCCTAATTTCGCCATTCTCAGAGCCTCCTAGGCTGAGATATTAATTTTTAAAAGTTTTATTTCTTTCAAAATGGCGGTCGCGACTCCCTACTTCCCTTTAAAAAAAATTTCCTTTAAAAGCTTCTAAAGTCCAATATTGACAATAATGTCCAATAGTATTTATTCTTTCATCACCATCTCAGTTGTTTCCAACAATTATTAATGTCCCGAACACCTTAAAATTATTATTTTAATTTTGACCTCCTTGCAATGACCGCCAATGTTTTTCTATGGAATTATAGTCCTAGAGTAGACTTTTCATCTAATGCTTCCTGATTTACTTGCCACCAAATCCCGTTTTTGCTGGTAGAGGGATCTCACGATACTTGACGCACTTCCTGTGTTGACTGTGTATGCTGCAGGTCTGTGACGATGGTGCTCTTTTTTCAAAACCGCAAGTAGACCAAACAATAAATTCCTTTTCACTTTTTAGCACTGTCTTTTAAATTTAAAAAGTCCAAATTTCACCTCTTCATCCCTTCTTCTTTCAAGCTTTCTAGTTTTCTATTTCCCACCTTTTGAATTTATTCTGTTTAGCTTTAAATAGTCCCGGAATGAAAGATATTAATCTGTACCTTTCCTGCAAATTATCCAGATCCACACCGGTCTTGTGTAGCTTTAGATGTTTAGCAATGTCCAAGAAGGTTAGGATTCTGTTGAGCTTATGTCAAATAAATGACTCTGGAAACTTCTGCAGATGATGAAAATGCAACTCTTCTCCGGAGACCCCTCAAAAAGGAGCCCCCCCCCCCCGGGACTCCCTTTTAACCAATGTAAATCTCCTCAAAGTTTTCTGTGCATATCTTGGACTAATCTCTGACTGAGAAAAGTAGGCAGTAGGCATTAATTTGCCTTCCACTACCCCTAACAGAAGTTCCAGCCTGCTCCTTTTATGAGAAGCAGCTCAGCTTGGCATTTTCCTGCTCCGGAAGTCCCCCTGAGTCTGGAGTTCCTGAAGGAATATGTTTCCTGTTATCAAACTTCTGGATGTTGAGATCCATACCTCTTATGGCAATCAGACTTAATGGAGGCAATCAGAATTAATGGGGGCTAGGTGGACTGGGACATGTGTGAGGACCTTTCCAGCTGCTGTTCCCCAGACTATGTATGTGGTGAGCCCAATGCCTTCCCTGCAAACTTAAAAACTTGTTCTTTGAAGTAGACTACATTAGGGAATAGCGGTTATTATTTTTATCTTGGACAATGTTTTCTGATTATTGTATCCAGTATTTTTATCTGCCAGCTGTCTTATGGACCCACTTGTAGAAAGGCAGCCTACATATAACCTAAATAAATAAAACTTGTCTTGTATTTTGTTGTAGTTTTATGTGAACAGTTCAAACAAAATCCTATGGACACAGAGGCTTGTAATGCTGCTCAGGATGTACTGTTGGTTGTTCATTGATGATCTTTACTTTCTCTAAAAATATGTTCTCTTTATGGACAGTCTATAAATTGACTCCAATCCAGCTCAAAGCTAGCATACCATCTAGGGCTGAACATATGTATCCCCATGGATGGTCAACATGGTGAGATGCTAAGAGTTGAAGACTGGAACTGTCCAATATTTCTCAAAATGTTATGTCTCTGCTTAAGACAGCACTCCAATATCCATTCTCAGCAGCATGCATACTGTAAGGACCCCACCCCCTCCTGCAGATAAGACCCTATTGGTCAGTGGGACCGCTCACCTTGTACTGTGGATTTAATTGTTTTACTAGGTACTCCTTTTAGAGCCTAAGTACCAGGGGATCTGGAACCTAGGAAGTCTCATAAAGGCACCCGGTTACAGCCATTAAGGCCCAAGAAAGAAGTAGGGTGTGCTGGCATTGCAAACTGATTAAGTGCAATCTCTCTCAGCTCAGGGCTCTCAACAACAATAAGACTTCACTTCATTCTCTATAATAAAAGACATTTCATTGCTGGAATATCCTGGCATATCCCAGAGATATCTGCTCAATCCAAGGAAGTTGCTATTTCATTACTCAATGCCCAGTTCCTCTTTTCCTTTTCTTTTTTGCTCAATCAAGAAGAGCACTTAAGTCATTAATTTATGCTGAGATCCATCCCGCTATACACAGACCTACAACGTCCTGTGTTATTCCTTTCTGAAACACTTTTTAAAGATAATTCCTCTTTCTCTGGTTCCAGTTTGGATAACAGTATATTCCACAATATAAATCTTTGTTAGGAGAATCCAGTGACACTTATTAGGCCAATGGTTAGCATGTGAGTTTGCAATCTTTCCACCCCTCCCCCCAGATAGATACAAAATAAATAATTAGAATGCAATATTGTCTTTCTCAGAATGTGACATCAATGTGTATGCTTTGGGATTAATGCTTCCAGCCTGTCAGTTTTATACATCCCCAATTATCTTCATAGATTAATATAGATTAACATAGATGCATCTAATCCCAAATCTAACAATTGGCAAATCCAAACATCCTCCTGACATGGCTGAGTTGTTGCAACATATTTGGCTTGTGATGGTTGTCTGTTTTTATTAAATCAACTAACAGTGTCAAAAGACTTCAAGCCCAAACTGCCCAACCAGGACAGCAGTCTTTAGGGGGAAGAAGAAGAAGAAGAAGATGAAGAAGATATTGGATTTATATCCCGCCCTCCACTCCGAAGAGTCTCAGAGCGGCTCACAATCTCCTTTACCTTCCTCCCCCACAACAGACACCCTGTGAGGTGGGTGGGGCTGGAGAGGGCTCTCACAGCAGCTGCCCTTTCAAGGACAACCCCTGCCAGAGCTATGGCTGACCCAAGGCCATTCCAGCAGGTGCAAGTGGAGGAGTGGGGAATCAAACCCGGTTCTCCCAATAAGAGTCCGCACACTTAACCACTACACCAAACTGGCTGAGCAGGACAAACAAGCATAAACAGTGAAATGTGGGCTCTAACACCTCAGGGTAGAACTGCAACCAGTCCCCTTCTACTGTCTAGTCAGCCAGGGACCAAGGGACAAAGCTGCAGTCCCTCCTGGAACTCGGACAACTTCAAGACCAATTTTACAAACAATTACTTTAGCAGCTGAAGAAGTGTGCATGCACATGAAAGCTTACACCTTGAATTAAACTTTGTTGTTTTAAAGGTGCCGCAGGACTCTAACTTTGTTCTGATAGCTGTAGCCAATGACAGCTAAAGTACTGGATTCAGATTGAAGCCTCCTGGATTCAAGAACTCCACAAAAATACAATTAAAGTTATTTATTTAAAATTGTATAGAAATAGTCAAAGCAAAAGCAATGAGGATAAAATAACAAAGTCTATCTAAGCACTTTTACAGACATGGTTCAAGATTACAGATGTGGACCAACAACGGACTGAGGTCTTCAAGGTTCCAATCTTCAAGGTCTAAGACAAGGTTTCCAGTCAGTAAGGCCCACCAAACAAGACAGCACCCAGGCTAATCCAAGCACAGGATCAGTCACAGCAAACACCTGAAACAGTAGCCTGCAGCCCAACACAGTGGTCAACACAATAGCTTATAGAAATAGCTTTACTGCCCAACAATTTTGGCTTGTAGCCCAACTCACCATGATATGCAGCAACACCCCCAAGCTTGCAGCTCTCCTGGCTAGCAGCCCATCACATAACCTGTCGCTAAAAACTATAATGAAAACCTTTACTTTATGCCCCAGGTCAAGTGTTGCCCTGATTCTAATTAGCCAATCAGGTATAGGGCAACTGATGTAACCTAACTACCAGACCCCTTGCTAAGGTGGTGACCTGATAAATCAAAAGGGTTTGTCAATTAACTAGATGTTTTGCAGGTGCATCAGGTTCAAATGCACAAATGCCTCTCTGCCATCCATAATGACCTGTAGCTGGGCTACTTCTCATCTCTCTTATTTATTCCTCTGAAGCTTCTAGCAGCTTGCTTTGTTTCAGAAGAGAGAAAAAAAATATTTATTTTGCAAGGCCTCTTTACCAGATGATTTTACTAGGCAAAAAGCCTGAACTAATATTGAAAAATTGGGCAAGAAACAGTAGGAAGACAGTTTCTTGACAACCAATACTTTCTTTATATTGAGACAAGTTTCCACTGGTGCACTTCTGATCGGTGATGTCCCAAGCCCAATCAACATTTACATGTGCCTTTCATTATAGGTGATTTGCCATGAGCCCCTATGAGAAAGCCATACCATAAATAACACCAGGGGTTATTTTGTAGAAAAATAGTGGTGGAGCTCATCCAGGGATTGTTATGCATCTGCAGATACTATTCAATGGACAAGGAGGTGGAACTCTCAGAAAGGTTCAGGAGCAGTGCTCCTGTGAGCTCCCACTGAATCTGAGGCCTGAATAACACAAATAAATAGGGCTGCCAAGCCCCCAGTCCAGGTGGGGAATCTCCTGCCTGGGAGAACCCACTGGCCCACATTGGGCTGGCGGAGGGAACCTCCCCCTGTTGCTGGCATGATGACGTCACTGGAAGTGATGTCATCAAAATGACAGCAGCCGTGCAGGGCTGCTCTAGGCATTTCTGGGGAAACTCTATGGTTTTCGCGGATGATCTAGCCGTTTGGGAGGTAAAACTCTATGGACATTATGGACCTGAGAACTCTTTTAAATATATTTTGACACTGGAATTGCATGCCCAGAATTCTGGCGCATAAGGCTGGGGCCGTTATGTTATCTGTATATATATTAGTTAAGTTTCATTTTACTTCATTTTTGGCAAGGAAAGGCTTTCTTGCCATAAGTGTTTGCTTTGTTGATTTATCTCAGATAAAGCTTCTTCTGCATTCATCCTGAGAAGTTCCCTTGAGAGAGACTCAGAGCAAAACCTTACACACATCATCAGATTTCACATAAGAGTTTTTATGTTTTTTCATAGCAATATTTTGTTGTGATTGAGGGCCCACCAGAAGGGGGGTGTTTTAGAGTGACAAGTTCAAGAAAAACAACCCTTTCTGCCATTTCTTTCTTGGAGAGGGATGGTGCTGGAAACAGTCCCTATTTGGGTTCCCACACTGGCAGCCAGGATTCCGCCCCTGGAACTTTACTCCAAGCCACTTCACAATATTGCTCTGGTAGGAAAGATCTATGGAGAGAGGAAATGGTGTGGGATGCACTTGGACAGTGCCACAAAATATATATAGAGAGTCCTACGAAATGAGTGGGAAAGGGAGTAAGATCAAGCAGGAAAGGGAGTGATTTCTGGCAAAGAAATACAGTTGTATAGGAACCAATGATCACGGTACTTGGAGAAGGGATTGCACAGCTGTCAAAAAGGAGCCAGTGCTTCAACTATGTGCTTATGTGCATGTGTGAAAGTCAAACAAACAAACAAAAAAAGGATTCTGTCCGACCGCTCCGTGGTTAACACACAGCAGTAACCTGAATGGTCAACCATGGGTTGAGTGTGTGGAGTAGCAGGCTAAATGTGTATATTTAGATAAAATTCTCCAGCACAAAAAATAACGGTCAAATTAGAGGCATAGCCAAAATGCACTAAGCATGTCATCTGACTACAGCCTACTAGAGTGCTTTTTGCTATGCTCAGTCTTCCTTGCTCCCCAGTGGCTGCAGCCAGAACTGCATTTTTTTTAACAAGGAAAGATGTTCAGCAGGATGCTGGCTTCAAGGCTCTCTCGCTGCCTGCCTCATGCTCTGCCGGGGGCAGACCACATCCCCTGGCCCTGCCTTTGGTAAGCCACTGAGTCTAGCAGCTACTGGTCTCCATAGTCTGGAGATCACTTGTAATTCCAGGAGAACTCAGGTCCCACCTTGATGTTGGTAATGCTATGAGGAAGTGAGACTAAATCCAACCCACATTCCAAGACCTGAGTATGAGACCAGCACTATTCAAAGTAATTACAATTTTCATGGATGGATCAGTGTGGAGAACTGCAATCTCAGCAGCTGTTTCTGCAAATAACTAGCTAAGAAATTCTGTCTATTCTCCCTCTGTGTGTGCATAGTACCTTACTAAATTTTAATGACTAAGACTGTACTTTAATTTAACACAAAACTGAAGGGCTTTCTATTTTCAGTATTTATTTTGTGTATTTTTATTGATTTATTCACCAGCTTCTGACTGTTAGAAGTTAATATATATTAACAATATTTCTTACATGCAGGCAGGCAGGCAGGCAGACAGATAGATAAATTTATACCCTGTTTTTCTCTGTAGAGGAGAGCCAAGATTAGGCAGAGTCTATGTGACTGGCACAAAGTTACCCAGCAAATTTCCAAGATCCTAGTCCAGCATTCTAACTGGTGCACCATGCTGGTTCTATATGTGCAATAACTGACAAGAACTGACCTTTATTTTGATTATATACATATATCATACATTGCTATTTTAAGCAAACTAAATTATGCAAAATACATATTTTATTTTAAAGTAGTATATACATTTTGTTATCTATGTTTTATTTTGTTCTCAAAATTTCTCTAAGAGTGTTTTTTGGGGGAGGGTAAAATGAGTACCCAGCTTGCTGGGGAGAAAGTGTAGATGACTGGGGACGGCAATGGCAAACCATCCCGTAAAAAGTCTGCCATGAAAATGTTGTGATGCGATGTCACTCCAGAGTTGGAAATGACTGGTGCTTGCGCAGGGGGCTACCTTTACCTTTTAATAAAAATAACCATCCCCCTATTTAGTAATTTTACTTCACCATAAGGCACAACATACTGACACCCAGGATCCCAGTGAAGAGTTCACTTGACCTGTGAAGTTGCAAATATGTAGTGGTGGAGTCTGCATACCTGTTACATAGATGCTGAGGAGCAAGCCAGCATTACTGATAGAACCTTTCTATGTACCATCCTTAAGATTAGCTACTCACTTGCCATGGTTAGACTAATATTTATACAGACAGCACAGCAGTGGAATGTTGCTCCAAATTCTTTGAGTAGTATCCGGCTTTCACTAAACATGCTCAGGTGCAGGGCTTTTTGGGTAGAAAAAGCCCAGCAGGAACTCATTTGTATATTAGGCCACACCCCATGATGTCACCATTGTTTCACACAGGGCTTTTTTGTAGAAAAAGCCCAGCAGGAATTCATTTGGATATTAGGCCACACCCCCTGACGCCAAGTCAGCCGGAACTGTGTTCCTGTGTGTTCCTGCTAAAAAAAAGAAATGAAGATGAATTTAGAAAATCTATTTTATTGTAATGGTTTCATTTTCCTTTTTATGTTAATTGTTGGGGCTGATGGGAGTTGTAGGCAAAAAGCATCTGAAGAGCTACCGTTGGCCACCCCTGAAATAGGGCATGGTTTCCAATCCTGAAAAACACAAAATGTTCTACAGCTTACAACAGCACTACAGCTAAGATTAGAATTTCAATAGCCAATCCATATACAAAAGAACCTCCTTATTAGTTTGTCACAGCCTAGGAAGCTCCCGCAAGATAATGACTTAGCCCTACCCCACCTGCTTGAGTAGATATAAATTACCTGCCTACCATCTTCTTCTCACTTCGACCCAGAGAGAACTCCAGTTTTCTGGGTTATACCTCTGAGGATGCCAGTCACAGTTGCTGGTTAAATGTCAGGTCTCACAATGCCAAGACTGCAGCTATGCAGCCCAGAAAATCTACAACAGATGATAATATTATTGTCATACCCAAACCAAAAGACTCACAGAATATTTTTCATATTGACCCATTACATTACTAGATAAATATTACAAAATATTAGTGGCCATCATAGCAAAACAGTGTGGTAGGATTCTAAATAAATGCAGTATATAGAATGGAATCAGATTAGACTCTCTTTTTTAAAAAAGCAGATAGTATAGAACATCAGGTGTCTTATAGAAATGATGGATAAAGTAAAAAGTCAACAGATCCCAGTACGTTTTTTTTCTTCCTTGATTCAGAAGCAGATTTTAATCAATATAATATATAATACTTTGTTAAGGCAGGTTAGTGCAAATGATCAAGATTAGTGCAATTCTATCTGGCACTCTGTCCATGCTCTAATGCAAATCTGAATCTACGTCCAACATAAAGGCGAAGCAGAGATTTTAAAAGCAATTATCAAACCAATGGGAAAAGGCAACATGAAAAAAAGTATATTTCACAAACATATCAAAGCAGTCCCAGGCTCCCTCCATTTACAGATACCCATAGGGAGGTGGGCAAAATGCATAGGCGCGGGCTGAAAAGCTGGCAAAGCTTACTTTTAGCTGGCGAGCAGGGGGAAGGGAGCAAGTGGAGTGCCGCTGCTTTTAACAGTGGCAAGCAGGCAAGCAGAGTGCTGGGGGGGGGGGGGGCAGGGGTGCGGGCAAGACACCGCACGGGGGGGCAGCGGGGGGGGCGGGTGCTGGAATGTGGCTTTAGAGTCGGTTCCGGCATTGCAATTGACACGTGGGGAAGGGAGGGAGGGGGCGCGGCATGGAGGGTCAGGGAGGGAAGGGGCATGAAGCCTCAGGGGGGAGCCTTGGGGGCGCTTTGGGGGGATGCCCCAAAGTCTGCCTAGGGCGCCCCAGGGCGTCAGGCTGGCCCTGACAGTGACAATCTGAACAGTCAACCATGGAGTGAGCACATGGTAAGGCAGGTTAAGAGTGGCATGTTTGGACAAACCTCTCTGGAACAACTAACACTGGATAAAATAGAGGCAAGGGCAGATAGTGCCAAGCCTGTCATCTGACCTCAGCCTTGATCTACATTGTAGTGTTAGGTAGGGTTGTCTATTATCACCTTTTTTGTTTTACATCAATATAGAAATTCCAGCCAGAATGCTAAGAGCATCAAGGAATGAAAGCTGATAATTAAGGTTTTGTTATTTTTTTTAATATGCAATCAATGCTATATTCACAGTCAAAAATCAGCAGGATTCTTTAGTATCCTTGGGTTGAAGGTATTTGGCTAGGTATTAGGTCACAAAATAAATAATCTTAACTCTAATTTGATACATTTAAAATAGGAAGAACTGGTTAAAATATCATGAACAAATATGATAGTGGTTGAGTTAAGGAATAAGACGTCTGGGTATAAATACCTTAGTTACCCTAAGAGGATGTATTCAAACACAATCTAAAACTGGTGATTAATAAAGTCCAAGTCAGATTCAAAGTGGACAAATTGGAAAATGCATTGGGTCATTAAACTGCAGTTTTACAAATGAAGAATTTTTCTAGCTTCTTACTTCTATTTGCAGTCATATCTTCCATTGCTCCTCAGCCTTCTTTTAAGTAAAATCTAAAGATTATATAATAGATTCTTATGGAATCACAGGTATTCTAGACTGAAGGCTGGCAGCAGTTTGTAATGTTTGGCATAAAGTTTTAGTTTAGTTTATTAGATTTGTATCCTGCCCTCCCCGCTGAAGTGGGCTCAGGGCGGCTGAGGCGGATTGTACTGAATTTGTAGGGACGTTTTCTCCGTTTTCCCTAGTAAGACACAACAGAGATTTCCAAATGGCTAATGCCGCAGTGGGCAGGGGTGGGACATGGTACATTCCCAATCTTGTCAGATTTTAGAAGCTAAGCAGAATTGGTACTTGGATGGGACACTTTAACTGAATTATATTTCCCATAATGAGGCTGTGTCTCCAATGTACCAGAAAGAGCATTAAAACTGGGGAGAAGATAGATTCTTTTCAGGTGGCAGCATTCTGGCACAGGTACAAACCTGTACAAAAGGAGAAGTGGTAAATGATGAGCACAAGGAGAAGGATGAATAAAATAATGAAAACAGTTATAAACTTAAAGAAAACAAAGTTTTTGAACTAAAATAAAACTTCAAGAAGGAACATGCACTTCAAGAAGGAGACCACGTCATCCACTTTGAAAGAACTGAAGTCCTTTCTACGGTCTCACATTATCATACCTGCCTGAACAAAGAAGCTATTGAGATTTACAAACACCAGCACAATTTTAACAGAAAGGAAGAAGGCATTTTCATCCACCAATCTTGGTACCCAGCTCTGCAAAACACCCTACAGACTATAAATTGCAGAAAGTCACAAAAGAACCAGCACATTCCACAGAACAATCAGCACAGTCAACAACCATCTTCCTTATCTTCACACCCCTTCCAACCCTCCCAGCAATTAACACAGAATAATGGTCACATTCAACAGCCAGTTTCCTTATCACTACCCTTCCAGGAAGCCCCACCAAACAATGGGCACATCCAAAAACCAATTGCCGTTTCACCACACCCTCTCCAGCCTAGAAATAGCAGCTCTCCAGCAGCCCTGGCCCCACTCAATGCACAGCAGCCAAGAAGGTCAGAGCGCCTGCTCCGGCTGCAACGCCACTGAGGATGTTCTCCGCAGCTGAGAACGAAACGTCTGGAAGGAAAGCTTTCTCCAGTAGAACACGGCACTTGAGCCCGAAAGATTCTACAAACCCTAATAAAATAAAACTACTTTGAAATAAAATAAAACCAATTTGGGGAGGCATGCCCCTAACAGTTACCCATGAATTGATTCTGTAATATTTGGGCTGCCTTAGTGTAATATGTGAAAGACAGGGCTGGGTTTTTGTTTTTTTAAAAAAAGGCTATGAGAGTTAGTTGGTTTTTAATGGTGATAGGATGTCACTTATCAAAGTGCCTCCTTAGGAAAGTTTGTCTTGTGTGTTTGGTGCCAAGCAAGGTCTGAGTCTTTGTTGGTACAGTGCTAACAGTAATACACACTGTTGTGTATTACTAGGGGGGAGGGAAGTCATGATGTGACATCACCCCAGAGTTGGAAATGGCGGGTGCTTGCATAGGGGACTACTTTTACCTTTTAAAGACAAAAATGTGTGACCTGGAGGCTAAAATACTGTAAGTTAGCTTACACTAACTCGGCTTAGAGGGAACACTGCCTATAATTGTAAAGGTTCATTCACCTTCTCCCCTGTCTCCCCAGTGAGAACCTCTCACCAGCATGCAGCTTTGTTAGGAGGCTGGGGCATAAAGATTTTCCCTTGCTCCCTCCAGCTCCCAGTAGGTGGGACATTGAAACCATTCTTCAGTAGCTGCCGCCACCTTCAGCTTCATCATTAATTGATTGTTGTTACCCATCCTGAGCCCGTTGTGGGAAGGGTGGGTTATAAATTCAAATAAATAAATAAATGGTGTTGCCCAGAGGTATGACACCCAAGGAGTTTGCAGTAGTGCTCGGTGAGCAGTCTTATACATATATGAGGAATTCATGCAAGGATTCTGAGTTAAACAGCTTGTTGTGTATGCAGACTCGTGAAGACTGAACAGGGTGTTCCTGCCTGGCTCATTGCAGCCATAAGAACGGAGCTTAGGGACTTGGGAACAATGGACAGCAGGATCCAAATCCCTGTTGCCCTGCACCAATCCCGGGGCCCCTGTTGGTTTGAATGATCCAATAACGTGCTTGGGCGGGAACCCTGAGTTGTATATAGTTGGCCCCGTTGGTCCAGTTCCTCAGTCTTGAAGTGCAGCCTACCTAATAAAGAGCTGATGTTCACTAGTCCTTTGCCTCTTCAGTGCATCGAACCCACTATATTATACAGCTTATGACTACAAGGCACAAATTCATGAGAAAAGACGGTTCAAGCATTTGCTTAGTTTAGTTCATGCTAAGCAAATAAAAGAACTTGGGGAAAAAACTTACTAACTAGGTGACCTTACAATCTTTGAGCATCAGGAAGGAGACAAAGAGGCAAAGATGGAACAGATGAGAGACAAGCCACGTAGGTTTGGCCACCCCAACAGAATTTGGGAAACCAAAGCACATATTATATAAGCTTCCCCACCCCTTTTGGAGTACATTATATGATCAAAAGGGAGCATTTGCAGTCTATCCAAATGTCACTGAGTGAGTCAACATGCATGTACAAAGTACTCGTGATCCAAATCCAGTTAACACTGAAGCAAGATGGGCAGGACTAGAATGAGAGACGAACTACACCTACACCCACACCACAAGCAGAGTTGAAACATTTATTTTGTTTCGTCGGCTTTTCTGACCAGAGAGCAAAAATGATGGAGGAGGATGGGTAAGGCAATATGAGGACATGCATCCACAGAAAATACAGCTGAAATGAGGTGTTCTGAGAAGGGTGATCTGGGCTAATGGTTATTAAGGAGCTATGTTTTAAAACTAGACAAATGAATGACATCCAAGAACTTCCTAATGTTTCTTCTCAGTACAATCACATATTCTATTTTTAATGACTTTGCATTAGAACAACTGTAGCAATTTTACTGCTGGCCCTGACATGCTAGATTGAAAACAGCGTGGGAAAGACAGAAATCAAAACAAAGATCTTTACAGTATGTGGAAAATTAATTGAGATCTCTCCTGCTACATCTATGCTGCTAATTAACTGAAAAGTAACATCTTGCAGCAGATGCCAAACTTAAAATTAATTAACAGAGTAGAATAAACAACTAAGCAGCATTATGAGGCATCATCATGATGTTAGACTAGACTACTTAGACAACTGTTTACTTTAAGGAGCAATCTTAAGAAGCGCTACTTAGATGTAAGTTCAATTTTGTTCTCTGAGACCTCTTTCCAGAAAAGTGATTTTAGGACTGCAGCACCAAATTCTTGTCTTTGGGCACTGAAGGAACCAAGTGAAGTCAGAGTGAAACAATTGAAGGAACCAATTTAAATTCAGAGTGAAGATATGCCTATCTGCCTCATTTGGATTCTTGAAAGCCAGGAAGATAAGATCAACAGTGACCGAGTCAACTTTTTTTTTTATTTCTTTAGCTCCCTCTGGTGGTATATAGTAAAAAGTACACTGGCTGTACTTATCCTAGGTCCTCACAAAATGACATGTTAACTTCCATTACTAATGAAGCAGAACTTGCTATACAGCATAAGAAAGACGGTGCTGCAAATGAAAACAGCAGCTGTATTTCAAGTTCTCTTGTCACAGATGTCCCTTTTGGGCAAGCTGGACAGATCTGGCTCTAGGAAGCTACCAAACTATCCAGTTACCTTGGTTGCCAGCCGTTAGCCCATCAGAAAAGGGGGAGAATCCATTAATAAGATTATTTTCTTACAGAATAAAAGCAGTGTCCTTTGTGTATGTGTGTGTTTTACTATAAAAGCACATATATCTATAAAAGAGGTAGCAGGTTATAAGGAACCATTAATACAGCAGACTCTAGCATCATTTCAGGCTCTCTGTCTTCCTTTGAAAAACTAGTTCTTTTTATAAACAGTAACAAAATTGTTATGTCTCGTTAACTTGCAAAAACAACTTTGAGCTACAAGGTCATTTTTCACAAAAGGACATTGTTAACCTCTGTGATTTCCAGGCTAAACCTGTGTTATGAGAGGAAATTGCACTTCCAGGAAAAAGGAATTTGGACACCAGGGTATATAATTTTATGGGATTTTATTTATACATAAATAAATAAAAATATATTTAATTACATGAATGTCCAGTATGCACCCCAGCACAGAGAAATTCCCAGAGGATATGGTTTAATCTAGCCTGGATTCAGACAGTAAACTACTTAGATCAAAACAGTAACCTTGCATAGAGCAGCATAGAACAATAAGGATATGAAAGACAACAGTAATCTCATCAATCCACTCAAAGAGGGCAGCAGAGTGCATATGAAGATGGTGAAGAGGAGAGGTTGCCAACCTTCAGGTGAGGCCTGGAGGTCTCCCACTTTTACAACCGATCTCCAGCTGGCAGAGATCAGCTCCCCTGGAGAAAATGGCTGCTTTGAAGGGTGGACTCTGTGGCATTGTACCATGCTGAGACCCCTCCCCTCCTCAAACCCCACCCTCCCAGATCCACCCCTAAAGTCCATTTTTAGGGGCAGTCTTTTGTTTCTTTGTAATATACAGTTGACTTCCAACAGCTTGTGCATGAAATTGCTTCTGTTTTTGTAAGTACATTTTCCTTACTTTGCTCTTCTTCTATATTGTACCCAGGGCTTTTTTTTTTCCTGGGGGAATGTGGCAGAATGGAATTCCAGAACCTCTGTGAAAACAAAACTCTAAAAAAAACTTGTTTAAAAGTTCATGATGGGCACTCCTGTGTTTCTCCTTCATTTGCTTCTTGTAGGCTTGCCAATCCCCAGGTCCCAGCAGGGGTTCTCCCGCTTTCCCAGACTCCTTCCCACTCCCGGTCAGCTGGCCAGTGGGGGGAAGCCCCGCCCCCACCACCACCATGTGCCTTTCCACCTCCGGAGGCTTCAGACTCCACTTGGAAAGGCTTCCTCTTGGGATGGGGTGTCTGTGTCTTTAAGGCTGCATGGGGGCAGAGGCAGAACAACATGGCTGCTCCCAATGGCTGTGAAAGCAGCCCAGACCCTCCGTTGGTTGCACAATCTTTTCAAAGGTCCTTTGCATAGGAAAGGTAAACGTGAACCTTTGGTTGCTCTATGTTACTTTGAAGAAGTTGGAAGTTCAGCAACTCATGAGTAGAGATACCAATCCCCAGGTGGGAGCAGGCCCTTCCCTGCTTCAGAGTCGTCAGAAATGGGGGAGGAGGGAAATGTCTGATGGGTACGTCATTATTCCCTATGGAGATCAATTCCCATAGGGTATAATGGAGAATTGATCTGGGGGTATCTGAGGCTCTGGAGGGGCTGTTTTTTTGAGGTAGAGGCACCAAGTTTTCAACATAGCATCTGATGACTCTCCTCAAAATGCTCTCCACATTTCAAAAAGATTGGACCGGGGGTCCAATTCTATGAGCCGCAAAAGAAGGTGCCCCTATCCATTATTTCTAATGTAGGGAAGGTATTTAAAAGGTGTGCGGTCCCTTTAAATGTGATGGCCAGAATTCCCTTTGGAGTTCAACTTTGCTTATTGTCACAACTTTGCTTATTGCTCCACCTTCAATGTCTCCTGACCCCACCCCCAAAGTCTCCTGGCTCCACCCCCAAAGTCCCCAGATATTTCTTGAATTGAACTTGGCAACCCTAGCTTCTTGAGAGTTCCAGCACCTCTTTGTTCCAGAAAAAAAGCCCTGATTGTACCGCTGTAGATTACAGCTACATCAGATGCCAGTCAATTGCTGCATTTGTGTTCTATATTTGTTTCTAACGAGGCCTTTGCAATCTTTCACGTTTTCTATTCCCCCCATCCCTATAATGTGTTTTTTAATGGTATCCATGTTAGTCTGTAGCAGCAAAATAGAACAAAAGTCCAGGGGAGCCTTGAAGATTAACAGAATTTGTTCTAACATAGGCTTTTGTTGGTCAGAGGTTGGGTTGCCAGCCACTGACTGGCAACCATCAGGAATCAGAGGGGTGGAGATATGGGGGCTCCATGGGCATGACCATGATATGTCACTTCTGAGGAAAAACACTGAAGTGATGTCATGAGTCTCTAGGACTGGCCAGAAACTCTGTTTTCCATGAAAGTGATGTAATACTATCAACGGCAATTGTTTAAACTTAATTTTTCTCCCTCTGACTTCTGGGATGGCAGGGTATCTGGAGCTGGGGACAGGAGATCTCCTGGCTACCTTAGTCAGAGTAGTGCTGCCAACCTCCAGGTGTGGCCTTGAAATCTCCCAGAATTACTACAGAACACAGTACAGAGATCACTTCCCCTGAATAAAATGGCTACGGTGGAGCTGGTACTTTTATGGCATTATATCCAGCTGATGTCCCTTCCTGAATTCCACCCTCCCCAAGGTCCACCCCCAGTCTCCAAAAATTTCCCAACCCAAAATAGACTACCCTAAGTGTACATCCATAAGGCCAATTGATTTATATTGAAGGCTTCAGAACTGAAAGATGGATGGTGAGATGTTTGAAACAAGGCAAGTTTAAAACCAAGGTATAGTGGGCTCTATGCATGGAGGAGTCACCAGTAGAGTGATAACAAACTCTATAATAGGCATGGCATAGTATAAGGCTACATTACAAGATTGCGGATGGAGGCCTATCGGCCCAACTTATATACATCTCTGGGCTCCCGCAAAAGCACATCATTGGGTCATTCAAACCAGTGGGGGCTTGTGATTGGTCTAGGGCTGTAGAGATTTGGATCCTGCAGCCCTTTGTTCCCAAGTCCCCAAGCTCAATCCGTATGGCTCCAATGAGCCCGGCAGGCACACCCGAAGTCTTCACTTGAGTCCACATACATAACATCCCTCCCTCCTTAGTTTGCAAGCCCCTAGTGGACATAATCTTTTAGGTACGTGGGCTTGCGATGCTCTTGCGTTGACCTCCTGAGCGCTGGCTTGGGTGGGGATGCGGCGGCAGCTTCTAGCACCGTGGTCAGAGGGCTTGGTGTCAAGGGGATCTTGGCTGGTGGAACCGGGTTCCCTGCATCTCTTGTTCTGATGGTAGTCCTGGCTGCTCCACTGTCTCAGGTGCCGGCAGGGGTGTTGCTGCTGGTCTTTCTGCTTCCTCTGGCTCGTACGATGCAGTGTCTGGCGTGGCTGTTGGATTTGCGACACTCTTGTCCCCCTCCCCTCCGGGCGACTCAAGTGCCCGTAATTGGTCGATGTGCCACCTCATTGTGAAACCCCCCTCGGATGTAACCTCATACATGATGGCACCTAATACTCTGGAAACACGTGCTGGTATCTATGCTGGTCCACCCCCGAAGCTTTTAGCAAACACTAAGTCCCCTGTGTCAAACCTCTGGGCCACCCGGACCACTTCTGGCACCTCTTGTAGGTTGGGAGCTCGGTCTGTGTGCATGCGGTCAAGCAGGGTAGTCAGCTGCTGACCCATGAGAAGCTTGGCTGGGCTGTGGCCGGTGATGGTGCTGGGGGTGGAATGTTGTGACAGGAGGCACTCGGCTAAGCAGGCTTCCCACTCCCCATGTGGAGGGCATTTCCTTCGTAACCTGCACCATCCTCTCTGCTTGACCGTTAGTGGAGGGATGAAAATGGACCGGCCATATGTGCTTTATTAAGTTCTGGTCACAGAAATCTTGAAACTTGGCCGAGGTGAAAGCCATCCCATTATCTGATACCAACATATCCGGGAGAAAACCCTGCAGAGGGCCCCTAGTGCTGCCTGCTTGGATGTGGACGCTGCCGGAACTACCTCCATCCACTTAGAGTAGGAGTCTACAATAATGAAGAGTACCTGACCCTGAAATGGCCGTGCAAAGTCAAGGTGCAAGTGGGAGCAGGGGTTGCGAGTGGACTCCCAATGTTGTGCTGGGGCACAAGGCGGCGCTGGTCAGGTCTCCTGGCATGGCTGACATCTGGCCACCCAGGATTCAATTGCTTTGTCTATCCCAGGCCACCACACATATCTGCAGGTCAGTGCCTTCATGTGCACAACTCCTGGGTGAATCTCGTGCAGCGCTGTTAGGACTCGCTGCTGCAGTACTGGGGGCACCACCACCCTACTTCCCCACAACAAACACCCTTTATGCACTGACAGTTCATCCCTGTGGGACGCAAACATCAAGAATTCCTAGCCCACCTGGCCTTCCGGCCACCCCCAGTCCAGAACTCGGGATAGAGTTTTGTCCTTAGAGGAGCAGCTGGCAATGTCCTTGGCATGCACCGAGTGGTCTGGGAGGGACTCCAGTGACATGATCTGGAACATTGGGGCTGGATCCTGGTTCTTTGAGGGCAGCAGCAGGCGGCCCAGGGCATCGGTGTGGCCCATTGCCTTCCCCGGGTGGTACTTGAGGTCGTACTGGTACACCGCAAGGAAGATGGACCACCTCAACACCCGTGGTGAAAGCATTTGGGGTGTTTGGCTGTCAGGGGTGAACAGGCCCAGTAGGGGCTTGTGGTCCGTCAAGATGGTGAAGGGCCGACCATACAAGAAATCGTGATTTTTTTTTACCCCTGCCATGTTGGCCAGGCCCTCTTTGTCTATCTGAGCGTAATTTTGCTTCGGTTTCTGTAGAGTCCTCGAGTAGTAAGCTACCAGGACGTCATGGCCATCTGGTAGCACGTGGGCCAGAATGCCGCCCACCCCATAGGGGGAAACATCGCATGCTAAAACAATGGGCAGCTGCTCGTCGAAGTGCATCAGTAAGCGGTTGGAAGTTAAAATGTGCTTTACAGCCTGAAAAGCAGCAGCTTTCAGGTGACTCCAAACCCATGGTGCCCCTTTGTCCAACAGTCTGTGTAAGGGCTCTGCTACCACCACCTTGTGGGGAAGGCGTGGTAGAAATTGAGGATTCTCAAGAAGGATTGTAATTCCGCCTTGTTGGTGGGCGCCATCGCATAACAAAGGGCCTTTATTTTATCCTAGGCTGGGTGAATGCGAATTCCCTCCGGGAATGGAGGGCACCCCAACACACATTTTTCCTGTTTCACCTTCAACCCTGCCCCGTCGAACCTCTGCAACACAGCCTGGAGGCGGTCGGCGAACTCCTCTTCGGTGGCGGCCGCTATCAGCAAATCGTCAAAGAACGGCTGGACCCCGGGAATACCTTTAAGAAAGGAGTCCATCAAGTTCGAAAAGATCCCTGGGGCCACGCTGATCCCGAACTGCAAGCGCTTTACTCTGAAAGCCCCCCAGTGTGTAACGATCGTTTTTGTTTCTGCTGTGGCGGTGTCCACAGAAAGCTGTTGGTACGCCTGTGCCAGGTCCAGTTTCCCAAAAATCTTTGCCCCCGCTAAGGATGCTAGTATGTGGCTCACCACTGGAACCGGGTATGCGTGGCCCTGCAGCGCCTTATTAATTGTGCATTTGTAATCGGCACAGATGCAGACATTGCTATTAGACTTGATCGAGGCGACGATGGGGGTTTCCCAGTTTGCGTTTGCTACTGGTTCTAGAACCCCTTGGGTCACAAGGTGGTCTAGCTCCTCTTCAATCTTGGGTCGCACCGCTAGGGGCACGCACCTGGCCTTCAGCTGTATGAGCTGCACGTTGGGGTTTAGCTGTAGCGCTATAGGGTCCCCTGTGTACATTCCCAGGGTTCTGTCGAACACAGTGGGAAATTCCTTGCACACTGTTTGGAAATCTCTTTGAATGGGAGGCATGATGGATACCCATTACTTGTATCCCTAGGGCCCCAAACCCAGCCCGCCTCAGAAGGCTACTTAGGTCCCCTTCTGCAACGATTAGGGGAAGCTTGCCCTTGAACCTCCCGTATGTAACATGGACCAGGCCAACCCCCAGGACTGCAACCTCCTGCTTTTGAAAATTGCGGACTATGAATGGGGACGGTTGTAGTTGGGCCTCTCCCCCTGGGCACAACTTTCTAAATGTGCGGGCTGAAATGACCGTCTGGCCTGCCCCGAGTCTACTTCCATTTTGTAGGGCTTGCTGCCAATGAACACAGTCACGTGGTACTTATCTGGTAATGGAAGAGGCAGTTGGTATACCTGGGTCCCCGTCATGGAGAGGGCCTGGACATCGTCCATGGGTGCAACCTCGCCGCCGCTATAATATAGTGGGTTCTGTGCATGGAGGAGTCGCCAGTAAAGTGATAACAAGCTCTTTAATAGGCATGGCATAGTATAAGGCTACATTACAAGACTGGGAATGGGGGCCTACTGGCCCAATTTATTATAATAATAATAATAATAATAATAATAATAATAATAATAATAATAATAATAATAATAATAATAATAAATTTTATTTGTACCCCGCCCTCCCCCGCCGAAGCAGGCTCAAGGCGGCTAACAACACAGTGACCAATGGTACATTAATAAATAAAACATTAATAAACAACATAGTAACCAATGGTGCATTAATTAAAACCATTACATTAAGAACATTAAATTAAGCATTAACTTAACCTTAAAAACCAGTAGAACATTAATTAAAACAAACTATAACATTATCATTGACGCTATTCTAGTTAGTGCTAATGGCGGATTTTCTTCGTTGTAAAATTGTACTTCAGCTGTTCATAAAAGCTAATTTAAAAAGAGTGGTCTTGCAGGCCCTGCGGAACTGATCAAGGTTCCGCAGGGCCCGCACCTCCTCTGGAAGTTGGTTCCAGAGATATGGGGCCGCAGCCGAGAAGGCCCGTGAGCGGGTGTTGTATTTATATGCATCTCTGGGCTCCCGCGCAAGCACATCATTGGGTCATTCAAACCAGTGGGGGCCTGTGATTGGTCTAGGGCTGTAGAGATTTGGATCCTGCAGCCCTTTGTTCCCAAGTCCCCAAGCTCAGTCTGTATGGCTCCAATGAGCCCAGCAGGCACACTCAAAGTCTTCACTTGAGTCCACATACATAACATCCTTCCCTCCTTAGTTTGCAAGCCCCTAGTGGACATAGTCTTTTAGGTACGTGGGCTTTGCATCTCCAAAAAAAAAAGGGTCCAGGCAAATAGGTGTGAAAAACCTCAGCTTGAGACCCTGGAGAGCCACTGCCAATCTGAGAAGACAATACTGACTTTGATGGACCAAGGGTCTGATTCAGTATAAGGCAGCTTCATATGTTCATATGTTTCACTTGAGTCCACATACATAACACAAGGTCTAATCAAAATTCATTTTCAAAGATACCAAGGCACCATATAACACCACACATAATGCCATTTCACATGGATTAGCTGATGAGGTTTATGATAGTAGGGGATTACAGGAGCGTTGCAAAGAGGAGTATCTTTGTTTTCATCAGTGAATGCTGGAAGGCATACAAAGCATAGATTTGTGTAATAAAAGAAAGCTTACTTATCTGGAAGTAAGTTCCATTATAGCTACTAGACCCAATTCCTAGGTATGTTAATAGGATTGCAGCCTTAACAAAGGGTTTTTTTTTTCCTTATTTGTGCACTGATTTTTACGAGGGATGAGATTAGAGCTGTAACTCTAGGTTGGGAAATCCCTGAAGATTTAGGGGTTGAGCCCAAAAAGAGGGGGATTTGGGGAGGGAAGGGATTTCATATAATGCCATTGAGTCCAACTTCCAAAGCAGCTGCTTTCTCCAGGAGAACTGATCTCTGTCGCCTAGAGTTTCATTGTAATTCCTGGAGATCTCCAGGCCCCACCTAGATGTTAGCAACCCTAGATCAGGTTTTGTCTTCATGAGGGCATACCTGGGGGATTTGTGATTCTAATCTTCAGTTTATAAAATGTTAATTAGCAGCCCTAGGCAGTCAAGTTTGAAGATCAAGAGTCACTGCATGAGGTTAGAGACCAAATGTTAGAGAACTGAAAATCGGCTGTGAGGCTTTTGTGATTTTTTTTTGCAGATAAGGTCTCGTTGCTCCGACACGACCTCCCCACCACAATTGATACAATGAAAACTTGAGGCACCAAGCACATCTTCTGGTCCATTTCTGGATTCCTTCACCTCACTTGGCCTGGAGGAGGGTGACAGGATCCTTTTGGCTATATGCCCTACGACCTGTGGGTTGGATTCATGCCTGTCCTGACTTATAAAAGCTAGCCAGGCAATTTTACAGGAGCCACTACAGGCCATTGTCAACAGAAGGGATCTTTCCATCGCCCCTTAAGGAGGCTGTGATCCGCCCCGGATCACAGAATGGAGACGGTTCTGGTTGCCCTCATGGATGACCTTTCAACATCTGGATTGGGGCAGCTCAGCAGTCCTGTTGTTATTAGATCTGTCAGCCGCATTTGATACGGTTGACCATCAGCTCCTGTCTAGCTGCCTCACCAACACGGGGATCCAGGGGTCAGCCTTGCAATGGATGGCCTCCTTTCTCCAAGGTCAGGGACAAAGGGTGGTCATAGGGGAAGAATCATCTCACTTACATGTGGTGTGCCACAGGGTGCAGTTCTATCCCTGATGTTCTTTAACATCTATATGCGCCCCCTTGCCCAAATTGTCAGGAGGTATGGGCTGGGATGTCACCAATATGCAGATGACACCCAGCTCTAGCTAATGATGGACACCCAGTCTGACTGTACCCCAGATAATCTAGACCTGGCTCTCCAAGCTGTAGCCTCTGTCTCAGGCTGAGTCAGTTGAAGCTGAATCCGACGAAGACGGAGGTTCTCTATATGGGTCAGGGTGGCCTGGGAAGGAAGACCCCTTTACCAGCTCTTGGTGGGGTGCCACTGATACAGGCTCCCCAAGATCAAAAGCTTGGGAGTGCTTCTCTTTGACAATGGAGGCTCAAGTTGCAGCCGCTGCCAAATCCTCCTTTTTCCATCTCAGTTGGCCCCTTTCCTGGAACACGACAACCTAGCAATGGTGATCCATGCCACGGTCACCTTGAAAATAGATCTCTGTAATGCTCTCTACATGGGGCTACCCTTGACCCTGACTCAGAAACTGCAGCTAGTGCAGAACGCAGCAGCGCGGCTGTTAATGAGGCTCCCTCGATGGGAGCACATTCAGCCAGTACTGAAAGAACTGCACTGGCTGCCTATTGTGTTCCGGATCCATTTCAAGGTGTTGGTATTGACATTTAAAACCCTATATGATTGGGGGCCTGTCTATCTTTGGGACCGCCTTTCTCCATATGTTCCCCATAGAGCACTGCATTCAGTGATGCAACATCTATTGACCATCCCCGGACCAAGGGAGGCCAGGCTGTGCTCTACACGGTCGAGGGCGTTCTTAGTGGCAGCACCTGAAATATGGAATGCACTCCCGGAGGCTATAAGGGCCCTGCGGGACCTCTCTCAATTCCACAGGGCCTGCAAGACTGAGTTATTTTGACAGGCCTTTGGCACCTAAACCGAGATAGGACTGCCACCCTATACTACTGAGAAACTGGAAACACTATGGGTTCACTGTTAGTAAAGGATGATCCTGCCTAGGTTGTTGCTTAACAGCACCAAAAAATATTTAAAAAATGTTTTAACTGTATTTACTGTTTGAAGCTTTGAAGTTTTGAATTGTTTAATTGTATCTATTGTTTGAAGTTTTGAACTGATTGTTAGTTGCCCTGAGTCCGCTTGTGGAGGTGGCAGGATATAAATTAAAGGTAATAATAATAATAATAATAATTCTTTCCTCCCAGTTCTCTTCCATAATTTAAAATGTTCTTCCAAAAATGCCATTAGCTGAACACAGACAGGAAAAGAGGGAGACAATTTCAAGTGCTTTTACCTGTCTTTATAGTGCTAGTAGTTACAGTGCAAAGACATTATTTGTTAAGGAGGTAAGTAACACGCATAACTCTTAGGAGTTCTAGGAGAAAGCTTAAAGACCGCCATCCATTTCCCATCCACTTCCCTCCTTCAGAGGCAAGATTTTCCCTCAGTTTTTCTTTCCCTTTACTGACTGAGCCACCGTAGTAATGTGCTTTGTTCTTTGCTGAAGAACTCTGACCTTTCACAGTACAATATGTTGGCTATTGGCTCAGCCCAGGAACCTGAGGGAATAATCAGAAGCTCAATTTAACAACTTAAATGGCACTTGAGGTATTTTGAAATTCAAAAATAACATGTTTTATTTAACATAGTAGGGAAAGGGTAGGTGAAATCAGGGGTTGAAATTTCTGAGGTAAAACCAGTACATGCCCAAACTTTAGTTCCTATGTTTCAGGCTAATGAGAGTTCTTTAAGCTTTTCACAGTGACTTAAACCTTTATATTGAGAAACTTTTGTTCCAGTGTTTTCCACAAACACTTCAATACACTTTCTTTGGTATTCTCTAACACTTTTGGTTTCCATAAAATTGCTACACTCTTCCCAGTACCCAAGCCCCAGGTGCGATCAGAGTTAACTATAGTAGTCTTTTGGCTTTTAAAAAGTTGATGCTAGAGATACGCCTCGGTGATCAGACAGTGCCTGCAACACAGACATGAGCAGCAACACAGACATGAGCTGC
The DNA here is from genome assembly GCF_032191835.1 of Heteronotia binoei. NCBI lineage: Eukaryota > Metazoa > Chordata > Lepidosauria > Squamata > Gekkonidae > Heteronotia > Heteronotia binoei. Next base: position 166,178,730 of record NC_083243.1, on the reverse strand, counting down.
ACACACACAGAGTGGAGTGATCATACAGCTCCTGTGTGTGCATGATGCGCTTGGGCCAATCACATGACTGGATATGCACCTCAGAAGCACTGCAAGGGCTTTGCCATCAAGACATCCCCAGTGGCTATTCAATCAGTTTCCCAGTTGTTGCAGCACGGGATAAGTGCAAGTGGGCCATGGGGGGGCAGATGTATGCATGTGATTGTGCCCTTTAAATCCAGAGGTGGGGGTGGCTGTGGCAGGCCAAAATGCCTGTCTGGTCGCACCCCGTTCTCTTGAAATGCCAGTACTTGTCTTGAGTTTTAAATGAGCCTTAAGGGCTCTAAAAGCAATTTCTAATCACACCAGACCAGGGATATCTGCACTCATCAGATCTGTCTCCCTGTTTGACTGGGTGGGAAAATTCTTCTCTCACTAGAAGTTCTTTCCCCTTTCTTTGGCCTAAATTGGAGGCTCATCTAACTACCCACACGTCCTTGTCAACTTTCCCCACTTCTCCTATCTGTGTTAAACTGCTCTCAGCCAAGGCTGAATTCCATATGTCAGTAGGCAACTCTTCTCAGCTAAGGCTGAAATCAAACTGCACATCTCCTTAGCATCCAGTTCAGAAGTCTTTCTCTGATCAGCTGATGCTAATCAATCAGATCTCTTGGAACAGCCTGTCTTTCAAAGCTCTCTGTTTCTATGAAAAATTAACCCTTCACGGTCCTTTATCTGTTTACACTGCACTTCAAAGCTCTTAAAAGTGAAGTCCATCACGATTGCTATACGCATTTCAATTGTTTTTCATATTAAAGTTGTTTTAAGCCATTCCTGATTCTGGTAGGATTCATGTGATGACCTAGAAATATTACCATTGCCTTTGGAAGAGCATTTTAAATCATGGAAGAGTACCAAGTGCATACAGTTTAGCATAAGCAACCCTTCCTTAGCCATCAAGGCTGGTGCTTGAATCTGCTAATACATTTTCAAAAACATCATGGGCCATCCTAATCACAGATTTCCCATGGCATCTCTGTGAGCATCATGCAGTTTTACATGAGAGTAGCCCCATTTACTCTTGTGTCTATCATGGGATGCTCTGAAACAGCAACTCTTAAGCAGAAAAAATATGAGACCCTAACTAGGGATTATTTCCACGGTTTTCCAACCGCAAGAAACAGGAGAGAGGGGGGTTTTTTTGGCAGAGATTTGTTGCTCAAAAACAATTCCCCTGGGGCTCCTGATCCTAACCAAGTGTTAGGGTGCAGAAGCACACAAACAATTATTCAAAACCCTTGGATGAAGATCCGCTTATGTGCATATTGCTAACTGATGAAAAAAGGGGAGGAGAGGTGAAAATGGAAAGGAAGGTTCAGACTTCCCAAATGGCTTGCTTTTGCAACAGGGAAGTTCAGTGACAGCTAGAAATCTGGGATGAAAGTGCTGACATCAACACAGACCAGACTTTCCCCAGTGTCAAATAACTCCAGTTTGAAGATGGGTTAGAATGGGGTGCCAATTACTGAGGAACGGGAGGCAGATGTTGCTGTCTGTGCATTTTAAATTTGGAAGGGAGCAGCAACAACACTGGATTAAACAACCTTAGACGACTAATTAGACATTTTGCATCAATCCATAGTTTGTTGTTACATTTAAACTGGCAGATTATGTTTTGTATTTGCCTGGCAAATCCGGATACCAAGCCAAGATTAAATCAGAATTTGAAATCCTAGTTTTCAAGGAAAGTAAGAACCCTAGTTTACCAGCTGGGATGCAGCTATGATTTATCACAGAAGTGGAAGTATCCTTTTAGGTTGTTTTGCAATAGAGGAGAAGGGAGGATGCAAGTCCAAGGATGACCAGACATTCAAGTAGTGGCAAACCATGGTTTGTCATAACATCAGAACCACATATTTGTCTCCTGAGAGTTGCAAGGCTTTCAGAAATGTCCCATAGCACTGCATAATGCTGAAAGCGTGACCCCCCCCCCCACCAAATTGAACTGTATTTCAAAAATGGCTCAGTAACCAGTTCCCATTTGGAAAAAAAATTAAAACGACAACTCAGACTGCCATTGGGTGTATTTGTCTGCTGTAGTTTAAAGAGAAAGCACTAATACTTGGGTGGATCTAATTCACTACTGACATCACTCAGAATCATTGCCACACTGTTCAGAAGGCACAGATGTCAGCACTGAAGAGGAAAGTGGGTATTCTTGCTATTTTACATTCTTTAAAGCTTTTAATTATGTTCTTAATTGCAACATCTAAAGTCAGTGTGGGAACACTCAATAACCAAAGTTGATACATGCTGCTAGCCTGCAGACTGGGAACGTGCTTTGTAGAGCTGCAAGCTGATGTCACAGGCATTTTCTAAACACAAGCATCTCTTTCAAATCAGATTGTGATTCATTTTACAAGGTCTCAGTTTCTTGGCTGCATTATTTTATTTCCTAATCTGGATTTCTGCCTTTTGAGGTTAAACTAGATGTGACATTGGGAAAGTTTCCTCTTCTATGATTGCACCTGTTGCAACATACACAGGCTAGGGTTGCCAATCCCCAATTGGGGGAAGGGTCCCGCCTTCGGTCCCTCCTTGCTCCAAGATTATCAGAAAGTGTGTGGGGGGAGGGAATGTCTGCTGAGACCAATTCCCATAGAGTATAACAGAGAATTGATCTGTGGGTATCTGGGGCTCTGGAAGGGCTGTTTTTTTGAGGTAGAGGCATCAAATTTTCGGCATAGCATCTGTTGCCTTTCCTCGAAACACCCCCAAGGTTCAAGAAGATTGGTCCAGGGGGTCCAATTCTATAATCCCCCAAAGGAAGGTGCCCCTGTCCTTCATTTATTTCCAAATAGAGGGAAGGCATTTAAAAGGCATGTGGTCCCTTTAAACGTGATTGCCAGAACTCCCTTTGGAGTTCAATCTTGCTTGTCACACCCTTGCTCCTGACTCTGCCCCCAAAGTCTTCTGGCTCCACCCCCAAAATCCTCAGATATTTCTTGAGTCGGACCTGGAAATCCTAATGCAGGCACTAATGAAAAAACAAATAGATTGTGCTTTTATATTTAGAATTGTTTTAATTTATATGCAACTATTCAATTATTACAGAGCCCCATGGCACAGAGTGGTAAAGCTGCAATACTGCAGTTCTAAGCTCTGCTCATGACCAGAGTTCGATCCCAGCGGAAGCTGGGTTCAGATAGCCGGCTTGAGGTTGACTCAGCCTTCCTTCCTTCCGAGGTCGGTAAAATGAGTACCTAGCTTGCTGGGGGGAAAGTGTAGATGACTGGGGAAGGCAATGGCAAACCACCCTGTAAAAAGTCTGCTGTGAAATTGTGAAAGCAACGTCACCACAGAGTCAGAAACGACTGGTGCTTGCATAGGGGACTACCTTTACCTTTTTATTCAATTATTAACACATGTATTTTCTTAATTTGGGAGACATCCCTAGATTAAACCATTATTAAGAAAGTCAGCCTATATGGTTGAGCTCCAGTTCCCAGTCTATCATTTTGAGGTATGGTGATTGCAAGGATTGTGCCCATGCAATTCATCACATTTGTAGGTGAAGCTGGTTATCCAGACCCATCCCAGTCTGACTTACAAATTGGTATATAATGGAGGGAGGGACTGATGTCTTGTTTTTTTCAAAGGAATACAGTATCCCCTGGGGAGGGAGATTTGAATTGGAGCCATAGAACAGGGATGGGGGTGGGTTAACCCTTCCCTACCACATCAGTTCCCTGAAGCTGTTATTAACTCTACTGGAAAGCACAGAGGTATAAGATGGACTGTTTTGCATACTAAAAGCCAATAATATCCCTAGTGGGAAGCTATAAACAGACAAAAAGCAGAACTGTTAGAATCTGAGCTGAAGAGGATTTGGCACATGTCCAGTTATACACAGACAAGTAACCTATCACTCCTCTCAGAAAAGTTTGAAGCCTTCTGCAGCCTTAGGAGGAGATTGGATTTATACTCTGTCCTTCACTCGGAGTCTCAGAGCAGTTTACAATCTCCTTCCCTTCCTCTCCCCACAACAGACACCCTGTAGGGTAGATGGGGCTGAGAGTGCTCTGAGAGAACTGTTCTTGAGGGGACAGCTCTGATAGAACTGTGACTGACCCAAGGTCACACCAGCAGCTGCATGTGGAAGAGTGGGGAATCAAACCCAGTTTTCCCAGATCAGAGTCCATGCTCTTAACCACTATACCAAATTGGCTCTCCTTATTGAATTTTCTCACAATGGAGGAATATTTCAAATTTTGCTAGGCAGAATAATAGGATATAGGGTGCTGCTTAGAAATTCTTTGTAAACATAATGGGTTGGATCCAACCAGGTATTTTGCTGGTGAAAAAGGGAGAAGGGAGTTCTCTTTAACAACCAAAAAAGGCTTTGCTAGCAATCATAGGACCTGCACAAACAAAAATAATGTAGGATGATAATAGGGTAAGACTGAGCAAAAACAAACGCTGGTGGGATCTCCATCTCACAGTGGTACTGATAAAGAAATTGCTCTCCATCAATATTGTCAGTATCTACCTGGCAGAACTGTTTAAGGTGTTAACAGTATTTTGCGGTCTTATCTTCTTAATGGGAATGAAGAGCCTTCAGAAATCTGCAATATCTGTTTGCTAAGAGTGTTTTTGTGAGCAGATCCACTATCATCTGTTCCAACTTTGACTCTACAGTTATCTCCAAAATCAGTATCAGAGGTGTCTTGGACAGCTCTTCTGAATGCATCATTTTTGGATGTTACCTGAGGAAATAGACATCAATAACAAGGACATTATTTAATAATTAGGAGCTTAGTTTCTGCTGGATAATTTGGAACCAGTCAAAGTATCAGCATATTTGCTTTTTCAAAATGACTTTCTTTTAAATTTTTAAATTTGTAATTACTTATTTTTGTTAAAAAATAATCAAAATTTCATTGACATACCAATTTTTTAAAAATGGAGGATGTGAGTTCTTCACTTTTACACTTTCTGGTAGACAACATCCAGCCAAGGAGTACTGGTTGTATTGATTGGAGAAGTAGTGAATGTTTCTTTGTGCAAAATTGCAGTCCCAGATCCCTTGAAGGAAGCAAGAATTAGATTATGGCTCCAATATGTCATTATTAATTGATTAGTTGGTTGGTTGGCTTCGCAGAGAGTGGTGCATACACTAGGTAATGTTAACTTGCAGGTATGTATGGAAACGAAACCCTCAAGATGCATAAAACATGGAATCCGATGTCTCTACACTAATGAACAGAGTATGTGAAACAAACAGGAGGAACTGGAAGTTCTAATACAGGAAGGAGATTATGACATAATAGGCCTTACTGAAACTTGGTGGGATGACACTCACAACTGGAATATTAGGATTGAGGGTACAACTTATTTAAAAGGGACAGACAAATGAGAAAGGGTGGAGGCATAGCAGTATATATGAAGGAGGTATATACTTGTGAGGAAATATGTGAATCTGAGCATGGCAGCTCAGTTGAGAGTCTCTGGGTAAAAATAAAAAGAGTAAGAAATAACAGTGATATTATTGTGGGGGTCTACTATAGACTACCAAGCCGGGCAGAGAACTTGGATGAGATACTCCTATGACAGATTGCAAAGTTCTCCAATAGAAGAGACACAGTGATCATGGGAGATTTCAGTTATCTGGACATTCCTTGGAGGTTTCTTAGCAGAGGTTAGATGGCCATCTGACAACAATGAAGATCCTGTGAATTTAGGAGGAGGTATTTGTGAGTTTCCTGCATTGTGCATTGAACTAGTATACCCTGCATTGGACTAGATGACTCTGGAGGTCCCTTCCAACTCTATGATTCCATGAATATATTTTGAATGATTTGCAATGCCACCTAAGGAGAGTTACACCTTTCTAAGTCAAAGAGTTCAGGTAGAGTACATACCATACCAAACTTTTAATGGCATAACAGTTGCGAATAAAAATACACAGAATATAAAATTTAAACACTGGAGATAAAATCAAAACAAAACTGAGATTACAGCTGCATTCACACATGGTCAGATTTAAATTTAAGGATGTCAGCCAAAAGTTTTGCCACAGCCTCACTAACTTCCCCCTCAGTATCATTCAATAAATAATAACAGGGTGGCAGAACAGACAAATCTGGGGAGAAAGAAAGCTTGCAAAATAAATCTTTACGGAGGTTGTGATAAATGGAACAATCAAGCAATATATGCCAAATTGAGTTGGGAATATTCGCTCCACAGGAACAGAGTCTGTCGCCCTTTTAGAACTTTGTAGTTCTCCCTTGTAGAACTTTGGAGGGAAATGCATTTAGTGTAGCCAACATAAATGCCCTGCGATAACTTGGAATGGTTAAGTCTGATAGATAATGGGGCATTTTGCCACAAAAAGCATAAAGACCTAAGGATGCTGGAGAACAAATATAAGGGTCTGTTGGGCATAGTTTCATTTCCTCCAATTCCAACAATCTCAATTTAATACATCTGAAGATATATGACTCATCAGATGTAAAAAAATCATCAACCTCTATCCCCAACTGGTTAAGTTTGGACATAAGTACTGCTGACCAGGATGAGATGTAAGGGTCTCCTTTCAGACAATCAAGAAGGCTGTTAGTATCTGTTCTAAAGTGAATTTTGAGCCAGAATTCAAACACTGCGATCCAGGCTTTTGTCTCCACCAAAGACTGACCCACTTCAGAGCAGAGAGCAAAGTAGGACACACATTTTGGCATACCAAGAATTTGTCTAAAAAATGAGGCTTGAATGCCCTCCACTTTCCTGTTAAATGCTGAGATCTATATAGGGATACCATAGAGAATTTGGGCTAGCTTTTCAGCTTTGAACAGTTTAATTGCTGCCAGAACTAATTGGTTGCCCCTAACAAAGAAAAATTGTTTCATTTGAGCAACTGAACTTTTAGCCAAGTTGACGGTGTTGTTACGATGTGAAACCCAGCTTAATTTATCATTAAATTGTTTGGTGAATAAGAGAAGTGTCTCAAGGCCTGTTTTGCTACAGTTTTCATAGCACATCACACCCACATGAAAACTAAAAGCAAAGGCATGTGGCAACATGATACATGCCACTCACTGCGTAAGCACAAGAAGCAGGTAACATATCCCCTGTACGTGATTTAACTGATGCAGGATAGATAGCCTACAGGAGATTTCTGAAGGTGCCTCGCTTCCATCAAGGAGATAAGACTGCAAAATACTGTTAACCACCTTAAACAGTTCTACCAGGTGTCTGCTTACTACACCTGTAGAGTTGGTGGCATGTATCATGTTGGCACATGATGTCCCTTTTAGTTTTCATGTTGGTGTGGTGCACTAGGAATACTTCAATAAAACAAGCCTGGAAGCATATCTCTTGTTAGTCAGCCAAGCTTTTAAAAGAATAACAGAGTAAAACCAGTATAAAACAGCATCCATGGGTGTACAAAGCATGCCCCCTACAAAATTCATCCCTTCCTTGGTGAAAGGTTTGGGGAATATAAATAAAGGCTCCAAATGGCCAAAGGATGTAAAATTCACTGGCAATGTCTGCATGACCAGCAGTGTTTTTGCAGAAGAATTTCATGAAAACACTCTATATTATTTTCACTGCTTCTAAATGTCCAACCTAAGGGCTATCATTTGCATCCAGGAAGATGACCTCCTGGCATATACTGGGCACTTATCAGTGGAGTCATAGCAATTTGTGTGGAGCCATCCATACCTAAGGGACATGTATTTTTGTAATCCTCCATAGCAGACTCCCCTGTCTTTCAAATTTGAATAGAGTTCGGACCTCCCTTTGTGTGAAGGTCATGCACCTCCCTCCAATCACCTTCCTCCTTCACTGCCCCATTCTCCAGCCTGAGTGATTTCAGCAGGTCTCAGCAAATCCTGATCTTTCCTTCATTCCTTTCCCATGATTGAGTAAAGCTGAGTCTGTTTACCTGTGGCCTTCTTGTTTCCCTCATCCCTCCTTTTCCTTCCCATTCGCTCCTTCCGCCTGGCCAAGCCCTAATCTGGTCCTGCCCCGCCTTGCCCCACCCTTAGCTATTCTGTTGGGCCTCTGTGGTTGAGGCATGCTGAAGATGCATCTTCAGGGCTCTCTGGGGAGGTTCCTCCTTTGTTAGAAGCCTCTGTCCCCAGTTGGGCTCCTCTCACAGCCCTAATAGCTCCTCCACAGTCCTGCTGCCGGTTGCTACCAATGTTGGAGGCTGCGGAGCTGCTGACACTGACTTCTGCTCTACAGTGAACATTGGGAAGCTCCACCCCAGATAACCCAGCTCTCTTCTTCCCCACTGGCCATTTCCCTGGGCTCTGCAGTGATCCAGGGAGAGATGTCTGACAACCTTTGGCCATCATGGAGTCCTGTGTCAGATGGTAAAGCCGTGAGCTGTCTGGTGAGGGGGGGGGGAAGAGTCTGGACCAAGCCCCAGCTCTGGACACATCCCCCTCCCCAGAGTATAGGGATGCCAGAGGGTCCTCCTCAAAGAGTCAAGACATTGGCATGATATTTCGCTGGGTGATGATGGGTCATGAAGCTAAAAGGAAGGAGAAAAAAGTACCACTTGAGACCCAAGGGGTTTACAGTCTTTCATGTGAGCCATTCATACCCAAGGGACATGGTCTGTGATAAAAGTAAAATACTGTAAATAATATTGTAGAGTCCCAACTACCCACTTCACTGCCAAGGCCTCCTTCTCCATCATAGCATAGTTCCATTCACCTGGCTATAATTTATGAAGAATACTGAATATTCTTGTCTCCTCAATGATTTGGGACAGTATTGCCCCCATTCAATGGCAGAGACATTAGCATCAACAACAAATGATTTATCAAAGTTTAGATTCCGAAGCAATGCCCAGATTCTAAAGCAAAATCCAGATTCCAAAGCAACCTTATCTACCAGTCTCTGAAAAGTGGTTGCAGCCCAAAAGGCATCACCCAGAATTGAGACAGTCCCTGAGAGATTACAAAGGTGGTCATGACCCAATAGGCCAGGTTCATGGCCACAAGCCAATACCTCTTGGTCACATCAAGGGCTGTTAAGCATTGTGACATCACTAGTTGTTCAATGAGGACCTCCTCCCATCTCTCTTCTCCCCCATCAGCTGCTTCCTGCACTCTGCAGTGATCCAGGGTGAGATGTCCAACAGCCCTTGGCCATTGCAGAATCCTTCATCAGACAGGAAGGCCACAGACTATCTGGTGAGGGGGGCGGGGGATTGAGACCAGATTCCAGCTTCTGCTATCACATGCTCCTTTACAATCTTCCAACAGTCCTGTGAAACAGCAAAACTTGCCTGCATATCTCCCTCCAATTCACATGGTACGAAGACATGTTGTGGAGTTCTGTGCCTCCCAGGCACTTGAGGGCTTGATTTGGGTTAGGAAAGACATGAACAGGGAGATAGTGTTTAGGTCTCCTCCCCCTTCCCGTGCTGTTTTCCTGACCTAAAATGTCCCCAGGGAACTCCACATTCTGGAAAAGGAGATGGCAGGGTCTGGGGAGGGGGGCAGGGATGACATCTCGATGGTGCCACATCATGTCTGGCAAATACCCGGAATACACTGCCAGTGTGCCATCAGCACAACACTCTGGGAGTGGGACAAAACTATATATTAAAACCACAGAGTTTTGTTCAAACCCTACAGCAGGGGTGGTCAATGGTAGCTCTCCAGATGCTTTTGCCTACAGCTCCCATCAGCCCCAGCCAGCATGGCCAATGGCTGGGGCTGATGGGAGTTGTAGGCAAAAAACATCTGGAGAGCTACCATTGGCCACCCCTGCCCTACAGCATCATACTGATGTCACTAAAAACAAAAAAGAATTTCCGTGCCATTCCAGGCTTAGCAGACCAAGAGGCAACAGAGAGAGAGAGAGAGTCCAGGAGGTATCCTACTGAAGCAGGAGACCCAGTCTCATTCTGGAGGATTTAAAGACAAGAGTGTAACAGTGATTCTTCATTGATGTGTAAAAGGCACAATCAAGCTTCAGCAGGCTAACTTTCAATTCATAATTAAAAACAGGCTGGGTGAAATGGGGTAATATTTTTTCTGCCTATCCCCCCACCTATGGCTCTATCTCATTCTGAGTCAAAGCAGAAATCCCACTCCATTTTTTTTTTGCCCAATATACTGCCCACTTGTCACTGCAGGCATTAAAACAGAGATATCAGCAAGAAGAAAAGGGACCAGAGAGAAAAGATTGTACAAAAGAAGAGGTTAATCAGGAAGGTGTTAACTGATAACGGCAGCAGCTGGCTTGCAGGTTCCCTTTCCCCATTGCCTCCCAAACAGTACAACAAAAACAGCTCACACATTTCCACTTATAGTTCAACAATTAAAAAAGGGCTAGGGATTCAGAAAGTCTTCATGACACAATTCTAAGGGGATAGTACCCCTATAGCAATCTATAGTTACAGTTCTGAATAGTAGTGGTTTTAATAGACAAGCAAATAACTACTTGGATTTCCACTCAGCACTAGCAGTGCCTTTTTCTTTTCAGATATACATGTTGTATACAAGTATACTTTACAACAGGCCTACTGTACCCCTTGTTAGCAGAATTGGGGGAATAATTCAGTACTGCATGTGCCGAGTTGCTTTCATTACAGTGTACTGCAGCAACAAGGTTTGCACAAAGGATTAACATAGGGCGCGGTCACACGTACCATTAGTTTCGACACAGCTCCGTCTGGCTGACGGATTAAATGTGTTCGTTCAGACATCCACATCTGGCAATCGAGCATCATCCGGCGTCATCCAGGCTTGCTACGCATGAATGGCGCATTAATTTGACAGCACATAAAGTCCGGTCCTTTTGCAAAACAGCGGCACAGGATCGGCTTTTTGTTGTTTGGACAGCTCACGCGCGATACTGCCTCTCACCATTTTTTTCAAAGAAAGCCCAGCAGACATGCGCATTGCCAGATCATCCGGGAATCTGAGGTGACGCTTCTGCTTCTCCAATGAATACAGGTTTGGAGGGGGGGGGGGGAAACGTTATCCCACTATTCAGAACAGGGGAAAAATTCTTTTTTTTCACTGTGGAGGATTTCAAGATATCATTATCACTGCCAATTTCTAGGAAAATAATTCCTGGCAGTTCTGTGGTTTGGATTGGCAACGTTAATTCTGGAAACTTTTGCTCTTCCCCCCCTGCCTCTGAAGAAAGTTTTGATTTCCCAGCTCCAAACAGTTGGGCGCATGTTCAATGGACCCCCTCCCCTCCCAGAAATCACCATCTGATTACGCATGCTCCAAGAAAGGAGCGTGATAATATTGGATGTCTGATCGCACACAACAGAATGAATCGCATTCTTGGATGCTTGTCTGAACTGCCCTGCATCGAATCAATATTCAGCAGTTCAAATTTGAGCGCTATACACCCGCTTTTAATGGTACGTGTGACCGCACCCTAACTGTAGGCCTTCCAATAGCAGAGAGACCTTCAGATAAATTTATCTGCAGAGGGGAAACACAACAAAAGCCAGGGGAAATTAAAAGCATTCAATAAGTTCTGAACAGTAGTCAGCATGCACTACAGTTCCCTCCTGTGTTAGTTTTTATATTAAAACGACTCACTTGCCATCACTTCTCCAGGATTCCTCAGAGGTTCCACAAACTCCCTTCCCAGCTCAATTCTATTCTCTGATGGGTAAAGACAGTACTTTACTTTAATCGTGCTTTACTTTAATCCTACCTTCTTCTTCTAAGACACTCAGGGTGTTAAATAGTTCCATCTCCCATGTTATCTTCATATTGTGAGCAAATGTGGTGTCAGAGTAGGAGTGCCCCCCCCCCAATTTTTTTAAAGCCCCCTGACCTTAAAAAAAATCCTGGCTATGCCCCTGCTCGACCGGGAAAATACATTTTCCTGGAATGCCTCCAGAAAAGAAGGGAGGGTGAGGAACATCCTACAATCCTTGCAGCTGTGGATCACAGGATCCAACCTGTTGCTAACACATATACACACTGATCTCATAAGGTCAGACAAGCCATCGTTCCCAGTTACTCAGCAATTTCATTCATGAATCATAAAATGTGTAGCAGCTGGGATTTGTTCCTTAGGTCATTAAGTGTTACACCTGTTTACCTGGGGCCATATTGTATTCATATATGCAGATGAAGTGATGTCAGCTCCAAATTCTTAAATTCAGCTGCCCTAGATGCCTATCAAGTTTATTTTTCAGTTTTATACTTTTTGTAGATAGAGCTGTAAGAGCGATACAATGTTATGTTTTGATTTTTCAGTTCATCAATGGTTACCAATTCTTCACAGTTATATAATTGAACTGTTACTGTATGATGATTTTCAAATGTTAAGGGATGTAAAATGTTGTTTTCCAGTTACTACAAATCATTTTGGATGGCCAAGTGGTTGTTTTAAATTGACATAAAATGTTAAAAGAATCTACTTACATATTCTTTTTTATGATTTTTTTTAGATTAGGAATAGTGAAAATATGCTATAGGGAAATAGTGTTATTGGCAAAGTTATAACAGCTATAATTTGTGTAGATTAGTTAATCCACTTGTTTTGATATCATTGCAATATTTGATAAAAAGTGTGATACCTTTATTCCTTTCCCCCCATACCTTTCTTTTTTCTGTACCCCATATAAAAAACTGAAATTAAATATATATACATATATTTAAAAAATTAATGTTGATTTCTATCTAAAAGTTAGGTGTAGATTGCATCAAGCTAAAGTCATATTGGCAGTAGGACAACTTCTTTTAAAATATGACAGGTTGATATTAAACATACATTCATATAGTACCTATCTGATGATGGTGATTCTTCCCTCCTTTTCCACCTTACACAGAATGCCATATGAATAGTGGGTGCACATACACTGACCTACTGCCTTTTCTGCCTCATCTGTATATAATTTCCAGTGTGTTAATTTTATGAACTGTTCTCATTTTCACTGTTACATGGCCTATTCCCCCATGGAGATTCCTCAAGATCCTTTGACATTGTCCTAACCATGATAGCCTAGGCAAGCCCAATCTCATCTGATCTCAGAAGCTAAGCAGGGTCAGTTCTGGTTAGTACTTGGATGGGGACACTTCCTTGAAATACCAATATGGGGAGATAGGGGCAGGCTTTATTCAGCCACCTTTCTGAATATCCCCCAGACCCCCAGTAGGGGTCAGTCACCAGAAGTTGCCATGACTTTCAGGTGTAGACATGCGCATGCACACACAAAAAACAAAAACAAAAGAACCTTTGACCTTCTGATGCCAGAGATACAGGAAGAATACACCCTACAATCTTTTCACCATAAGTGAGGGGGGGAAAGCATCTAGTTTAATATTAAGGACAGGACTCTTAATCAAAGAACTGCTTTAAGCTCTCCAGGCAGGAAGCAGCCTGATTTCCTGGTGTACTGGTGGATTATGTCCATAAAATTTCATTGAATCTCCAGAGCTCCTCACATTTCCCCCTCATAAATAATGACCCAAGGTTGCAGGATAATAAACAAAGGAAATTTCCTTCACAAATGTAATTGCTGGATGGCTCACATAAATTCAAGAAGAAGCCTATTTTCAGTAATTCGGGACTCTGTAACCGATCCCTTCTTATGATTCTCCCTCACATTTAGGGTGACATGTACTGGCAGAGTTAATAACCTGATCTCTCAATGCACCTATCCTTTTAAAACCATAAATTCTCAATTTGATCAGGCAGGAAGGCTCAGCTTCTGACCTAGTCATACTTCCCAGGTCTACGTTTCCAAGATGGGTGTTGCATTCATGAAGGAAACCGCTGTGTAACTGAACACAACACCCACTTGGAAACTTATTAATGCTTCATGGTTAGGGCTGGCCTAGACTGTCTGACACCCTAGGCAACACTAACTCCCCCCCCCCTGCACTAATACTGTCACCGTCACATGGGGAGCAACCAATCCAGTGCCCCTAGAAGGCCAGTGCCTTAGGCAATCACCTAGTTTACCTAATGGCAGGGCTGGTTCTGTTTATGGTAAATGAGGGGGTGAATGTGCTCCATAAAGAAAAATATCCTGTAACTAGTAGAGTCTGTCCACTCATGTACAAGGATCATCAGCATCTGAAAAAGAGATAACTGGAAACAGATACTATCGAATGCCTATTGATATGATTTTGCTGATATTTTGGAACGTCCTCTTACAGCAACTTTTCAAACTTCTTGAGGTTGTCTTAGGTGAAGTTGAATTTATATGGACTTTATATTTTATATTGTGTCATGCTTCTGGACATGAATATGATTGTGTGAGCTGCAGAAGACTCCACATCTATCTATCTATCTATCTATCTATCTATCTATCTATCTATCTATCTATCTATCTATCTATCTATCTATCTATCTATCTATCTATCTATCTATCTATCTTTCTTTCTTTTTGGATTCATACAATGATATATTATTGTGATATTTGATTACATTATAGAGCTTTATTATTTAAAATTACTCAAACACTTTTGTAATATATTTGTTTGAATAAGCTTTGACAGAGGGCATACTTCAGCAGCTGGTTGTGAAAATAAGAGGAAGCCAAGTGAAAACTGGCAAGGATTGAGTCCAGGGGTCAGCAAGGTACAGAGTAGGGTTGCCAATCCCCAGGTGGGGGCAGGGGATCCCCTGGTTTGGAGGCCCTCCCCCCGCTTCAGGGTCGTCTGAAAGCGGGGGGAGGGGAGGGAAATGTCTGCTGGGAACTCTGTTATTCCCTATGGAGATTTATTCTCATAGAAAATCATGGAGAATTGATCCGTGGGTATCTGGGGCTCTGGGAGGCTGTTTTTGGGGGTAGAGGCACCAAATTTTCAGTATAGCATCTAGTGCCTTTCCCCAAAATACCCACCAAATTTCAAAAAGATTGGACCAGGGGGTCCAATTCTATGAGCCCCAAAAGAAGGTGCCCCTATCCTTCATTATTTCCTATGGAAGGAAGGAATTGAAAAGGTATGCCGTCCCTTTAAATTTGATGACCAGAACTCCCTTTGGAGTTCAATGATGCTTGTCACAGCCTTGATCTTGGCTCCACCCCTAATATCTCCTGACTCCACCCCTAAAGTCTCCTGGCTCCACCCCCAAAGTCCCCAGATATTTCTTGAATTGGACTTGGCAACCCTAGTACAGAGGGCCAGAAACAAAGAGATAAAAGAAGTGAGGTTAGAGTGAATGTGACAGGTATGGCACAGGTATCTTTGTATTCATATTCATATTTATGCAGAGTCTTCACCAGGAAAAAGACCTACACCAGGGCATAATTTGTTTTGGAATGTAGATGTTTTTGTTTGCCTGAGTTTCAGCTAGTATGCAAAAAGCCCAACTGATTTGGCTAACTTACTCTGACATTTTTGGCACTGATCATACCATAATTTGCTAGGAGATTAGCAAATCTGTGTGGATTTGCATAAATGTATGAGGTTTTAGCTCTTGAATAATAGTTACACTGTGAGAGTAATCCCTTTAGGGTGTGAGCACCTCCGCCATGTATTTGGCATTTCCTTCTGCCACTGTTTCATGTAAATAACCATTTTATCTGATTTTTTTAAGGTCACAGTGGATCAGGTTGAAGTCATTTTACTTGTTCAGTCGAATAGTCAGATCCATTCTTTACAGAACAAGAGGCAAATAATTTCTATCAAGTCAATTAAATTACTGTTTGCTGCTTCTAAATGAGGAGGTCCAGGGCTTTTTTTTTTTAGCAGGAATGCACAGGAATGCAGTTCCAGCTGGCTTGGCACCAGGGGGTGTGGCCTAATATGCAAATTAGTTCCTGCTGGGCTTTTTCTGCAAAAAAAGCCTTGAGGCGGTCCCTTTAATGACTAGTAGCTGTGAATCCCTCTAACCCTCTTTTAAAGCAATCTATGCTGGTCACACCATCAGTACATTCACAGGCAGTGAATTCTGATATTTAATTACTCATTGAGTAAAGAAGTATGTCCATCCTGCCCATCAACTTCACTTGATCCTTTCATTATTGGAGAGTGAAAATAAATTATCTCTATCCACTTTCTCAATCCCATGCATAAGTTTAGAAACCTCTAGCAAATCCCCTTTGTTGTCTTTTTTCTGAACTGAAAAGTATAAGACTATTTACCCTTCTAAGTTTGTTTGTTGAGCAATACAAATTTGTTGTTGAATAAGAAATACACCAAGCTGCCTGCCAATCATTGCTGTACCTGTTGATTAAAATAAAATTAATTTATCAGATCATATTGATAAATTTAAAGTCATTAATACCCGTCTGGCAATAATATATAGACATTAAATACCATCCATGTTTTTATGCAATGCTCACATGAATTATTGTTCCTTCCACCAAGTCTAACAGTTGATAGCTAAGTATGCAGACAAATTCCAGAGTATTAGCTGTGTTTCACCTGATGGTATAGGTTCTGTAGACTAGGAAATTTATTTTGTCCAGAGATCTTGTGTGCCAGAACCATTCTTCATCATACATAAATCTGACAAACAGATTCTGACTAACAAAAGTTTATGTTATGTAGATTACTTAGTTTTCATATTTAATTTCATTTTCATTTCATTTATTTGACTTGTATCTCGCCCTCCCCACCAAAGCAGGTTCAGGGCAGCTCACATTAAGAGGTCACAAGACCAATAACATTAGACAAAAGATAAAAATACCAGTACATCATAATTAAAACATATTAAAACATCAGATAAAACAATGGTAGGTGCTATTAGATCAGATATATTGATTAAAGATGGCAGATACTATCAACTCCATCGATGTTTAGATTTTATTATTCAAGTATTTCTGTTGGATTTCCGATAAGAAAAAGTTCCCCAGTCACAATATGATGTTTGAGGTGGGCCAGATGGATTAGTTTCTGTCTCTGTTGCTGTTGATTTTAATTCAAATATGCCTGGTGGAAGAGTGCTGTTTTGCAGGCCCTGAAGAACTGTGAAAGCTCTCGCAGGGCCCTAAGCACATCCAGCAGCTTGTTCCACCAGGCAGGAGCTGCAACAGAAAAGGCCCTGGCTCTGGTCATCTTGAGCCTGGCCTCTTTGATGCTGGGGATCGAGATCAGGTTTTGCAACCCCAACCAAAGTGCTCTCTAGGGCACGTGTGGGGAAAGGCAGTCACTAAGGTATGCAGGTCTCTGCCCATATAGGGCTCTAAAGGTAATAACCAGTACCTTGAAGAGAATCCGGTAAGCAATAGGTAACCAGTGCAGCACTTTCCGTACAGGTTGAATGTGTTCCCATGAAGGAAGCCCCACTAACAACCTGGCTGCGGCATTCTGCACTAGTTGACGCCTCTGGACTTGTGACAAGGGCAGCTCCATGTAGAGGGCATTACAGTAGTCCAACCCCGAGGTGACTGTAGCATGGATCACTGTTGCCATGTCATCGTCTTCAAGAAAGGGAAGCAACTGCTTTATCAGCTGAAGGTGATAAAAGGCTGATTTGGCAGTGGCTGCTACCCGGGCCTCCATTGTTAAGGAGGGATCCAGGAGCACTCTCAAGCTTTTAACCTTAGGTGCAAGTGTGAGTTGCGCTGCATTGAAGGTTGGTAGAAGAACTTCCGGTCCCAGACCATGGCAACTAAGATACAGGACCTCCGTCTTCGCTGGATTCAACTTCAGTCGACTCAGCCTGAGCCACCCTGCCACGACTTGTAGGGCCATGGACAGATCTTTCAGAGAGGAGTCGGATTGGCCACCCATCATCAGATAGAGCTGGAGGTCATCTGCATATTGATGACAACCCAGCCCAAACCTCTGGGCAATCTGGGCAAGGGGGCGCATGTAGATGTTGAATAACATCGGAGAGATAACTGCCCCCTGTGGCACACCACATGCAAGTGGGTGCCATCGGGACAGTTCCTCCCCTATCACTACCCTTTGTCCCCAACCCTGGAGGAAGGAGGAAAGCTATTGTAGGACTAACCCCTGAATCCCAGCGTCGGCAATGCGGCGGGTCAGCAATTGATGATCGACTGTGTTGAATGCAGCCAACAGGTCTGTCAGGTCTTTGGTGCCCCTCCCGGTCCCCCGGCGTCGCCGTTGCCCCACCCGGGCACTCTGGGGCGTTCCCCGGAGGTCTCAGAAACAGGGGGGTGGGCACTGGGTTACTTCACCGCAGGCCCCCGTTCCCTCCTGGCTGTGCTATGGCTCCTGTCCCTCTCTCGCGCGAGGCAGCCTCTTTGCGCATCAGCCAGCTCTCCTCAGCGACCTCCTCCCTCCCTCCTTTTATGCTTCCCGACCCATCCTCCCCCCTCCCAGGACCTGCCCCTCTCTGGCTCCTCCCCCCTTCAAAGCCCCAGACGCCCAGGAGAGGTGCGTCGGGGCCGGGCTGACTGGGCGTGCCTCAGGCGTCCCAGCCCTCAGCGGCGTGCTGCAAGGGAGCGTCTCGTGCTGCGACGAGCTGAATGGCTCTCCCTCTTGCTCTCCGGCGTCTTGCCCCGGCCAGACCTCACGGACTCGAAGCCGGGCTCGCCGTCTGGGAGGCGTCGCTCGGGTGGCTGCTTTCGCCCCGTCAGTCGAGGTGAGGGGTGGGGCCTCCACAGGGGCTTGGAGAGGTGGGGGGGGCTCTTGGGGCGATGCCGGGGGCTTGGAGCGGCTGGCAGGCGCCGGGGGGTCTCCTCCGCGCAGTCCCTGCCCGGGCTGGGCGGGACAAGGTCCAATAGCATCAGTACCACCAAGCTGCCTCTATCCAGATGCCTCTGGATGTCATCTGTGAAAACTATATGTGCATACATAATCATTCTGAGGATGAGGTTTGGAGGAACTTCAGATCAAAACAACAACTTGTTTTTGCTAAACTGGATTGATAAAAGAAAACAAGTTGGAGACTGGGAAGAGAATAAGGGTTTGGGTTCAATTCCTAAAAGGCTTCCTGACTGAACTGTCTTACAGGTATACTTTGTGATATATAAATACTTTCAATTAGGCAATCAAAATCAGTTATAAATTTTGAGCCCTGTCCTGGATAGCCCAGGCAAGCCTGATCTCATCAGATCTTGGGAGCTAAGCAGGGCCGACCCTGCTAAGTACTTGGATTGGAGACTGCTAAGGAATACCAGGAATGGGATGCAGAGACAGGCAATTGCAAGCCACCTCTCTGAACATCCAAGCCCTTCTAGGGGTTGCCATGACTTCCAGGCAAGCACATCAGCATGCGTTCACACACATAAAAACGCACAAAAAAGAAGAAAAAATCAGTTATAAATTTTAATTCCTTAGTAACCAACTTTTCTTCCTTCTACCTTTTAAGACTTCTCCTCCCCCAATTGTGGGATCACTTATGAAAGTGGATCAGCAGAAACAGATTATCATTGACCCCCAATCTTCTATTAAGGAAGTGTGACTTAATTTAACAGGTCTGAATGTATCTTTAACTATTTCCTGCTGATCCCCTTCCTAGTGTGTGGATGGGTGGGATGAGTTTAAATGTGGCAAGAGCAGAATCATGCCACAAGGATGAGAAGGCATCTCAGCAGGTGCCTGTTCCTAGATATACTGCATCTCTTGCCTGGATATAGTCATGAGATCATAACTTTCTTAGGCCACCAGGTCACATCCAATGTTCCCTCTAAGCTGCAAAGTCTTGTGAGCAAAAATTCTTCTTTGTGAGCTACTGGCATTAAACCTGTGAGCAGCTGCATAAATTAGTGTGCTTTGGGGTCATCCTTCCTGAGCTACAACAAAAATGTGTGAGCTGGAGGCTAAGAATCTGTGAGCTAGTTTATGATGATGATGATATTGGATTTATATCCCGCCCTCCACTCCGAAGAGTCTCAGAGCGGCTCACAATCTCCTTTATCTTCCTCCCCCACAACAGACACCCTGTGAGGTGGGTGGGGCTGGAGAGGGCTCTCACAGCAGCTGCCCTTTCAAGGACAACCTCTGCCAGAGCTATGGCTGACCCAAGGCCATGCCAGCAGGTGCAAGTGGAGGAGTGGGGAATCAAACCCGGTTCTCCCAGATAAGAGTCCGCACACTTAACCACTACACCAAACTGGCTCTCTCTTACTAACTCATCTTAGAGGGAACACTTAGATGCTAACTCATCTTAGAGGGAACACTGGTCACATCCGCTCACTAAGTCTTTTACATATGTGACTAATATTCAAAAAGCTAAATGCTAAGCATTGCCTACCTGAGAAATGATGTGGGAAAGTGACAGCCTAATCTCCAGAGTTCAGCCTTTCCAAATTACTGTGTCTTCAGATTTCATGCGTGACTAGTGCAAGACATGGGCATGGGCATGATTCAGCAAGCCACAGACAGGCATAATCTTATGGAAGCTGCACAGTTAATTAAACAGAATTTGACTGCAAGTGCGATTGGACTTCAGTCCCGGTGGAAATCCGTTAATGCGTCTTATGATCCTTATCTAGCAGCTTAAGTAGTTCTCCAGGTTTGTCTTGTTGTTCCCCTGGGACATTATAATAGAAAAGATCAGAGTTTGTATTCCAAGGATAAAATAAACAAGCAAGATTGTTAGGTAGTAAATAGGTGACTGTCAGTATTGAAGGTTGAGGCGTTTTGGGGGCGTGGCGTCGGCACCAATGAAGATGGACGCCTAAATTAGTGCTCTGCTTCCTCAACCCCCTTAAACCAAATAAATACATGATCCGAACTTTTAAATACTTTTCTTTGACATGGGAAATAGGAAGGCAGACAAGTCAGGGCCAGCTTTAAAGGACTCTAAATATATTCCTGATCTTTATGCCCGAGCTTCTGAGGGTTTTGTCAGTGAGGAGAGTGAAGAAGAAAGCAACAATATGGTGACAGAACAAGCCCCGGTAAGCCCACAGTCACAAGACGAGATTTTTCACTGTTTAATAAAATGGAATAGAAGCTGGGGGCCAACATGCCTGCTTTTATTATGCCGTTCTCAGAGCAATTGACTGAATTAAAAATATCGATACAAACTGTTACGCAAAAAGCGGACTCAGCATATGAAATGAGCACTAACTTACAAAATGGCTACCAGGCTCTTAAGTCAGAAAATTAATGCTTGCAGTCCAGAGTCTTAGCCATGGAAACCTCTTCACGTAAAACTCACCTTACATTCCAGGGCTTTGATGAGTCTTTGGCCCCAATCTTGAAACTCTACATTTCTAACACGGTGGCTTACTCATGAGTTAAAATTGGAGGTGGGGGCGGCTCCTTTAATAACAGCTGCTTACAGACTGGGCTCTGCCCACAATAATAAAAGATATGGTCCAAGTAGGGTTCCCAACCCCCCCATCCTGCCGGGGGACCCCTGGATTAGGAGCCTTTCCCCCCGATCTCCAAGAACGTGGAAGCGGGAGGGGGGGGGAAACGGCGCAGCCTCCCTTCGTGAGGTGCATGCTGGGACTCGTAGTCCTTGCATCCTCTCTGGCTGCTACAGGCGTCTCCTCGGGGAGTCTGGCCGGCGGAGGGGGGGGAGCTCCGCCCCCAGAGGACCATGTGCATTTCTACCTCCGGAGGCTTCAGTCGCTGATTGAAAGGCTTCCTCTTGGGATGGGGTGTCTGTGTTACTTTGAAAAAGTTGGCAGCAACTCGTGAGTAGAGAGGCTGATCCCCCTTCAGTGTTGCCAGAAATGGGGGTGGGGGAAGTCTGCTGAGTACTTCATTATTCTCTATGTGGGGATCGATTCTCATAGGGTATAATGGGGAATTGATCTGGAGGTTTTGAGGGCTCTGGGGGTGCTGTTTTTTGAGATAGAGGCACCAAATTTTCAGTATAGTATCTAGTGACTCTCTCCAAAGTATCTGCCAAGTTTCAAAACGATTGGACCATGGGGTCCAATTCTATGAGCCCCAAAGGAAGGTGCCCCTATCCTTCATTATTTCCTATGGAAGGAAGACATTTAAAAAGGTGTGCAGTCCCTTTAAATGTGATGGCCAGAACTCCCTTGGAGTTCAATTATGCTTGTCACACCCGTGTTCCTGGCTCCGCCCCAATGTCTCCTGGCTTCACCCCCAAAGTCTCCTGGCTCCACCCCCAAAGTCCCCAGATATTTATTGAATTGGACTTGGCAACCCTAGGTCCAAGGGACATTCTGGCTGTGTTACCTGACTCCCACATGAGAAAATCAATCCTTGATGCTGCCAGATCCTGGGTTTTTTTGTCGTTGAAAGGCTCTGCTATTTATTTATTCGGTTTATATCCCGCCATCCCCACCGAGGCGGGCTCAGGGCGGCTTACAACATGAAAGTCAAACAATAAGGTTAATAAATATTAAAATACATTAAATAATTTACATCAGTTAAAACAAGAAAACAATCTAACAGTGTGGTGCTATTCTACAACCTTCCTTCGCAGTTTTTAGGTACCAGTCAGTTATATGCCAACTGGAAGAGGACTGTCTTACAGGCCTTGCGGAACTGTCCAAGGTTCCGCAAGGCCCTCACCTCTTCTGGTAGCTGGTTCCACCAGCAGGGGGCTGTAATTGAAAAGGCCCTATCCCTGGTTGACAGCTATAGCTGTCTTCCCAGACCTCCCCCCTGATGTTCTTAGTAGATGAAGAGATGTGAAACCCATTGCAGAGGTTCTACGACTTGCACACATTCTTTATCTCTGGAAGGATCTAGTCAAAATACAAGTAATCCACAAGGAACACACATATAATGCTGATGACTGGGAATCTGGAAGACTCTTTCTTCAGAATCTCCAACTGCCAATGCCTGCTGATTTTGAGAAGTCAGCCTCTAAGCGTAAATGGGAACAACCGCCTTCTCCAGTGATAGATAAAAAAGTCTCATTATTCAGCGTTAAACTGCCCTGCTTTTGTGATATTACAATAGTATTAAGTGCCACTGTGTCTGTATGATTACAATGCTTGAAGTTCAGGTTGCTTGTTATTGATCTTTATAATGAATATATGGGTTTGGGGGGAGGAGGGGGGAGGACTCTTGTTATTGCTCCTAGTTTTTACTTGCTTTGGAAAGTCTTTGAACATAAATTTCTTCGTTTGGGTGTGTGTATAAGTGGGTAGGTGTGGGTATACATTTAATTTTTATTCTAATTAATTGGTGGGGGGAAATTAAGTTATTAAAAAAATCACATAGCTCTAGATAGTACATTTTAATAATATTATCAATTTTAAAAATCTGAATATATAACAATAATTAATTCTGCATCTTTGATACTTAATTATTATTTTTTCCAGTGCTGTGAGATTTATTTGAGGTAATAGTAGTTCCAGTACTTTTTACTGCTCTTCACAGTTTTTAAAGATTTTATCTCTTGGTCTGAGAATCCATTTCTATATTTTAAAATTATACATCCTTTTTAGTATAAAAACTTTAAATATTTATTTTATTCATTAATTTTTATTAATAATCTAGATATCAATTATATAACTAATTGATTTATAATTCTGTTTAGAAAATTATAGTGTGATTAATTCTTTCTCTCTGAATCCTTGAATAGGATTTATTATTAATCTTATTTATATCTTCTTTTATGATTTTTTCTGTTATTTTTAGTTTACTTTCTCGTTTTATATTTCTTTCATTATCATCATCATCATCATCAGATTTGGAGTGCAGTCAGACAGCACCACAGATTCAGTTTTTTGGGAAAAATATTTTGAATATTATTTTGGTTAGTAAACTTGGTTACATGAAGTAAACTTTTACTCTTGACAATATCATTATGTTGAATTTTTCTAGTTATATTATATAGGATATATTGTGTTTATATGCTCAGTAATTTATATCGGAGGTTGTTAAAATATTTCTCCTTATATCTGTTCTGTATTGTCAATATAGTTAATCAATAAAGTCTTTGAAAACTTAAAAAAAATTGAAGTTTGTCTACAGAAATAAGAGTTGGGTTTTATTTCTATAAATGGCAGTCTTCAAGAAAATAATTTGTGCTTTATCACAGAGAAGACACTCAGTCCCATTGTTTATATGATATGGGTGACGATAATATATTTAGATGCTGTATATAGGGATGTCATGAACTTTGAGCAAGTTTCACAGGACAGCATACTGTTTTTGACAGCCATCTTCACTTGCAAGACAAGCTTTGAATTTCTTTGCTTCAATGCCACTCACTGAGTAGCTGCTGAGGAGCTGCACAGAACAGTGATGTTTCAGTTACATCGCAACCTACTTTTGCAGCAATGCAGTAGGTACTCTCCCAGGGAATTAAATTATGGGGGAAGGTACTACAACTCCCATAAAACTGGACAAAAGTGAAATTACCTTGGCAAGATCATGGATATAAATTACTTTAAAAGCTTTTTAAAAAAGCTCTATCTGCTTATGGACGGCCGGCCCGCCTGCGCCCCAGAAAATCTGGACCGGGCGTTACAGGCAGTGGCTAGGTGGCTTAGGCTGAGCGGGCTGAAGCTGAATCCGGCGAAGACAGAGGTCCTTTGCTTGGGTCGCTGCGGCCCGGGAAGGGAAATCCCCCTGCCAGTTTTTGACGGCGCGCCGCTGACAGCGTCGGGCAGGGTCAAGAGCCTGGGGGTGCTATTGGAGCCTTCTCTGACGATGGAGGCTCAGATAGCAGCCACTGCCAAGTCCGCTTTTTTTCACCTTAGGCGGGCGAGGCAGTTGGCCCCCTTCCTGGAATGCGACGACCTAGCAACAGTGATTCATGCTACGGTCACCTCGAGGTTGGACTACTGTAATGCCCTCTACATGGGGCTACCCTTGTGCCGGACCTGAAACTGCAGTTAGTGCAGAACGCTGCTGCCCGGCTGCTACTAGGGCTCCCAAAATGGGAGCACATTCGGCCGGGGCTCCGGGATCTGCACTGGCTGCCAGTAATATTCCGAGTCCAGTACAAGGTGTTGGTCATTACCTTTAAAGCCCTATATGGCCTAGGACCTGTCTACCTTAGGGACCGTCTCTCCCCACACGTTCGCCAGAGAGTACTACGCTCGGGTTCACAAAACCTGCTGGTAGTCCCTGGGCCAAAGGAGGCCCGCCTAAAATCCACCAGGGATCGGGCCTTCTCAATAGCGGCACCTTATTGGTGGAACCAGCTGCCGGAGGAGGTGCGGGCCCTGCGGGACCTAGGGCAGTTCCGCAGGGCCTGTAAGACAGCCCTCTTCCGGCAGGCCTATAACACCTAACTGATAATGAGAACATCTCTGGATGGAACAAAATGCTTCTATAGACCGCTGGTTTTATCTTATCTTGTTTTATTAATTATGGTTTTAATTGTATTTGTAAATGTTTTAAATCGAATTGTATGAATTATTATGCTGTGAGCTGCCCTGAGACACTTCGGTGAGAAGGGCGGGATATAAGTCCACTAAATAAATAAAATAAATAATAAATAATAAAAATCACTGGGTGATTATAAACTTGCAGGGTGACACTGGGCCAATCTCATAGCTGTATTCTAGTTTTAAAGTCTTATTGATTTTCCAGAATAAAGAAAAGGGAAATGGGAAATAAAGATTAAAGTTATCATTAACAATACATTTGAAATCCAGCCTGCATGTTGACATGTCTTTCATATAAAATATCACTAATACATTGTTATTCATTTTACATCATATACTCCTGATCTATAAAAAAAGTTACAAAAATTGTAAATCGTGTATTAACTTTCTATCTATCCATGCTGTATTACTTTTCCTCATTTTAATATATATATCATAATAGATGAGAACAAGAGAGTCACAGTTCACACCAGTATCCCTTAAAAGTCTAACCAAAAATATAGTTTTTCCCAGTGTTTCCTTGCATCTTTCATAGATTTTCCGGCCACCAACTGGGATAAATAATCTATCTCCACCATTTCCAAGATTCTCCCTATCAAGTTCAATCTCTTGGGGATTTCTTGAAGTTTCAATTTCTGTGCCAGAAGAATCCTAGCTGCTGTATTGATATGAGCTATTAAATGTCTCATCTCTTGTGTATAATTACTGTCTCATCTCTTGTGTATGATTACTGGGATATATATTCAATAAAAATAGTTCTGGCTTAAATTGAATCTATGTCTTCAGAATTTTCTGTAAAAGTTCATGGACCATCTTCCAGTATTTTTCCATCACCTCACAAGTCCACCACATGTGGTAAAATGACCCCACATGTTTCATACATTTCCAACACTTATTAGAGATATTACAATACATTTGGGAGAATTTCTGAGGAGTCACATATCACCTATAGAACATTTTATACAAATTTTCTTTAAAGGCTACTGATTTGGTTAATTTGATGTTAGATTTCCATAAAGTCTCCCACTCATCTAACATAATATTGTGACCCACATTCTTGGCCCATTGGACCTTACAATCCTTTACAATCTCATCTTGCATTTTCATCTGTAATAAGTAAGAATACAGTTTCAAAATCAATCTCTCTTGAGGACCTAAGAAAATCTTGTCAAAGGGGTGCTGTTCCGTGTTGAAACCCATTGTCTTATCTTTAGCATATCTAGATTCTATTTGTAATCTCACCAACC
Organism: Heteronotia binoei; assembly: GCF_032191835.1. Taxonomy (NCBI): domain Eukaryota; kingdom Metazoa; phylum Chordata; class Lepidosauria; order Squamata; family Gekkonidae; genus Heteronotia; species Heteronotia binoei. The sequence continues at coordinate 166,152,354 of NC_083243.1, read as the reverse complement.
AGCCTATTCTAATTTCAATATCTTCTAGTTCCTCCTTTGTTTTCAGTTGGTTATCTTTTTTCAGTAGTTCTTCATATCTGTAACTTTGGTTTGGTTTTAAAAGGTTTGATGATGTAAAAGCTTCCACTGGAGATACCCATTTGGGGGTTTTCTGATAAATTCTTGGTTTTATCCAAATCCAAGTATGGTACAAGGATTTCTGGAACCAATAGTTCTTAAAGTAAGAGTGTCCTTCTAGCTTCTGGTACTAGAGATAGGCATGCCAACCCAGGGTGAGGTCATGACCTTCTAATAGTAACTGTCTTCTATCATTCAGCATGACCTGATCTCTCACCCATGGCAACACTGAAGCTCTATAATATAGTTGCCAATCTGGAAGACTTAGCCCAGCTCTTGATTTAGAATCTTGTAATGTTTTAAGTTTAATTCTTGGTTTTTTCTTTCTCCAGATGAACTCAGATATCAATTTATTCAATTCTTGAAAAAAAGCATTAGTTAATAAGACAGGTATAGTTTGAAATAAAAACAACAATCTTGGTAAAACGTTCATTTTTATCGTGGCAATTCTTCCCATTAGTGATATGTTCAAATCTTGCCATTTTTCCAAGTCTTTTTTAATTTCTTTAAAAAGTTTGTCATAGTTATCCATCTTTAAGTTACTACACTTGCTCAAGATATGTATGCCCAAGTATTTCACTTTTTTCTCATGACAGAAACCCGATTTTTGTTGAAGAAGGTTAATTAATTCTATTGTTGTATTTTGAAACCTCAGCATGTAAGCTGCTCTGTCAATTTCTAGTTGAAGAAGTCTGGTATCATATAATTTCTGATCTTTACCCAGCTGTTCAGTCTTTTGAGTGTTGCCCATCTAAAGCCTTTAAGGCTTTATTGGTCTCTTCTGTCTGTTTTCTGTTTTCCTGTAGTTCTTGTTTAATCTCTGTCATCTGCTCTCCTATATTGTTCTCTTTGTGGGTTAATTGTGCTATAGCCGTTAGGAGAGTATTTGGGAGGTAGCCACCGCTGCCCTTCCTGCTCCATGCCTCGAGCTGCATGTCTGCTTGGACCCTCCCTGGGTCCCAGACTCGAGTCCCCCAAGCCTGGGGGGCTCCTCCATCGTCCAATTAGAGAGCGATCCTCGGGAGCTACCCAGAATCACTCTCTATATTGGGTCGCTGAAACTGGAAGTCCTCATAGCTGTAACATAATGGGGTTGTTGTGATGATAAAATGAGATGTAAACCGCTTTGGATCCCAGCTGTGGAGAAAAGTGGGATGAAAATGACGGAAATAAAATAAATTAAAAATCATTGGCTGACTGATTAACTTGCTTCCATTTTTCTTTATATGAATGGCTGTTGAGCAGTAAGTCATAACAAGAGGTCTGTGCAAGAGGTGGAAAATTAGTATTACTATTGCGTGAAATTCTGCTGATTGTACTGTACAGTGTGACTATGTGAAGAGTGGCACAGTGAACTGGCTCAGGTAGTTCATAAACGGCTGAACTGCTCATGAAAAAAGTCAGCTCCCTAATCATAACAGGCAAGCAAAAGGTACTTGCAGTGGATATTTCAGCATCCCTAATTGTATATATTGAGAAAGGTTGTGTATATGTTCCTAAACAATGTACTTTCATAATTATTGATAGTAGCACTATTAAAAGTTTGAGCAGCTTTTAATCACTTGATGCTTTTGCAGTCAATATATCTAATTCATCATTTGATGCTTTTGTAACTGTGTAGCTTAGAAGTTACTGCATCTTAGATCATTCTACTGTCATCTACTGTCAAAGTGAAGAGATCATGTGACTGTGATCACAGGACAGGCTGATGCAATGCCCGGTAATTGCCTGTAGTCACAGTGAGTCAGCATATTTGCTGATTGGTGGACTGAGCTATAAAAGTGCTAACTAGCAAGGTTACTTTCTCTCTCTGTATTGATGATTGTCTGGCGTAGCACTTTGGAGCTCTGGATTGTAATTATACTGCACTTATCTGTAAATATTTGTAAATACACTGATAGTTTTAGTAGAACCAGTGTGAAGTCTCTTCTTATCTGCGTTACCATTTTTATCAGCCTAATAGCATGCCGCTCTGCTAACACGCACTGTCCGTCAGGGTTATGGGCCCAGTCCGCGTGCTGTGCTGGTGAGGCTGTGCTGGCTGTGGAGGTACGTGCGTAGGAGAGTCATGCTGAACAGAAGTGCATGAGCGAGTCGGAGGAAAGTGTCGGAGACGTCTCGTTATCCTTTTCGGTGAGTGACGAGGGAGAGGATGGAGTCCAGCTATTGGAAGAGAGCGGAGATATGGCTCAGCTGCAAGCTGTGCCGATGGAGAAGCTGACCTCGAGCAATTATGCCGTGTGGTCTCTCCGGATGGAGTATTTCCTACGGAGGGAAGGGCTGTGGGAGTTTGTTTCTACCCCTCCTGTGGATCCTACAGCAGCTGAGGCAGCTCAAGGGCAGAAGGCTCTGGCCCACATTATCTTGTGTGTGGGAGACGATCAGCTCATTTACGTTAGAGGCAAAGCTACTGCTAGCGAGGCTTGGAATGCACTGCGTGGTATGTATGTGCGTACTACAGCTGGTTCACTTATGGCCCTAACACGTAAAATGTATCTTATGCTGATGAGGCCGGGAGGCTGTGTTAAAGAGCACATTAAGGCTCTGACTGACTGTTTCACAGAGCTTAAGCTGAGAGGAAAAGCTGTTGCGGCTGACGACCACGTTTATATTTTGCTTTCATCGCTGCCAGGAGAATATCTGCAACTAATCATGTCATTAGAGACTGTAGATAGTGCAGCATTAACTATGGACTATGTTTGCGCATGTCTCTACGATTTCCAAGACAGGATGACTGCAGCGTCCCATTCTGGGAACGGAGCCAGTGCACCTGCCGGTGGGAGTGAGCAGACTTCTGAGCAAAGCCTGAAGCCTGTTGCGAGGCAGAAGCAAGAGGTTGGCCCGGTTGCTCTTCATGTGAGGAAGTGCTATCAATGTGGGTCTACGTCTCACCTCAGAAGGTTTTGTACCGAGGCGAGGAAGCAGCGGAAGCAGAAGACCTCGTCATCATCTGGAAGCTGTGAGCAAGACAAGCTGGTGACTGCAGGAACGTCCAGAGGAAAGTCTGTTTGGCTGGTGGACTCTGGTGCAACCAGTCATATTTGTACTGACAAAACTCTAATTATTAATGCCCAAAAGCCTGTATTAACACATGTGAACCTTGCTGATGGTTCTGAGTCAGAGGTTATGTGTAAAGGCAGGGTAAGTTTCCTAGCTCTAGGATGTGAGCTGGAGGAGATGCTCCTAGTTCCAGAGCTGAAATCTAATCTATTGAGTGTAAGTGCTTTAGCAAAAGCAGGGTTTGATGTAAGTTTTACTGGTACTGATTGCAAGGTGTCTAAGAACGGGAAGATTTATTCCCGGGGGAGACTAATTGATGGTGTTTACGTGATTTAAAGCATGTCTGAAAAAGCAGAACAAGTATCTAATCAATGCCCACATGACTCATGTGTACATCTGCTGCATCGCAGACTGGGGCATTCTAGCTTTCACACTATAAATAAAACCTTATCCCTGTTACCTAATGCATCAGTGAAAGGCTGCAAAGCATATTTAGATTGCCAGATATGCAAGCAGGGGAAAAGTAAAGCGTTCCCTGTGGCTAAAGAGAGTTTAAGAGTGTCTAAAGGGCCACTAGAGTTGGTCCATACCGACATAGTGGGACCATTTCCAAAGAGCCACTCTTCCAATAGATATCTATTAGTCATTATTGATGACTGTACTCGTTTTTGCTGGTCATATGTACTCAAACATAAATCTGATGTATTTAACTGTTTTAAGTTGTGGGCTATGAAGGTGCAGAAGCAACTTGGAGTGCAGTTAAAGGCTGTTCAATCTGATAAAGGCGGGGAGTTTACGTCTAACCAGTTTGAAGCTTGGATGGCAAAGCAGGGTATTGTTCATAGGATTGCAAACCCAGCAACCCCCTCAAAGAATGGTGTGGCGGAACGGGCGAATGCCATATTACAGCAAATGATGTATGCAATGTTAGCTGATGCTAATCTACCAATAGCACACTGGGCAGAGGCAATTATGGTGGCAACATTTTTGCATAATAGGCTCTGGACCAAAGCCACAAACAACATTCCTTATGTAGCATTGTACCATAAGGAACCAAGTTTGGAGTTTCTGAAGGTGTTTGGATCTAAAGCATGGGTAAATATTCCTTTGCAGTTGAGACGCAAAGGAGGTGCAAGATCCAAGAAGCTAGTATTTCTAGGATATCAAACTCATATGAAGTCCTACAGGTTTAGTGATCCAGACATGAAGATCACGCTGAGTAGGTCAGCAAACTTTAGTGAGAATGTCAGTTGGCCAAGGATACATGGCACTGAAATGGAAACCCAGGTGTGGTTACCATTGACTGAGAACAGTTCTGAGGTGGAAAATAAATCTGAATCTGAACAGGTACCTGTTAGTATAAAACAGGAGGAGGCAGAGCATGAACAGAGTGCTGACTAGGTGCCAAGAGTGTCTAGCCGGAGTACTAAGGGTGTTCCCCCTGTTCGCTATGGATATAGCAACTGTGTAAATCATGTATTTATAACAAAGTCTAAATGTTATAATGAAGTGTTATCTCTGCCACAGGAGGAGGGAAAAGCTTGGCAAGCAGCCTGGAAAAGGGAGTACTGTTCCCTGTATAAAAACAATGTGTTGTTTAACTTATTCAGTGGAAAGCCACAAAGCAATCACTCGTTGCATGTAGCAAGTGTGAGGCTGAATTTTGTGAGCTGAATGACTGTATACTCAATATGTAAAGGAAGCAATAAGACTGGCATTATGACATTGTTAAATGTTCCACGGACAATAATGTTGCAGACCTGTAAATGTTTATGCACAGAGAAACATGTGAAGCTGACAAAGATGTTGAATATACAGTAACTTCAAATCTAAGGAGGTGTGCCAGTAACTGTGTAGCTTAGAAGTTACTGCATCTTAGATCATCTACTGTCATCTACTGTCAAAGTGAAGAGATCATGTGACTGTGATCACAGGACAGGCTGATGCAATGCCCGGTAATTGCCTGTAGTCACAGTGAGTCAGCATATTTGCTGATTGGTGGACTGAGCTATAAAAGTGCTAACTAGCAAGGTTACTTTCTCTCTCTGTATTGATGATTGTCTGGCGTAGCGCTTTGGAGCTCTGGATTGTAATTATACTGCACTTATCTGTAAATATTTGTAAATACACTGATAGTTTTAATAGAACCAGTGTGAAGTCTCTTCTTATCTGCGTTACCATTTTTATCAGCCTAATAGCACGCCGCTCTGCTAACACGCACTGTCCGTCAGCTTTTGCAATTGATATATCTAATTTACTTGGCATCAGGAGACTTTGGTCATGGACAGACATGTTAGGTCTGCTTACAAATCTGAGTCAAGACTAGGTTTGCAGAAATCTTAGTTTCTGTTGGTAAAAAGGCAGGGGGAGAGGCAGGGCCTTTTCCAGGGCTATTTTGGCTTTTGAAGGAGAACCTACTGGGAACAGACCCACAAGAAGCCATAGGTGACCTGCTGCCATATAACCTACATGACCTACCCAAGCCAGGGTTAATTTGTATTCCGCCCTTTCCCGCAAGCAGGCTCAGAGCAGATAATAACAAAATTTAAAACAATTAAAAACTGCAAGCTAAAACATAAAATATAATAAAACAAATTGCCACCAAGTCCCAGCCAACTTATGGTGAACTCATAGGGTTTTCAAGAAAAGAGTTGTTCAGGGCTGGTTTGCCATTGACTGCCTCTGCATTGCAACCCTAGACTTCCTTGGTGGTCTCCCATTCAAGTACTAAGCAGGGCTGACCCTGCTTAGCAGCCAAGATCTGATGAGATCAGGTTAGCCTGGGCTATCCAGGTCAAGAACTATGCAAGGTTACCATTCATTTTATGTCTCTCTCTTTCCTGTCCTTGGTTTGGGTCTGAATGCTATCCACTCATGCCTTATGTAGGGACTTTGGAAAACTAAACTTTAGGGGGGGATGCAGTTCTTTAGTTCTTACATAACAAATGCAGAATTTCTCAAGTCGCCGCTACTTTTAAAGATACCACCAATTACATAAGTATTGAATATTATGTTGCACAATACTGTCATCCGCATCAGTTTCCAAATTAATGTAACAAATTGTCAAATTATGCAGGGGGAGTCTTACTGATTCTAGGGTCAAGGATGGGGCTCCAGAGCCTCTGGGTACTATGGATGGGGTGGTGCATCTCTCCTTGACCATTGTACAGCTGATTGCTATCAGCTGGTGCCTGAGTGAAGCCACCACAATTCCAGAGGAGATTACAGTGAGGGATGAAGACTCCCTTCCTCATCAATATGACCTCTGTAGTCAGACACAGGCCTGTAGCCCCAAAATTTTTTTTAGGGCAAATGAGTATTGCAAAGGGTAGCCAATCATATCACAAGCCTGGTTTGAGGCTGGGGGCAGTTCCAAGTCAATTCATACTGCAAAGAGCTTGTAGGATTAAAGTACTATTGTAAGAGTACCTCTGAGCATATGCAGAGCACCCTTCCTTTTCTCTCACTGAATGAACACACAGCTCTTCTGTGTAGGTCAGGACAGGCACCAGATGTGGCATTTTCTAGTTTCTGGATTTTTTTTTCTTCCCAGCACAGTCTATCTTTATTACATCTGCAACATCTTGTGTACTACATTTAAAAAATGCTACACACTGCAGGCTTATGATTTTGCCATCATACCATAGAACATTTTAACTACATGTGACCCTTGCTTGATCAGATCAGTCTAGCATCCTATTTGTTATAGCAACCAGTTGCTTTGGAAGGCCCACAAAAAAGGCCAGATCCTCTCCTCTGTTATTCCTTCCAACTTTGACTAGTACATTGCCTTGGGAAGTGGTAGGCTCTCCTTCTTTGGAGGTTTTTAACAGAGGCTGGATGGCCATCAGACAGCAATGCAGATCCTGTGAATTTAGAGGGAGGTATTTGTGAATTTCCTGCATTGTACAGGGGATTGGACTAGATGATCTTGGGGGTCCTTTCCAACTATGATTCTATGAATATGGATCTATCTGTGACAGACTGTTTCTATCAGCTGAAGGGACCCACAGAGTTTTCTATGATTTTGGAGAAAACAGGTTTACTATAGACTATAAACCTTTCCTTCAGAACACCCTCAGGTGTTCACTGCTATGAAGTAAGTTTTGTGATGCATAAGTAATACATGGAGGTCACTGAGGCAGGAATCATATAAATATCAAATAAATATCAAATTTATTTACAAGTAGGTTTCAGCAGCACTGGAGTTTCTTAAAAGCAAAATATTGAAAGCACAATCACAGCCAATTCCTAGGAGAAGAAAAAATAGGAGAAGCCTAAAGAAGTCGAGGTGGCTCCATAAACAGCTCTCTAAAGACTTGAGGAATAAAAAAGACTCAGACTGATTTCGCACTCACCCTGCACCATTTTGACGTTCCTCTTTTCATAGCAACATCCTTCCAATTTCCCACTATCTGCCCCGGGGCTTCACCTTGGGTCGCCATTTTTGTGAGGCAAAGAGAAACTGCGAAAAACTGGATACTGCTAAAACCCACAAAAACAGCGACACAAGGTGAAGCTCCAGGGCAGATAGTGAGAAATTGGAAGGACGCCACGCTGAAAAGTGGAACATCAGAGCGGCGTAGGGTGAGTGTGAAATCAGTCTCATTTAGGAAATGGAAGGATGGTCTTATAACCAAGAATGAATATAAACAAATCACCAGTGCTTGTAGAGAAAGAGTTAGGAAAGCTAAAGCTCAGTATGAGCTTGGGCTTTCCAAAGATGCTAAAAACAACATAGGATTTTATAAATGTCCTATAAGGTGTTCCTGTCGCTTTATTACGGGATCACTGCCAAACTCACTCTAGTCTTAGTTTAGATCAGGAAGGAAGAGGATATTGGGGAGGTATTTCATCAGTGGCTTTGGAGAGCCAGGAATTCCAGTTCTCTATCAGCTCATCGAATGCATCACTGGGGGGTATTGGATTCTAGAACCCTATAGGGTCCATAAGTCTCTATGGGGGAGCATAGATCAACTTGTTACCTATTCAGGAAGGGGCTGGGCCTTCAGGACAAAATAGTCTGACCATGGCACCCCCATCAATCACAATCAAATCAATATCCAGCCCCATGCCAAAGATCAAATGCAGTGTGTGGCCTGCTTGATGCATGGGGCATGATACAATTTGGGAGAGTCCCAGAGCTGCTATAGAAGACACCAAGTCCCTGGCCTGTAAAAATGTGGCATCATCTGTATGGTCATTGAAGTCCCGCAGAACTAGCAGCCTGGAGAACTCTAAGGCCAATAGCACCTCAAGTAGGCCAGACAGGCAGTCTGCTGAGGTGAATAGTACACCAGCCAGACAGTGAAATTTTCCTCAGCATCTCAGGCCAGACCAACACAATCAGTACCGGAGATCTTCTGAGGGAGTAGTACCTCCAAAAAGCCCTGTTCAGATGAGCCAAGTTGTCATTATGAAGAATAGGAGGAGAGTTGGTCCCGTGTTAAGGCCATGAAGGGGTGTATATGTAACAGCCATTACCTTGAATTGGTGGACAGTGGAGTGACTATAGAATTGGTGTAATATGCATCCTATAGCTAAAAAGAAAAGAAAAGGTAAAGGTAGTCCCCTGTGCAAGCACCAATCATTTCTGACTCTGGGGTGACATCACATCATGTTTTCACGGCAGGCTTTTTATAGGGTGGTTTGCCATTGCCTTCCCCAGTTGTCTACACCTTACCCGCAGCAAGCTGGGTACTCATTTTACAGACCTCAGAAGGATGGAAGGCTGAGTCAACCGAGCTGGCTATTTGAACCCAGCTTCTGCCAGGATTGAACTCAGGTCGTGAGCAGAGAGCTCAGACTGCAATACTGCAGCTGAACCACTCTGTGCCATGGGGCTCTTCTTCTAGCTAGCTCCTGATAATAACCAAGCTGTAGCATTTCGCACCAACTGGAGTCTCCAAGGTGATTTCAAGGGAAGACCTATGTAGAGAGTGCATTACAGTAGTCTAGTCTTGATGTTACTGTGTACTGTGGCATGGATCCAGGCAGACAGATCAGCCTTCCTAAGGTAAAGAGCTATCTTACAAGTTAGGCTGAGTTGAAATAAAGCTTTTTATGTGGCTGTATTAACTTGCTTCTCCAGCAACAATGTTGGGTCCAGTATAACCCCAAGGCTCTTAATTGAGTCTGCAAGGGTCATCTGAACCCCATAAAAAGTGGGAAGCATGACAACCTTCAAGATCGCAAGCTTCCCAACCAGCATTACCTCTATGTTGTCATGGTTCTTTTTCAGTTTTTTCGCTTTTAACAGTATCAGTCAGACAGTTCTTCAGGAGCTCTATCACATTGGGAGGAGATTTTGATAGAGAGGTATCAAACTGGTTGTTGTCAGCATATTGATATGCTGATGAATGATTTATGAATCATGAATGATATGTACTAAGGGCTTCATATTGAGACTATGAATAAGACCTGTTGTGGGGGGAAATACAACAGACTCGAGAAAGAGGTTTCGGATGATTCCCCCCCCGCCTACACTACTGTGAAGGTATTCACTCTTCCTGTCCTTGGTGTCTTCCTACCCCCCCCCCCAGCTACCCTTCCCCCAAAACACACCTCCAACTACCACCCACCTCAACCCTTGGCTTTCACTTACCCCACCCCCCCTTGCTGTCTTCCCATCCCTGCAGCCCTTGGCATCCACTCATCCCCCCTTGCTGTCTTCCCACCCACAGCTGAAACAGATGCCAATCCCCCCTCCCCAATGAGTGTGTACGTGTTCCCATGTCTGTGGTGGCTCAAAGCCTTGAAACAGGCCCAGAATGAAGCTAAAGAAGAATAATTATGGGGGGTGTAGGGGGCATGACAATGGTCACACAGATGCTGTAGGGACCAAAGCAGCTTACATCATTCTCCTCTCCCTGTGTGGTAGGTTAGGCTGAAGTCTATGAGAGGTACCAAACCACCCAATCAGCTTTCACAGCAAGAACCCAGGTCTGGTGGACCTTGCTCTGAAGCACTAACTGCTACATCACATTGGCTGGCATAATGGGTCTCCTATTGAGCAGGAGCAGGCAGCCCGACCTAGTTAAGTCATGCCAGTCAGGTGGCATGAAGTCACCCAGAGCTGGCAACCCTAGTCAGAACTGTCCCCAATGAGTTCTCCCTCAAAAGCCAAAATAGGCCTGGAAAGAGCCTCCTCCCACTACTGACAGAACCAAGGGGAAATGGAGGACCTGGCGGGATGGGCTAGTAGGACACAAAGGCAGCTTTCCCAGTGGCCCAGTCCTCATCTGCCCTGTTGTGAGGTGGGGAAGAAAAGGTGTTCCTGTCCATTCGCTCACCTCAGTAGCCAGCTGGCTGCCCAGTAACTAAGAAGGAGCAGCAACAGCAGCCTACTTGTGTTTCCCAGGCCTCCTCTGGATGGCTGCCACCTGCCAGACTTGCCCCTGCCAGACCTGAGGAGAGATGGGGATTTGGCCAGGGATGACATGGCCAGGCTGGCAGTGGGCAGAGGAGAGGAGCAGACCCAGCCAATGGGATGTAAGTACAGTTGAGTTGAGTAGGTTGATAGGCCAATGGATGAGGAGATGAGCTTCATGGGCCAATGGGAGAGTCAGAAAGCACCAGTACACCTGAACTTTTATATATATAGGATTGAATGGCATGGGGAACAAGACTGCACTTCGTGGAACCTCACAGGATAAATCTCACTCTGGTCTCTAATGGCATCCTTTTGATTTAAACCAATCCAATGCACATCTCCTACTTCTGCCTCCAAACATTTCAACAAATTGTCCTGTTCAACAAATTTATTCACAACTTTTCTTCACTGGCTGGATAGGAGTTGAAGTGGCTGAAGACATCCAGTTGTCTTCATCATTTTGTCCATTATATTTGGGCATCTATTTATTTATTGAATTTATATTCTAACGTATCCCGGAAATAGGCTCAGGGCGGATAACAACATGATAAAAGAACACTTAAAACTTACAGTTAAAATTAGAACAATGTCAAACAGTACAATAAAACTGTTTTAAGTTATAGATAGCTGTTTCAGTTGGGCACATTCTATAGCTTACTGTTGATCTAAAATCGCAGCAAAGATGGTATTGTAGCAAAGAAGGCAAGCCAATGGAATAGGATGACCACTGCCTCAACCAAAGGCCTAGTGGAATAGCTGTTTTACAGGCCCTCTGAAAAGGAAGCAACTCAGTAAGGGCCTGAATCTCTGTGGGGAGCGGATTCCACCAAGCCAGGGACAAGGCTGAAAAGGCCCTGGCCCTGGTTGAGGCAAGTTGAATGTCCTTTGGGCCAGCAATGGTCAGTAGATGTTGCAAGCCAGACTGTAACGATCTTCAGGGCGCATATGGGGAGAGGTGGTCCCATAGGTATGTTGGTCCCAGGCCGTGTAAGGCTTTAAAGGTCAACACTAGGACCTTGACATGGATCCAGTACTCAACTGGTAGCCAGTGCAGTTGATACAGCGCTGGCCGGATGCTTGCCCATCCAGGCACTTTAGTCAACAGCCGAGCCGCTGCATTTTGCACCAAAAATACAACAATACAAACTATTGTGCACAAACAAACACTCTTAACTGGTGTATATAAAGTTCTATTATAATGAAATGAACAGCCTACAACAGTGGGCATACATTCATACAGTATAAATAGAAAACAACAGTCTCAAAACAATATACCAAGGAGGACCCCACACAGTCACTGAGTTTTCAAAATGAGTACACAGACTCAAAAATAATGTTCCACAGGAGTCCCTCCGTTGTTTGTTGACTTCTGAAGGACAAATTCTAGCCTTCACGCAAACCCCGGATTTGATTGCGTTCCGCTGCTCCTGCAGCTTCCTCGTAAGTCAACTGAAAACTCCAGCCAAGTTCTTTCTCAAACGCCCATTTTGATATCTTAATTTGCTCACTGAGGAGAGCGGCAGAGGAAGGAAGAGGCCGCCCGCCGCCACCACTACAGCCCGAGCTACGGGCTCCCTGAGGAGAGCGGCAGAGGAAGGAAGAGGCCGCCCCCCGCCGCCGCCCACCACCACCGCTGCAGCCCGAGCTACAGGCTGCTTGAGGAGAGCAGCAGAGGAAGGAAGAGGTCGCCCGCCGCCACTGCCCGAGCTACTGGCGGCCTCTTCCTTCCTCTGCTGCTCTCCTCAGGCAGCCTCTAGCTCGGGCTGCAGCGGCGGCGATGGCGGCGGCTGCTGCCTGTGCCCGTGCCCGTGCCCGGCCAGCGGCGCTGGTGGTGGTGGCAGCGGCGGTGGCCTGGCATTGTGAGGGAGAAGCACCATTCTCCCCCCTCCCCCTCCCCCGCTTCCAGATTTTTGGAGAGCGGGGGAAGAGGTCACAAATGTGGGGGTCCCCCGCCAGGGCGGGGGGTTTGGGAAGCCTATCCGGGGTGGAATCTGGATGGCCATCCATCAACAAATAGAGTTGGGTGTCATCTGCATATTGGTGACAGCCCAGCCCAATATCTTGGGCAATCTGGACAAGGGGGCGTATGTAGATGGTAAATATAATTGGCGGAGAATAGCTCCCTGAGGCACACCACATTCAAGTGGGTACCACAGGGAGGTCTGCTCGCCAAGCACCACCCTTTGTCCCCAACCACGGAGAAGGAGGAAAGACACTGGCAGGCAGCCCCCTTTACTCCAGTGTCAGCATTGAGTCAAAATGTCGGCATTGAGTCAAAAGATAATTTGAGCCTTGAAAATGCGCTTTCTATATTTACTCATGTAGCAAGAAATGTACATACTGTTTTTTCTACCAATCATGATTAAACACCCCTGGTTTTAACAGAAGATAAAATACAACTTTAATGTGTCCAAGTTGCTATCTTTGCAATGCTCTATAAAAATCATGTAGCGTGAGTTTGTTTTTTCGTTGAATTGCCTTTCTTGTACTTCCATGATTCCATAATATTTTAAATGGCATTCCATTTCTCATCAGCAGAGGCTGCTATAACCTTATAGAGCTTTCTGAGCACTTTTGAGCATACTGAATGGCATCTAGTTGGGCAATCTAATTGGATTTTTAAATTTAACCTTTACCAATAATGTTAGGATTTCTGAGCCTTTTGTTTTTCTCACTAAAATGTTTATGGAGCTTGTCATGGTACAACTTATAGTCCAGGAGTGTCAAACATGCAGCCCAGCAACTGGCTGTTGTCTGCTTTCTTCTACCTCTCTCTTGTTTCCTTCTGCATAACAGCTTGCTTTTCAAGGCTTGCACAGGAGCTACAGAGGCAAAACCTCTGTTTTCTCCTTTGGCTGAGGCTCCTCCCTTGGGGAGGAAGGGAGGAGGAGGGAGAGCTTGCTTTGCCAGGCTCTCTCAATTGCACAGCAGAGCTACCAAGCCAAGCTTCCCTTCCTTCTATTGGCTGAGGCTCCTCCCCTTCCTGGTCCCCTGGGCAAGGAAGGAAAGAGTCAGAGCTTCCTTTGCCCAGTTCTCTGAATCTCATGGGAGAGATACAAAGAAAGCACCTAAAAGACCAACAAGTGCTAATGTTTTAAGCATTCTTTAAGTATTTTTTTAAAATATATATATTTAATTGTGTTTGTCTGTGTCCTTTATAAAGTTTATATCTCTGCTACCTGGCATTACATTTTATGACAACATGGTCCAGCCTGACAAGATCTCATTTATGTCAGCTCCAGCCCTCGTAACAAATGAGTTTGACATGTCTGCTCTAGCCTACACCATGATAGAGGCCCTTTTTGCACTTTCCCCCTTGCTTTTCCAGTGCATCTCCATTGCATTTCATGTTTTGTTCTGCATTTTCCCCACCCTGTAGTAAGAATCCATGTGTACTGGTGTTTTCTTCTGTGGTAAGAGCCAAGGCAGAGCTAAGCCAAGAGGAAGAGGAGGAGGAGCAGAGGAGGCAGCAGGTGGGTGGCTGCTGGTTTCCCTCCCTTCCCGCCACATTGTGCATCTGGAGAGGAGTGGTGCCTGAGCTAGAAAGAGGAACAGGAGGAGGCATGAGCAAATGCTAGCTGGGTGCCTGATGGAGCAGTGCACAGCTGGAGCAGGAGAGACAAAGCTGGCCCACAGAGCACTGCAGCACCTTGCCAAGGCAAGATCCATCTCCTCCATTTCTGGGCTTATTTTGTCTACCTTTTTTATTTTAAATTTTTCCACCCACCCCAGTCTCTCCTGTGAGGAAAAAAGAGTGGGTGGAGAGACTACAAAGGGGGTTGGGGAGAACTTTCACATTGTTTTCAGCCGGATCAAGCAAGCAGTGACCAGGTACATGAAGGCTAACATCAAGCTGCCTTTTGAAACATCAGCAAATGACTTTCATTCTATGCACTATGATGCCAAGCCTCTTGCTCCACTGATGTTTCAAAAGGCAGCTTGGCATTTGCACACACAGAGGCACACATACACATTGCCAGGGATCAGAGCTTGCAATGCCAGTATCAATGAGTTCTACTGTGCATTCTGTCATGGCCGGCTCTTCCACTAGACAAATTAGGTATTTGCCTAGGGTGCTAGGCCAGGGGGGAGCACTGAATTGGGCACTCCTCCCCCTCCTGGTGTCCTAGGCCAGGGATCCCCAACCCCCGGTCCATGGACTGGAACCGGTCCGTGGTGTATTGGCAACCGGGCCACACAGCCCTGCTGCCCCGCCCCACTGCAACAATGCACAGTCTTGCCACCCTGACTGCCCTCATGGCACCTCCTCCCCACTCTGTTTGTACACGTTTAAGGCCAGGGAAGGTGGTGGTGAAGCATCTCCCAGGCTCCCCTCCCCCCCCACAGTTGATCGATGGGGAAACCGCGGCAGTGGTGCAAGCAACCAGGTGAAAAAGCTGTGCTGCCCTTGCCTTGGAAGTGGGAAGGAAGCAAGAGAAGTGGGTTTTTTTTCAGCCGGCTGGGGGTGGGGTCAGCCTTTAAAGAGCCAGGGAGGCGTTTCACTGCCGCCTTCCCCGGCCTTAAACTTGTACAAATGGAGGGAGGAGGAGGTGCTGCAAGGGGGCAGGGAGGAAGAGGCATCGTGGGGGGTGGGGAGGAGATACCACGGGGGAGGGAGGCAGGAGGGAGTGCCTCCACCCTGCTGGCCCTGGGGCCTCGGTGGGCAGGCCGGCCCTGGGCCAGTCCCTGGGGCCAAAAAGGTTGGGGACCACTGCCTTAGGCAAATGCCAGCAATGGCCACTTGGCTTCACTTTGCCTCCCTTCTGCCACATGCCCTAGGGTTTCCCCATTGTTACATATGTGATCAGTAATGTGTCTATTATATGGAGTTCTTGCCTAGCTCATTGGAGCCTGTAGTACTGAGCTTGGGGATTTGGGAACTATGGGCAGTAGGATCCAAATCCCTGCTGCCCTGCTTCAATCACGGGCCTCCTGCTTGTTTGAATGTTCCAATAGGATGCTAGCACGGGAACCTGGAATGTATATATAGTCGGCCCTGTTGACCCAGGAGTTAGTCTTTGAGTACGGCCCTATATTATGCTGTACTAATAAAAGAGCTATGTTCACTACCACCTCGCCTCATCATTGCGTGGAACCCACTATATTATACTATGCGATCATGTGACTCTCATTTTCACTGTGGCTGATAACACAGCAGAGAATCCTCTTGTGCTCAGTAAGATGGAAAAGGGACTTCACAGCTGCATGTACATTTCAAAAAAAGTCTGGGAGTTTAAAGAGTGGAGTATTAGCATTCTTTAAAGGTATCTTCTTCTTTCTCCCTTTGTATGAAACTACCCATCGTTAGCATTAACTGCAAGCCGTTACTCATGATTAAGGGCTTTTTTTACATTTTCTCCAGAAAGTGGGATGCAGAAGAGAAAAGAGGATAGGGAAAAATATAAATACATCATAAATTATCAAATATTATGAATTGTTACATACAAGTAAAATCAACTGTATTAGTAAAAATACATGTTTCAAATATAGAAGCAGATAGTGAAATATCATTATTACAGTTCTGAAATGAATTCTCTCTCAAAAAGAATAAACAAGATCTTTCCAAATATTAGCAATAATATATAATTAACAATAAAAGAAATTTCTGCATTAAATTTGAACCATCCTTAAAACCTGGGTGTTCTCTTAATCATTTGTCATATTCTAAGTCTTATTCTTACTAAAAGATTAAATGCTAGTGAGATACTAGATAAAAAGATGAAGCTATAATAAATATCTCCATCACCTTTGATATAATGTTAAAATAATTTCAAGTCAAGAAATTTAACTTTTCTCATGAGTAATAAGTTTGCTATTTCTGCTGAAATTCTTTCAAAGGTCTTCTGTTTATATAATAAGTTTTGCAATTGTTGCATACTCAATTTTTCTTTCAAGATCTCTTACTGTAGGACATTCTTCTGCCTTCCATTTCATTGTGAATGTTACTCTGGCAGCAGTCAGCATATATCTAAGTACGTAGGTCTTGTGAAGTTCTTTCTATACTGTCTGGCACGATTTTCAATACCATAGTCTCTGGTTTCATCGGAAATTGGGTGTTTAAAATATTTTGTATCTCTTCATGTGTATTTTTCCAGTATCCTTTTGTCTTTATGCAGATCTACATATGATAGAAAGTACCTTCTATTTTTTTTCACATTTCCAGCAAGACTGAAAACCTCTGTTTAAGCCTGGCTGCTTCCACTGAGTCTCCATTTACACACTACAACAGATGCTGTTGGCTCTGTTGTAAAAATCACATTTCCCAACAGCACCAATAGTGACTCCACATGGGGCTGTTCGAGGATGTGTAAAGAGCATGATTGTGGAATCTAAAGCTGCTTCTCCCTGTGTGCTGTGGTTGTAAACAGAAAAGAGACTCTGTACACCTGAGAGGCACAACATTCCCATTACATATGTGATACAAAGTCCTCATGTTGTTTCCCAATGGGCAGAAAGATTTTGTACTGTGCAGGTGGAGACTGAGGGCTCAAGTTGACAATACAAAAGTGAGGTTAAAGATCCCATTTCTGGGACACAGCCAGACTGGCCATCTATCAGTAGATAGGGAGGGATGGTGGCATAGTGGTAGAGCATCTGCTTGGGAAGCAAAAGGTCCCAGGTTCAATCCCCGGCATCTCCAAAAAAGGGTCCAGGCAAATAGGTGTGAAAAACCTCAGCTTGAGACCCTGGAGGGCCGCTGCCAGTCTGAGAAGACAATACTGACTTTGATGGACCAAGGGTCTGATTCAGTATAAGGCAGCTTCATATGTTCATATGTTCATAGAGCTGGGTGTCATCAGCATACTGATGGCAACCCAGCCCATCCCTCTGGGCAATCTGAGCAAGGGGGCACATATAGATGTTAAACAACATCGGGGAGAGCACTGCCCCCTGAGGCACACCACAATTAACTGAGTGTCTCCAGGACAATTGTCCCCCAATCACCACCCTTTGTCCTCAACCATAAAGGAAAGAGGCCAACCCCTGAATCCCTGCGTTGGCGAGACGGTGAGTCAGCAACTAATGGTCAACCATATCGAACACAGCCTAATAATGTCTAATAACATCAGTACTGCCAAACCACCTTAGTTCAGATGCTGCTGGAGGTCATCCACTAGGGTGACCAGTACTGTCTCCATCCCATGACCTGGACGGAAACCTGACTGATGGGAATCTAGGATGGAAGTGTCCTCCAGAAAACCCTGTAACTGTAGCACTACTGCCCTCTTCTTGCCCAAAAAGGGCAGGTTCGAGACCGGCTGGTAATGTGCCAATTCGGCCAGGTCCAGTGTGGGTTTTTTCAAGAGAGGGCGGACCACTGCCTCTTTCAGAGGTGTTGGAAAAAGCCATTCAGAGAGGGATCTATTTATGATATCCTGTATAGGATATTGTAGCTCCATCTGGCAAGCTTTAATCAGCCAGGATGGGCAGGGGTCCAGATCACACGTCATTGGGCCCACAGTGGAGAGGATTCTGTCAACCTCCTCCAGGCTGAATGTTGTAAAACAGTCCAAAACTGGTCCAAAAGACAGGAACGGAGTCTTGAGTTCACATACTGTTTCAAATGTGGCAGGGAGGTCGTGATGGAGCGATGAAATCTTATCTGCGAAGAAAGTCGCAAAAGCCTCACAGCCAATATTCAATTCCCTAAGATTTGGTCTGCCTTGTGGCAGAGTCCGAATTGTACCACGGCGCTAGCTTAGAATGAGGTCACAGAGGGTGCCGGGGTGCAATCCCATTGATGGCCCTAGAAAGCCAGCCATGCCAAGACACAACTAGGTCATCCAGAGAGTTGCCGGGGGATAGGGATCCCATAGAGCCATCTGGAACTGTGTTGGGTCCATCAGGCTCAGCGGGCAAACTAAAATGTACTCACCACCTAAACAGGCTTGGGGTGGGACATCCATACGAGCCGTCAGGACACAGTGGTCTGACCATGGCACTGCTTCCACAGTAATCCAGTCCACTAAAACTCCCGCTGAAAAGATTTTTCTCTTTCTTGTATATAGGAATAATAAATGCAAGATTGCAGTCTGAGGGGATACGGACAGACAGATTAATGTAAATAAAGAGTTCAATGAACATTGGGGCCCATCAGTCAATATTGGATATATATTTGCAAAGCAAAACAAAAATATATTATACATTACTACAATTATACAGCGACCATGATCTTACGTGGACACAGACATTAGCATATTAGACCCATATATCTGCAGGACTGCCTCTTCCAGTATGTCCCCCTCAGAGCTCTATGCTTATCTCAACATCTGGCAATCCTCAGCCTCAAAGACATCTGCTTAGCCTTGACAAGGTAGTACACTCTATGTTCTAAGATGCTAGTCAAGGTTCTGAGCAATATATTTCACAGTATTTCTTACACAGTGTTTCATAATATTAAACAACCAAATATATCCAAAAAGAATCAATCATGGGAGCATATAAAAATGTTCTTAAAGGTATAGAAACCTTTACAAAAACAGTCCATCTTAAAGAGGTTGCTGAAATGCTTCCATGCAGAAAGAAGTTCTAAGCAGTATATTTCACAGTATTTCTTTCACAACATCCAACGCAATTTCCGGATAAATTCAGTGTTTCAGGAATCAAGGCCCTTCTTCAGGCTGACATCATAAGAAGAGGAATATCCCTGTTCCATTAACAGCTTTACTTCACTTAATGAAATCCCAATTGTGCTCTTCAATGTGGCAAAGCTCAACTGATTCAGAGTCTCAGGTATCACCTCTCCTTTATAATCCAAGCTGAGATCAAACCCAATGCAGATGCTTCGTGGTATAATTAATCTTCTCTCCACCCCCACCCCCCTTTATCCTGTAATATTTTAAATTTTGGTTTCTTTCCATTCCATATAAGATTGTTTATTTTGTTCTGCTATTTTTAACAACCTTTTCATCTATATCAATTGGTAGCATTTGGAGCAAGAAGGTCAATTTTGGTAATATATTTGTTGCTTTCTATATTTTTTCTTGTTCTTCATTGGTTGTATCTAATAAGATTATCTTGTTCTTATTCAGTTTTATTCAGTTTATACCCAGAGTAGATTCAAAATCTGGTTATTTGTTCTGTTATATATTACTTGAGAGTAAACCTGCATTAAGTTCCCCCTCGACCTCCTGGAGCCACGTAATATGTGTGAAAGAGCCATATGTGTCACAGTTTGGCCACCCTTGCCCTAATATAAGCCTTATTGGCCTCTCATATTGTTGATGTTGTAATTTGATTGGTATTGTTGGTATTGAAATATTCTATTAAGTCTTTCTTGAATTTTTGTTTTATTTCCTCTTATAGTAAAAGTGTGTCGTTTAATCTCAATCTTCTTTCTTTCTTACTTCTGTTCTTCCAGTATTGTATTTTATAATCTCTGGAGATATCATTTTCAGGAGCCTTGTCAGAGCTCAACTGATTTATTCATTTTATAACTTCATTAACCATTACCAGTGGCCATGCTGGGAAGCTTTGTAGTTCTATCTCCAGAGATGTATGTGGGTTCATTCTGGATGAATAGAGCACATGGAAGTGAGATTCCCAAAGCTGGGGAGGGATATTGCAGCTTATCCTTGGGGACTCTGTACAGAGTTCAGCCTCAATTAAGTGCCAAAATGTTGCAAGGTTATTTGATTTAGAAGCATGGGTCGTCCAAGTCCAGGGCTGCTGACAGACCGACACTTTGGGCCAACTCAGAGATGCCTCTGAAAATGACCCAAAAAATCCTTCCACACACAACCATCTGCTGCCTGTCCTTGTCCCATACTCACCCCGTCCTCCAGCCTCCGGAGTGCAACTTTAAAAGCTACCACTTTCAAAGTGGTAGCAAATTTTTGAGCCACACGGCAGTCGCCTCCTTAATGTCTGAAAGCGGAAGGGCACATGTGAGGCATCTTGCCGGTGTGAAATGTATGGGGAAGCTGAGTGATGGGAATGGTACGCGACAGTCATCTGAACACGCCCATGTTACCCCATGGATGGGATGGGGACAGCTTGTGGGGGAGTGAGTGGAGGCTTCAGGATGGCTCTTTTTGAGCTGGCCCAATTCAACGCCTCTCAACCACCCCAAAATGCCAGTCTGTTATCACCCCAGGAGTCCCTTTGTGCTTTTTCTTTTTTCTCCATTAGATTTTTGCACTTCATTACTTCACCTGTTCTACTGTAAATTGGCCACTAGATTGTTTTTCACTGCATGGCAGTCTGCATCAAATCAGGTCTTCAATTTGTTTTTCTTTGGTAGTTAGATATTGCTGTCATGAGGTTTCCCTTTGGAGGGTTTGTGTCCTGCTAAGAATAAGATGTTGGTATGATGAAATCACTGTCTCTGTGGCATTTGCTGAGAACACAGCAATTCAGAGCTGAGATGCTTGTCTGATGTTTTGGCACTGATGATCCACTTTCTCAGACGAGACTAACCTTTTGTAGTTGGAAAGGCTCTAGGTTGACATTGAGTTGTTCAGAGGTACATTCTGATAGGCTGCAGATGTTAAGCTTCAGAGTGATTGGGAGATGGTCACTGTCTTGTTGAGACCCTACTTCTATGTGCATGTTGTGACTGAAAAAATCGTAGGATGTCAAAATAAAGTCTATAATACTTGCAGTATGTATATCCCCTGGGGATATCTCCTTGTGTAGTCCCATTAAGAATGGGAAGGCCTAACCTTCTAAGCTGTAGTAAGCAATATATAACCTTTCCAGTTTAACTTTGTTCTAAGCCATCCTAATTTGTTTGTTTATAATGTGGATATGTATACCACCCTTCTCTGAATTCACAGAGCTCAGGGAAGTTAACAACAAGATTGAAGGTTGGGGGGGGGGGAATGTTTAAGGAATCTTTCACTCCCCAAATAGTAGCAAATTTCTGAGCGGACAGCTAGTCACCGTGTCTGGAAGCAGATAGGCAGAAGCGAGGAGGCTTGGAATGTGAAACTGCCAAGCTGCCCCAAGTTGCTTCCACCTTAAAAAAAAAAAAAAAAAAAAAACAGCTCGACTTTTGGGCTACGTCGTCCTGCTAGCAGGTGGAATCGTGAGCTATCCTGCTTGCAACTCCCCCTGATCAGGCAGAGGGAGGGGTGTCACGGATCTGACACCCCCAAAGAGACCCTGGGAGGGTCTCTTAGGCATGGAACTTTTCACAGTGGAGTGGGGGCACAACGGCTGTTGCTCCTGCTCCTTCTGTGTGCTCTGAAGCTCTTCCTGTCGCGACCGCTAATACAGCAACAAGAGACGAACGCTCGATTGCTTGTCTTTCTTTTCTTTAACAAGCCTTTGATCTATCAACCCTCTATCTCAAGCATTATAACTCTGCAATGAGAGTAAGTTTGCCTTCAATTGCCAAACGCTAATGGGTCTTTTTTGTATTCTAATGACTTAGTAGTCCCTAATTTTCCTGTGTGTGAGGCTGTGGAAAGTCAAAGAACATCTTTAAACACTGGAAACAATTTGAATTAATTAGAATATGGACATTTAAATCAACCCAGATCATAATTGGGTATGTCCTAAAGAGACTATTATTTGGCTGCAATATGGTCTGAACAAAATGAGATACCTGTTAGAGTGATTTTTCCTTGTTGTCTGATCTGAAATTCATATGTTAACATCTAAAACTTCAGTTGGAGGAGACTGAGAAGAACGGGCTGTTTGGGACTCTGAGCTACTGATTAATCAGGATTAATGGACTGAGTTTGCTGACAGAGAAAAATGGCTTTGCTAAGCGAAATTTCTTATAAAAAAGACATTTTGAGCGATTTAAAATCTCTGAGGCAAGATCTTGGTTTATTGGATGATTTGGTTGAGAAGCAGATGGCAGCTTTTTTGCTGAAAGTTAGCAAAATTTCAAATTTGCATGAGCAGAGTGCTAAAGAGAACCTGGTGATGTCTGTGGAATCGAAATGGGAGACTGAGCTATTGGGAAATCAACAAAAGAAAATTAAAATGGGATCTTGCGGCGCATTTAAAAAAGAGGACCGGAGATGGAGACTGCCTCAAGCTAGGTTGAGAGGAACAAAGGCTGTGGAATTTTTCTTATCTCCTTTGAGAAGGATGACTGCTTTAAGAAGGGAGAAGATGTATTTCAACCAGAAATCATGATGTGGAGATCTTTCAGAAAGAAGACTCTCCTGAATTAGACTTTTCTCAGTGGATAACTGGACCTTGTAAGAAATTATGATATGTGAAATTAGAAGGTTAAGTGAAATTTCTTTTTTCCCCTTTTGTTTTTGTTTGTTTTTTGGGCTGTAAGAAGCTGTTTTGCTTAAAACAACATGGATTTAAAAATTAAAGGGCCAAAAAGCTTTTGAAAATAATTTTATGTTGAAATAATCTTTTTAGATTAATTTTTAAGAAGACAGATAATGTAATTTCTTGACAAATGGCTGAACTTGTTTTCCATAGATAATTATATTAGTTTCTATGTTTGTTATAGATATGGGTAATTTTACAAGTTAATCTATAATTCAGGGGATTGATTTCTTTCTAGTAAGAAGGGTTTCCTGAAATGTTTTTATTTTGGATAGTTGAGTAGGTAACGCTAAATAAGAACAGGTTTGAGATTTTCATTTTTGGGTCATAAAAAGTTGTTTTTCCTGGCCCAATAGGGATATAAGAGGTGGATTTATCGTTAAAAAGGTAGACAATACAGATGTTATGTAAACTGCTATATTTGTTTTTGTTAATAATGTCTCTCAGGAGAAACTGTTTATATTGAAATAGACAGAATACTAGGTTGTATTTCTTTTTAGTTTTTTTTTCTAAGGATAAAGATATGAATTTTTCGTGTCTCTGTTAATGAGGATAGTGATAAACTGATAAATTAGTTTGTGGGGTTTTTTTAACAAGGTTAAGCCAAAGTAGTAAATTTTGTGCTGTGACTGCTCTGACGTGTTCAGATTTATATGTGCTGAAGAAGAACTATTTAGACTTGTATTGCAAATAATAGTTTGGTAAAAATGATTTATAATGGAAGATAAAGATGGCAAAATATATGGAGAATTTTATACTTGCAGGTAGAAAGAATTGGATATTTTATTTGAAGGTAGACTTAAAATTGATATATTTGTATTTTTCCTTTCCCCCTGCCTTTCTCATTCTGTACATGCCCTCCTCCCTCTCCTTTCGTTTTTTTTTTGTATCTGTGCTTATGCTTTTTCTTTTGTACTTAAAACCAATAAAAATTATATTTAAAAAAAAACCCAAAACCAACTACCTGGAGTGCTTGCGCACATGAGCGCTCAACTTATCCAGGAGAAAAAAGAGCACAGCACCCCCTTCAGGCTGATTTGGACCCCTGGTGGCTTGAGGGCTGCAGCGGTCCTTCCCCAGCTCCTCAGCCTCCACCTCCCTCCCGTCCCCTCCATGTCAATGCCAGGGAAGGGGTGGTGGAGCCGCAGGGGCTTTCCAGGGTATGTAAAGCCCCCCCTCCAATCAGCTGATTGGTGAGTAAACTGGTTCCTGAGGCTGGCAGCTCATATGCTGGCCCTCTGGTGTGATCGCTGTCAGTGCAGGGTGAGGGGGCAGCAACGGGAAGGACGAGCCCCCAAAAGAGCAACTGCCACCCTCTTCTCACCCCTCCCTTCCCACATGATACAGGAAGGGAGGGGGAGGAGTCGGCAGCAGTTGCTCTTTCAGGGGCTCATCCTCCTTGCTGCTGCTGCTGCTGCTCCCTCACCTCGCATTAACAGTGATCATACCAGAGGGCCGACATATGAGTTACCTGCTGATCAGTTGATCGGAGGGGGGGCCCCTTTACATACCCCAGGAAACCTCAGCGCCTCCACTGCCCCTTCCCTGGCAATGACATGGTGGGGACGGGAGAGAGGTGGGGGCTGGGGAGCACAGCCCTTAACCCAACTTCAAGGGGGGGGAGTCAGGAGGGGGGAGCTTGAGTGCCCCCTCAAAAATCCCAAGGCCCCCTGACTCCCCAAATCCTGCCTAGGGCCCTACCAGCTTCTGAGGTGCCCCCCATCTGATTCCACCAAGCTGCCTTGCAGACAAAATGGGGCCACCTTCCTCCGGAATGTGTGGAGGCTTTTGGATGGCTTTTTAAAAGCTGGCTCAATTCTGGACACCTCCCAACCACTCCCAGATGCCTGTCTGTTATCAGCCTTAAATTCTTTTCTTTTTTTTAAAACAACTTACCTGCAGATGGCCATATATATATGACACTGTGTGCTGCCGCTGATATGCCTTTTTATCACCAATCTTTTAATATTCTAGCCCTCCAAGAGACCTGGATAGATAAAGATATTTTACAGGGATATAATTCTTTTAATATGAAAGCAGTTAAAGGTGAAGGCCCTGGTAGATTAAAAGGAGGCCTAGCAATTTTAGTCAGGGCATCACTTAGATTTACCGTATAGCTATGTCAGTGGTTTTGACATGTAGATCTTTTCGTTTAATAATAATCAATGTCTATTTACCACCACTTTCCAAAAAATCTGACATTTTGGACACATGGGAGTCTTTAGAAATGTATATAGACTTACTGAGGGCAGTCCATCCTGAAGCCGGAGATTTTTTAATGGGTGATTTTAATGCTCATCTGGGTCCTGACAACTCCACCTTTGGTGTCCCATATATAAAAAGTCCAAATGACCTGGTTGATCCATATAGGAACTTTTCTCTACCTAGATTGTTTAAAGATACCATTTCAAACTTTTCAGGCCTCTGCTTAGCCAAATTAATTTTTTAAACTGGGGTTTTATATGTTAAATGGTACCGTTCCGGGAGATCATCCAGCTGAATTTACTTTTCTGGCAGGCCAAAAAGCCAGTAGGAAAGGAAGGTAAATGTTCCCTATGCAAGCACCAGTCGTTTCTGACTCTGGGGTGACGTTGCTTTCACAATGTTTTCATGGCAGACTTTTTACGGGTAGTTTGCCATTGCCTTCCCCAGTCTTTTACACTTCCCCCCCCCCCCAGCAAGCTCAGTACTCATTTTACCGATCTTGGAAGGATGGAAGGCTGAGTCAACCTTGGGCCGACTACCTGAATCCAGCTTCCGCCGGAATCGAACTCAGGTCGTGAGCAGAGTTCAGACCACAATACTGCAGTACTGCTGCTTTACCACTCTGTGCCACGGAGCCTTAAAAAAGAGAAAAAAGCCAGTACCATTGACTATATAATAGTTTGTACTCAGTTATTACCTTTTGTAATAAGTTTTAAGTTGCTTCCCTATTTAGAAAGTGACCCATTTTCCATTAGTTTCCTGTGTTAAACTCCCAAGTACTGATTTTTCTCATGGTTTTCTTTTGAATTCAGCTAAGTTG
Source organism: Heteronotia binoei (assembly GCF_032191835.1). Taxonomy (NCBI): domain Eukaryota; kingdom Metazoa; phylum Chordata; class Lepidosauria; order Squamata; family Gekkonidae; genus Heteronotia; species Heteronotia binoei. Next base: position 166,126,597 of record NC_083243.1, on the reverse strand, counting down.
ACACCTCAGTCAATACGTAGAGTGAGATGGTCCATCCAGCTACAAGCTAAATTAAAACAGGTAATTGATAAGAGAGACCCTTATGCTCTTACTCCCGACAAATTAAGTTCTATTTCATGTAATGATCCTCTGTCCATATATGAGAATCTGGTGGAAGAGCTGGGGGATATTATAAAGGGCTCCTTCTCTGCCTCACATAAAATGCATTCCTTTTCTAAACCTTGGTTTGATGTTGAATACTCAGCTGCTTTAAAAAGTGCTTATGTCTGCCTACCATGCATTTAAAGGATCAAACAATAATTCCAATGTGATCGCTAAATAAGAGATAGCAGTTCATAAGAAAGCTTACAATCTGTTAATTACTGAAAAGAAAAAAAGTTACACTAAGCATCTCTGGTCTGAACTAATTACTGCAGTTAAGCAGAAAAATCAGAGGGAATTTTGGAGGTTAATTACAGATAAGAGACAATTCCCTCATTTTCTTGTTGATCCATTAATCACGCCTGAGTCATGGGAGTCTTTTTATCAATTATATGATTTTTCTTCAGTTTTGGCTACTACTTTTGACTTTGCTGAACTCCCTGAGTGGCCTCCTGTTTCACTTCAGGAAATTAAATCTCATATAGCTCTTCTAAAAATGGGTAAAGCTCCTGGTTTGGATGGCATCTCTCCCAAGTTTTTAAAAGAAAATATTGAGTGGCGGGTGCCTTTTTAGCATCTCTCTTCACATATATAGATGCTTCAGACCAAATTCCTTCAGAATGGAGAACTGCTATAGTGGTGCCTGTTTTTAAAAATAAACGGAGGAGAGATGACCCAGCGAGCTATCGACCTATCAGCCTGCTAAATATATGCAGTAAGTTATTTTTCAGCCATTTGTTAGAGAAATTTATTTCTTGGCTAACTCAGGGAGATAGGATCGCCACAGAGCAAGCAGGTTTCAGAGAGCAGAGATCTACTTTAGATCATTGTATTGTTTTACAGCAACTCATTGAGAAATATGCTGCAAGTGGCCCAGTCTCATTATTTGCCGCTTTTATAGACCTAAAGGCCGCTTTTAATTCTATATCAAGTTCTCAGCTCTGGGCTAAGCTAGAATCATCATCTATAGCCTTTTTGGGCAAAGTCATAGAGAGGGCTGTGGCGTTGCAGCTACAGAGTTTCCTGGATGACACTTCCATCTTAGATCCATTCCAATCCAGCTTCCGCCCGCGCCATGGGACAGAGACAGTATTGGTCACCCTCATGGATGATCTCTGGCGACATCTGGACCGAGGCTGTGTGGCGGTATTGTTGTTGTTAGACCTTTCGGCTGCGTTCAATATGGTCGACCACCGGCTGCTGACCCGCTGCCTCGCTGACGCAGGGATTCAGGGGTTAGCCTTGCAGTGGCTTTCCTCTTTCCTAGAGGGCCGGGGACAAAGGGTGGCAATTGGGGGAGAGCTGTCCCGGAGACACCTACTTAAATGTGGGGTGCCTCAGGGGGCAGTTCTCTCCCCGATGTTATTTAACATCTACATGCGCCCCCTTGCCCAGATTTCCCGGAGATATGGGCTGGGTTATCACCAGTATGCGGATGACACCCAGCTCTATCTACTGATGGGCAGCCGGACTGCCGATGTCCCTATAAATTTGGACCGGGCATTGCAAGTTGTGGCAGACTGGATTAGGTTGAGTGGGCTGAAATTGAATCCAGAGGTCCTTTGCCTAGGCCGCGGTGGTCCAGAGGGAGGGATCTCCCTTCCAGCTTTTGATGGTGCGTCACTGGTACCAGTGCGCAGGGTCAGGAGCTTGGGAGTGCTACTGGAGTCTTCCTTGACAATGGAGGCCCAGATAGCAACCACTGCCAAATCTGCCTTCTTTCATCTTAGGCGGGCGAGGCAGTTGGCTCCCTTCCTGGAACGCAATGACCTGGCAACAGTGATCCATGCAACGGTCACCTTGAGGCTAGACTACTGTAATGCCCTCTATATGGGGCTGCCACTGTGCCGAACTCAGAAACTGCAGCTAGTGCAGAATGTGGCAGCCAGACTGCTATTGGGCCTACCCCGGTGGGAACATGTGCAGTCTAGGCTGTGGGAGCTGCATTGGCTGCCAATTGTATACCAAGTTCGTTACAAGGTGCTGGTTATTACCTTTAAAGCCCTATATAGCCTACCTTAGGGACCGCCTCTGCCCTACCTTAGGGACCTTAGGGACCTACCTTAGGGACCGCCTCTCTCCATATGTTCCCCAGAGAGCACTACGATCCAGTTCACAAAACCTTCTGGAAGTACCTGGGCCAAAGGAGGCCAAATTAAAAACAACTAGAGAACAGGCCTTCTCTATAAAGGCACCCCAATGGTGGAACCAGCTGCCAGAAGAGGTGCGGGCCCTATGGGATATTAGCCAATTCTGTAGGGCATGCAAAACCGCCCTCTTCCGGCTAGCCTTCTAAGATGGAACTTGGAATAAACATCACGCCATCATTATTATAACTGAGATAGTAGCACTATAAGATTATATTTTTAGATTGTTTTTAGATTATTTAAATATTTTATTGTTAATTGTATTGAATTGTATTATCTTGTTTTATTGTTTTAACATGGCTTTTGCCATGTCCTGTAAGCCGCCCCGAGCCTGCCTCGGCAGGGAGGGCGGGGTATAAATAAAATTTATTATTATTATTATAGATAAAAAACTCCTATTGCTCATTAGAACACTCCACGAAAATACTCAATTAAAAGTCAGATATAACATCAACGGATGTCTCTCAGACTCTATAAATGTCAACAAGGGAGTTAGGGATGTTTACTTGCCCCCTTTTTAATTTAATTATTATATAAATGATGTTGTCAGTTCCCTTAACTCCCGTGATCTGCATCCTCCTAAACTACACCAGCACCATATTTCTATTCCGCTATATGCCGATGATGCGGTGATTTTGGCTAGGACTCCGATAGATTTGAGGCGTGCACTCTCTAAATTTGCAGATTTTTGAAAGGAAAATGAATTGGAAGTAAATTACTCTAAAACTAAAATCATGGCTTTTGGAAAAAGACAAAAGAAAAGACATTGGGCCATTAATTGAGCAAGTGCACACCTCTTGAGCAAGTGCACACCTATAAATACCTAGGTGTGGTGATCCAAGCTTCAGGAGCAAGGATTGCCCATAGTAGCTATGCAGCAACACAAGGTGAAAGATCAGCAAATGCTATCCTAAAATTTTTGTGCACTAGAGGGGCTCACTTTGTACCTGCTGCATTAAAGTTGTTTCAAGCAACAGTGATTCCCCAGGTGCTCTATGGTACCTTTTTGGGACCTCCATCCCATTGCTTTTGCCCACTGGAATGTATTCAATCAAAATTCCTAAAGGCAGTACTTCAGTTACCAAGATGCATCTCAAATGATAAGCTCAGACCGGAGACAGGTCTGATGTCCATTAAAGCCAAGGTAACCTTGTCCTCACTTAATAAATGGCTCAATGTCAATTCTCAACCTCAAAATCTAACATATTTGCTGCTATTAGATAAATTTCAATCTAGCTGGTTAAAAATGATTACCAATAAACTAAATTTACTTGGTTTCTCGCCTCAGTTCATTCTGTCCCTTAGCAGAAATCAGACCAAAAAAGCTTTACAACAAAGGACACGGAAAGGCATCTTGATCTCTCAAGATGCCCGGATTTTATTGTGTCTTATTCAACTAGGTATCATCTCTCTCCTCTCCTGTATCTTACTAACTTAGAGGATCACAAGATGAGGAAAGCTTTCTCCCTGGCAAGATGTTCAACCCTTCCTTCTGCTGTTCTTGAAGGGAAGTATAAGAAAATTCCATTTGCTCAGAGACTTTGCCAGTGTGAGTTGCAAGAAATAGAAACAGTTGAACATATGTTTCTAAGATGCCCTTGGTATAGTTTAGCCCATGCTAAATATATTCTCCCTTGGGTTAAGGCTAAGCCAGGGCTAACAGAGTCTGCTCAGGTAATCTATCTCCTCTCAGATGCCAATCAGAATATCACAAAATTGGTAGTTCAGGTAGTTTGGAAATGTCAGTTGGTGTAAAATCTGCAGCCTATATGTTGACTGGATTGGGTCATAGGGACCATATTACTGCAACATACCTGAAGGACTGCCTAGTCCCTTGTCTCTCCTTATATACAGTCATATTCATTCTACTTCATCAGTTTCTCAACTGGAAGGAGTGGTCCATAAACATTCTGCATGAACCAATAATTGGTTTGACTGGATCTTGTTTTCTACAATATAATCTAATGTAACACACCTATTATATTCTGCAATATAATGTAACACACCTCATCCTGGGAAACTGGGCCTTCTGGAGTCTCTCTAATAACTCCTCCCCTCTGTTGACAGAATGTAGTGTATCTGACAAATGAGCTCTGCTTAAAGCAGATTGCTCCAATAAAGTCATTAGTCTTTGAGATACTTTGCTGTTCTGTAACATGAACCTTACAATACAGAACTTCAGCTAAATGACAAGTGGGGAACAGTTTCAGAGGGTCAAAAAATTACATATGAAATGACAGAAATGCAATGAATTCATGGGGCAAAATATCTCTGTGTGTGTTTATTTAGGTGAGCTTTTATTCCAACCTTCCTCAAAGGAGTGCACAGCAATGCACATGGTTCTCCCCTCCTCCATTTTATCCTCATAACAGTCCTGTGAGGTTGGTTAAGCTGAGAGACAGTGACTGGTCCAAGATCGTCCATCCAGTATCATAGCAAGTAGTGATTTGAACTCTGGTCTCCCAGGCCTAATTCAACACTCCAATCTCCTATTAGCCTTGGAAGGAAAAAAGACAGGAGGTATTCTCCCCACTTCCCACCCCCTGTTCAGCAATTAATAGGAAAACAGGGAGGCTATACTCAGTAACAAAACCAAGACAAAACCTTGGATGCCTATGATTTAACTGAAATACTCTGGGAAACACATGATCTGCATCTCATGTAGTTTGTCCCCCAGTTAGTTTTCCTGTTTTTTGAGTTACCACACAGTCAGGTATAGCTTTGCAGGTCATCCCCAAGGTCTATTTCACTCAATTTCCAGCAACATTCACTTGGAAAGAAGCTACATAATTGTCACCATGGATGCAATGCATACAGTCAAGCATATTGAGTAAGATTGCTAAGTCAGCTGCCATGTACCTTGTGCATGGGTTGTTGATAGTAAAAGTTGGATGACCTTGAATCCACAGTGGCTTGCCTGTCAAGGTCATGCTTGAGATGACTGAGATTATTCAAGTTCGACATCTGCAGAGGTAAGGACTTAACCATTGAAAAGATTTTAGCTCCAGTGTCCTTGTTTCTGATTAGACTTGATAGTGACTCAGCAATACTCTTAGTTTTGAATGTAGGGAGTTTACTGCAGATAAATCTTATAGATTAAGCCACCAAGATGAGCAAATCTGCATGGGTTTTGTTGACCAGAGAAGCTGCCTCAGGGTGGGTAACAGAGGAGTCAGAAACTTAATTATCAGCATTAATTAATCCACTGCTGGGTGTTACAGGTGGTAAATCAAAGTATACACTCTCGGAAAGGTTAGCAGTGTCTTCGCTTAATAAAGAGAAGTGGTTAGAAAGAGATTTTTGGAAGGCTTCTGCTGATTCTAGAGTGGTCGTTGAAAATAAGTCCTCAATCTAAGGTCCTTTCAGCTTTTGTGTTTACTACGGCTCAGCTCTTGCCTCCCACCTCCATTGCTTCAAAAACCTGCTTTCATATTCACTCACACACTCACTCCACTCTCCCATCAGATTTTGAAATTCCTTCCACATCCTTTCCCCAGCATTCTGCTGTCACTCCGCTGTATCTCCGTAGTTTCCAAGAGTAGTTTTTCAGAGCAGTATTTCCCTCTCCTCCTCTTAATTCGCTCCCAGACCTTTAAAAGTAGAAACATTTCCTCAGATTTCCCCCCTTCCATCTTCTGGCAGACTAATTGGTCTGTTTTTATTGGTCAGTTTCACACTAGATTTTTTTTCTTTTTTTAAAAAAAATAGGAGATTAGGTAAGCATGAGAATAATGCTGCAGAATCTTTTTTGTGACAGCAGCAGCCTCTTCCCCTTTTATTTCTAAATAACAATGGGGGGAACTCAGACTGCAAAGTACTGACATCTCTCCCTCCCCCCTCTCTGACTAAATTCTTAAAGCAATGTCTACCAGTGTGCTTTTTTCTCCAGCAAACTCCTTGACTACTGATGGGGCAGGGGGACAGTAATGGCAATCCCACAGTAAATTCAGCTGGAAGAATCTTTTTCAAAAGGCAAGCCCAGTGTAAAACTAACCAGTCAGGAGAAACCAATCACAGAACATTACCCAGGTTTTTTCATTGGTATGTAGAATATAGACATCACTATTCTCAATAGAAATTGGAGAGAGAAAAAAAGATGTAGAATGCAGGCACAGAAATTGAAGTAAACCCCAACTGCCTTGACTTCAGTGAAAACCAGAAGTAAGCTGTGTATGCAGAATGGACTTTAGTTTGTCTAGAATCAGGAAGTACAGATTCATCAGCCTCCTGCCTCTGTTTGTAGGGCTGCATTTTATTTATTCCTTTGCTTAGTTCCAAACCTTCAATTAAATTCACAGTTCAAATTTACAAACTCTAAAAACTGTCTTTGTAGGATGATATAAAACTTTATGAATCATCAGCTGTATTTCATTGGCTACAGTAGCTTCTGAATCATTCAGGAAGCGTAAACAGAAGCTTATTCACTGATTAAATGGCCAGCGGTTGAAGAGAAAAGAAACAGCTGCACCAAAATTAGTGAGGTGATAAGTTAAGAGTATTTAAAAGCAGTTCCTTCTGTCAAGGCAAAATAAAAAGTTAGGTTGAAAACAACTTAGTGTTTTAAGAGTAGAGAAACAAGCATCTGCCTTCCTCTGAGTTTGCGCAGTTCCTCCCAGTTTGTCCCCCAGTTAGTTTTCCTTTTTTTTTAGTTTCCACACAGTTAGGTATAGCTTTGCAGGTCATCCCCAAGATCTATTTCACTCAGTTTCCAGAAACATTCACTTGGAAAGAAGCTACATAACTGTCACAATGGATGCAATGCCTTCTGTACATGTTTCTGTAGCAAGGTGTGATTTCATAATGAAAAAAGTAACTTCAGTGTTGGTGTAAGCAAGTTTGAATTCACCTTGGGTCTTACACAACCACCTCATATATATGACTTAGTGCTAATAAGAATGTCAATGCAAACCCATAAAAAGAGAGGGAAACAAAGGAAGAGTCATCATATGGAGTCATCATAAACATAGGAGTGGCAATGAGAAAGGGTACCACCCAGTCTGTAATAGAATATTCTTTTTTCATAATTTAATTATTTAGCTAAACAAATGTTCTACACAATAGAGAACACACATGATCCAAATCCTAGCAAGTTTTCTAGTTCTGCTATGGTCTGTGCTGAATGGGATGCACAACAAAGAATAGGTGTCAGATTAATGACATGCATAAAATTCCTTTAAACTGTTGACAGGTTGCAGAATGACCACCATTCAATCAAGATCCATACATATATAATAGCACCTCAATGTTTGGCCCTAATTGTATTTCCCTCTTTTGGAAGTGACTAAATCTTGCCCAAACAATGGAACTTTCATTTGAAATAGAACAAGCAGTAAAGCCTAAGATTTTTCTCAGCCACTGGACTGCTGAAGGAAAACAAACAAACATCTCACTGCCTCTCTTTGTAGAATTATTGTTGAGAATATATGTAGTGTAAATTATAGATATTTGTGAAGATGATGGGTAACAGGTTTGACAGGCAAAATATTTAGGATAAGGATGGGCACGGAATGCCAAAATGATGGTTTTTATTGGTTCATGGTTCGTGTGATTGCCCAAATTGGAGGCTCATATCATTTTGTGATTTTTCCAGTGGTTAATGACTCACTGGTTTTTTTTTGTTTGAGAGGTGTAAAACCCACCAGAAGTCTTCAGCAGGCTGTCCTCCATACACCCTCCAAGTTTGACAAAGATTGGATTTGGAACATCTGAGTTATAGCTCCCCAAAGCAGGTGCCCCCAGGAAAGCTTAGCTTCAGCTTTTACCAACAACTAACACGTCTCTCTTCTTCATGCCGCAGAATAGGAGCTCTATGACTGGCTCCCAGAGCTGCCAATGAAACTATGGACAACTGCTATGGACATTTCTAGGGCTCCCAGCAGTCCACCCCCAGCATTGCCTAGATTACATAGGCACCAGACTGCCTGGAAAAACAAACCAAAAATGAAGCAAATGAAATGCTAAGGAAGATACCCTGCTTATTTTCCAGTTTGGGCAAGGTGCAATCAAACAAACTAGTTTGGAACAAACAACGAATTGGTCCATTTTGAGCAAGAATCATGATTTGTGGTTTGGTTTGTGCCCATGCCTATTCAGGACAGACAACAGGAAAAGTACCTCTTTACTCAATGACTACTGGTCATGGAGTCCAGAAGTGACATCAACACATCACCAGAGATACTCTAGCATTTGGACAAAATCTCTATGGTTTTACCATAGACTTTTAGTGGAATGCTAGTGGAATGCTAGTATGTCCTGTGTTACTTTTGGTAGACAGTTTGGTGTAGTGGTTAAGAGCACAAACTTTTTTCTGGGAGAACTGGGTTTGATTCCCCACTCCTTCATTTGCAGCTGCCAGAATGGCCTTGTGTCAGCCATAGCTATCTCAGAGCTACTTTTGTGAGAGCAAAAGGTGTCTGTTGTAGGGGTGGGGAAAGGTAAAGAAGACTGTAAGCCGCTTGGAGTCTCTGCAATTCAGTGTGTAGGGTGGGATATAAATCCAATATCTTCTTCTTCTTCTACTAATGTAGGAGCACCGGCACAATACCAGTGCAGTAGGCCTATCCCACCCTCAGTTTCTCCTGCTAGTGCCTTGGGAAAGGGAATCAAAGGGAGGCCTCCTGCTATAGTGGATGGCCTAGCATCTCTACTGCACATGTAGGTTCAGTTCTCTTGCAGCCATGTTCCCTTTTGCTAGTCAGAAACCTGACAGGTTAATAATTAAAGGGCCAAACATTAAAAACAAACTGTAAAATAGATCATAAACCAACACACATGTATTTATTGTAGAAAGCTAAAAGCATTTAAGGGCCCATCATAAGCCTCTATTATATGTACAATCATAAAACCACAATGGGAACCCACTCAACTTGACCTGACGCGTTTCGACCTAGACTGGTCTTCTTCAGAGGTCAGAAAGGTAAGTACACATATTGGCTCATAGTACAGAATAGAATAAAACTATAGAACAATGCTGGACCACAAGGAAATTTCTGTAATATAAAAAAGGAAAATTATGAATTTGTAAAAATTATTTCAACATGCTGTTTAAGGATAATATTCAGAATTAGTTAATTACTTACAATGAAGTGACGAAGGCTTAAAGATTAATTGCAAGTAATTAACTAATATCATGTTGGTTTCTTGCAGGGGATCTTCAAAGTGTCATCGCAGGGCTCTAAGCAACTCTCTGGTGGAATCAGGGCAGGGGAGCGGACTTCGAATAGAGTTATGAACCAGTCCGCTGCCGCTCCGCTCCAAGCAGCTCCCACTATAGGTCACTTTCGACTCCTCCATCATAAAGTTGCATGGCCACATACTGAGGTGGCCCCTCACCAGCACCATAATGTACCCCAGCTTCGCCGGATCCCCATCGAACTTTGCTTCATGGACCCTTGACCCTCCGGGCACTTGTACCGGTTCCTCTGGCACCTCTGGTACTGGGGGAGGAGGTGGTTGGTCACCCCCACCGGTACTTCTCCCCCTGGCACTTCTCCGCCTGGAGCGGCCAGTGGGTCTCATCCAGGAGGCGCCCCAGCAACATCTTGTAGTTGATGAACGAGGCCTCTCATCTCCTGCACCAGGAACTCATTCATCGCCAGCGTCTTGTCTCGCAGTTGCCAGCTTTGCGACACTAGCTCTTCATGAATTCAGTCACCTGAACTTTCGCTTGTCCCACTCCTGCAGGAGTGCTCCACGTCTTCACCCTCGTCGACGAACCCCCATGAGTGGAAGGCTCTGTATAGGCCGGAGGGTCTAGGCCTGAAGGGGGCCCCCCATAGGTGTCTCCAACAATACTCTTCCGGAGACCCCTGGACCTGCACTCCTTTTTCCTGACCGTAACAGAGGAGGGAACTAGTTTCAGTCCCTCTGCTTTCGGTTCCTCCTCTACTGGTTTAGCAGGTTCTTCCTTAGCTTTGTCCTCATCTCCTGACATCTTCGGGGATGGATAGGCAGCTAAGGTAGTAGGTGAGTGTTATCTTAGCAATATGTCAAGACCTTGAGTCAAGGAATAACAGTCCAATAATTCAGCAGTTTATTCCATAAGCATCATAAGACAGTACACCATCTTTGCTAAGAATGACGTCTTAGCTCAATGACTCTCCTTTTAACCCCTCACCCCAACCGTTATAATTCAAGTGCAAAGGCGTGGCAAAGCAAAGCAACAACAACTTCTGGCGGGACCCCCTCCCACCCCAAGTCTTAGAGTCCAGGTGTTTATCTGTGCTTGTTAGCGTCTGACCTTGGGCTGGTGGAAACAGCGTCAATAATAAGTTCCTCAGATAGGCGTGCTGAGCAAGATGAGCTGAGCAGGAATGTACCCAAGCTAAATGATAATGTTACAGCACAAAAAAGCATGGCAAGAGGAATACAGAGAGGATCACCAGGTTGGGAATGATTTATATTATTTATTTTTCAAATGTGTTTCTAAAAACTGTTATATCTATTGATCACTGGGGAGGGACTTTGAGACTTTGTATACAAAATTGTAACAGGTTATGTAAAGCTGGTTCTTTTTCGCTTTTAATTAAACCTTGTATTCAAGTCCTGTGTTCTTAAGTATATTATTGTACACACTATAGAATAAATATATTTCAGAGGGATTCATTCCCACCACTAGCTCCTATTTATCATAATAGCTGCAAAGCTTCTAAGATTCCAGCAGTGATCAGGAAGATTTCATTGCTTGGGGATCCTCCTACTCCCCCTTGCTAGGACAGAACTCTGCAGATAATTGAAGATACCCCTCAGTACTCTTTAGGCACGCCAGCAGACCTGGAAATCCCCCAGAATTATAGCTAATTTCCAGACTACACAGATCAGTTCCTTTGGAGAAAATGGATGTTTTGGAGGGTGCACTCGGTGCAATTATATCCCTCTGAGGTCCCTCTCCTGACAAGATTCCATGCCCAAATTGCCAGGAGTTTCCTAACCTGGATCTGGCACCTCTACTCCCCATCCTCTGGCAGTGGCCAGGGGGAAACTGGCAACCCTAGTCCCCTTCTGGTGTGAGACATATGTTGAAGACAGCTGACATGGTCAGCTACAGGTTATGGGTACTGATCCTTATATACAAACTCCAAGGAAACAGAGACACAGAATAGACCAAACATTCATCCAAGACCATCAGTCATGTTGAATACAAGCCAAATGAATGGGGTTGCCAGTTTTTTTGTTCAAGCAAGGCTCCTCTGCCTTTGAACGCTACACTAACAGTCTAAAACCACAGGTAGGGCTCTAATGCATATTTGTACATGAGACCATTATGTGGGCAGCCCAAATACTGAACTCAGATTCGTAAAATTTGTTACCACCTACAGATTCTAATTGTCTGCTGTAGGCCAGCCAATAACTCTTTCAAATGTAGTTTACATAAGTATGGGAGACAGGGGAAATGATCCTTCCTTTCCACTTTTCTCCCTTAGTTGGTAGAGCTGAGAAGTAGGTGTGTGGGGTAAAATAATCCAGAGAGTCTCTCACAATGAAAGAACAAAAATTGGGGGGGGGGGGGATTATTCTAGGTACACACAAATTAAGCTAATGAGGAAATTTAAGAGATGAAAATAAAGGATACAGAAGGCAAGGGGACTAAAATACAGTTCATTGTTACCAGACACTTGCAAGACTTCACCTTTCTCACTGCAGGCATCTGAAAGAGATTATGGCTAAAGAGTGACAAGGAGTCCCATATTTCAAGGGGTCCTTCAGAAGTAGTACATTTCTTTTGATCCAATCAGAAAGTGAGGTGCTCATTGAAACTTTCTGCCAAAAATGATCTGGACAATAAAGCAGTTCTCCAGGATCATGTGGGTTTTGCAGGTGGGCCCAATAGTCCAGAATGCGAGGGAAGAGGGTGGGGTGTAGGTGGAAACTAATGGATGTCAGACCAGAAATAATTCTCCATTGGTCCAAGCTTGCCAGATGATTTCATTCCCAGAAGATTAGCAAATTCATCACAAGTTGATTGGGGTTCTGTTCTTTCTTCTTGGGGCCAAGATGTAACAAATATTTTACTAACCTAAAGAGCATAACTGGATGGCACTGTCCAGGTGTGATGATAGCAAAATGCAGACATCATCACTGCCACAGCATAGGCTCCCAGATGGTCTCTAGCCTATGATTTGTTGGACAGTCTACATATTCTCTACCTTCACTGTAACTGTTGACCCAGATCCATGTAGATGTATACTCTAAATCAATTTTCTTCAACACCATTTAGAACCTTTGATGTGTTTTACAGGGCTTCCTTCATTCTTATTGCCAAAGTTACTCTGTTCTTGATGGTCAAAATCATAAATGAAATAGTTCATTATATTCAACATACAAAGTCTCTTTCCTCAATAGAGCTACATTGCATATGATGGCATAGGTAGTGATGCTATACTACTTCATGCCTACCAAATTTGGGCTGTGAAGAACACTGATAATTAGTAGTAATGCTGTGTAAATTTGTACTCCCTGTGCTTAGAGTGCGAGTCCTGCTGGCTTGTAATGCTTGGCTTCAATACAGAGGAAAGCATTATGAGCTCTACATCAGTACATTCTGATCCTGCCCTTCCTACAAAGAGCTCAGGAAGTAAACATGGTTTTCTCTTTTCCACTGCGTATTTATATAAGCCAGATAAAATCTCGGACCTAAACTATGTATCCTGTAATATGTGAAAATATGTTTGTACTGTTTCCTAAAACATAAAAGAGTGGCTGCCTTTCTGGCACATTCTTGAAGGCAATTCCACAGTCTGGAATCAACTGATCCCCACCCCCATCATTCTCTCCCTCCCTCCCTCTAGCACTTTGAATGCTGCCACAGAGTATCTCAGGTACCACAGAAATGTGGTTTAATGGCATCTGAGTATATCCTGTGGAGAAATGCCTTCCACTCAAAACCCAAATTTATAGTTCAATAACTGAGTTTACATTGTAGTCATGTACATGATGGGCTTAGGCTCATTATTAGGGTGTTCACCTTTGACATCAAGATTTTAGAAAACATTATTTTACATGCATGTGTGTTTTCCTATAACTGAGCTTGGAGAGAAGTAATACATCCCAAGGCCAATAGAAAAGTGGTGTGATGTGACAAGTGTCCAATACAGATAGTGATGCTATACTCCTTAAATTCTCAACCAGGTGCATAAGATTAATAGGAGAACAACCCACTGCTAACAATAAGTAAGAAGAGATAAATGTGCCATAAGAAAACATGCTTTTAAAAGAAAAATACCTTCAACACAGTGAGAGGCCTGGCTCCAAAGGCAGCTTAGGCACAAGATAAAGAGTAGTACACCACTAACTTCTCAGACTTAGAATGATCTTCTGCAAATGTCATTACAATTCCACCCCTTGGCGTCCACAGTTTCTCCACTGTGCCCCATTACTCTTTCCCCGTATGCCATATCAATGTTTGAACTTTAATATACAGGCATTTAACTCTAACATATAAAATACAAATCAATAAAACCAATACTGTAACTGCTATAAGGAATATTAGCACAGGGTTCCATGCTACTTTGAGGAAGTTTCTCATAGTTGGGCTCTATCTAGAGAGGATATCCCACCAATGATGTATAGTAAGATCTTCCATGTATTGTATAGCCTTGCCTAATTCAACATTTTCCTGTTGGATCTTCAGCATCATTCCTTTGTCATTTCTAGACAGTTTGTTCTATTAAGCCTGAACTCAATCACTGTCCTATAAAGCTTGAGCTACAGATATAATCAAAGCCTAAGGGAAATGTGATGTTCATTGGATGTTCATATTCAATGGACATGTGGGGGTATGAAGCTGGAAACATTACATTCATACATTGGTGGCTAGGATGTGTCTCCATATCCACAGTACACTACATCTAAAGATACAACACAAATGCAGCCTCACCCATTATTAATTACTCAGGGTGCATCATTATTCAGTGGGGTTGACACACATGTAGCACACCTAAAATTATACCTCAAATGGGGATGCAGCATGAGGCAAAGCCTTTGATTAAAACCCTCCAAATGCCCTGTTTTTCCAGACTTATTCTATTCTGTTCCCCAAATTTTTTGAGTTAACTGTCCTGCATGAACTTCTACTTATGATACATTTGTAATCTAACCACAGCCATACTACTGAACTCTTAGCTGTGCTCCAAGGCTCTGTCTCTGGGCTCCAAATACTACTCTGACCCATTCCAGTACTCAGATACAGGAGTGTCCCTATAGGAAGAGTTGGAGAATATAGACTACTTTTACATGGTGGTAATTCTCTATGTAGCTCTGTTAAATAGACCTTGCTGTCAATAAATCCAGTATTGATTCTGGGGAAAGGTCTCATTAATCAAATATCACTTTAGTATGAGGCTCTCAAACATCTCTGAGACCATTTTACCATATTCATAGAAATTCAGATTATTTTCCAGATAAATCTAAACTGAGAATAAATTTAAATTAATAAAATAATCTGTTATTGCCAAAATATTGACAATAAATTATACCTTGAACCATTCTGCTGTTTCTCTGTCATACCTTATCTAATTTCTAAATTACATCACCGTGACAGTACCTCCAGGTTTATCACTATGCTATCCTAATAGATTTATACCCTTCTAAGTCTATTAAAATCAACTAGCGCATGAAGGTGTAGCTTTGTTTGACACTGTTAGACATCTCCAGACTTAAGACTCTCCAGGCGGGGAGCCACATAAACAAACAGGGTTTAAAAGGGGACTGTATATTGTTAAAAAGCTATCATGAAGGTAGAATGCCAGCAGGGGGGTGGGGGCTTTCCAGTGTTTTGCATTGAGTGTCACATGTATGACTATCTGCCCACAGGACAGAAGTCTTAGGTGCGTGCTCGATGCAAGGAGCTCCTGGTCCTCAGGGAACGAGTTTGTACCCTTGAGACCGAGGTGACTGACCTGAAGAAGCAGAGACAGTCAGTTAGGCACTCAGAGAAGACTCTCAGGGACGTGTTAGATGAGCCCCGCTCTGAATGTGGCAGCCCCATTGCTGCCAGGGAGCATGAGGGTAGAGAGGGAACAGGGCACCAGGCTGAGGATAAGGGGAATGTGCCCTCAGAAGGGACCTCTTCTTCAGTTGCTGAGCGGAAATCCTTTCGTGCCAAGGAACCATCCCTGGGCAGGGAGAGAGGGGGGGGTCTTGGTAGTTGGTGATTCGATCCTTAGGCAAGTAGACAGCTGGGTGGCAAAACCGCGTACTGACCGTATGGTAACTTGCCTGCCTGGTGCGAAGGTAGCGGACATTACGCGTGTAGTAGATAGGCTGATAGACAGTGCTGGGGAGGAGCCAGTGGTCATGGTGCATGTTGGCACCAACGATGTGGGGAAATGCAGTTGTGAGGTCCTGGAGGAAAAATTTAGGCTGCTAGGCAGGAGACTTAAGGCCAGGACCTCCAAGGTAGCCTTCACAGAAGTCCTACCTGTTCCACGTGCAGGGCTGGAGAGACAGGCACAAATTAGAAGTCTCAATGTATGGATGAGACGATGGTGTAAGGAGGAAGGGTTTAAGTTTGTTAGGCACTGGGATGCTTTCTGGAACAAGCGGGAGCTGTACAAAAAAGATGGTCTCCATTTGTCCCCGGATGGAACCAGGCTGCTGGCGCTTAAAATCAAAAAGGTGGCAGAGCAGTTTTTAAACGAAATCTTGGGGGAAAGCCAGCAGTAGATAAAATGTCTCTGGTTCGGGAGGACTCATCTCAAAGAGATGAAGGGTTAGCTGTTACTTTTCTACCGGGTAATGGATCAGTTGTCCACTGAGATGGTGACAACAGAATGGACTGCCTGCCAGAGTCTCGAGGCGGCAGGAGGAAGGTGGCAGGCCTAGCTTGTCTGGGAAATTATAGATGTTTGTACACAAATGCTAGAAGTCTTCAAAGTAAAATTGGTGAGTTGGAATGTTTAGTGTTGGGAAAAAACATACATTGTGGGAATTTCAGAAACTTGGTGGAATGAGGAGAATCAGTGGGACACAGTGGGCGTTTTCGCCCTCACCTTCAGCCGGCGCGACCCCCCCTCTTCACCGCGCAGGATCTGCGCGGATTTCGCACTAAACGCCGCGGAGCAGCCTTTTGCGCCGGAAACTCCCGGCGCAAAAGCCGCTCAAACGGAAACTGCTTTTTGGCGGTTTCCGTTTGAGCGGCTTTTGCGCCGGGAGTTTCCGGCGCAAAAGGCTGCTCCGCGGCTTTTAGTGCGAAATCCGCGCAGATCCTGCGCGGTGAAGAGGGGGGTCGCGCTGGCTGAAGGTGAGTGCGAAAACGCCCAGTGATTCCTGGATATATCGGAAGGATAGGGAGGGAAGGGTTGGAGGTGGGGTGGCTCTGTATGTCAGAGAGGCATACGGTCCAGTAAGACTGAGGTCAGAGAATTAGATTCCCTTCTAGAAATGCTTTGGGTTGAAATAGAGGACCCAAAAGGAAATTTAACTATGGGAGTTTGTTATCGCCCACCAAATCAAAAGATAGAGGACGACTATAATATGATGGAAGGCTTAAAGATAGTGACTAGACGTAAAAACTGTGTCATCATAGGTGATTTTAACTACCCGCAGATTGATTGGGTCAATATGTGTTCTGGTCGAGAGAAAGAGATTGAGTTTCTAGATGCTCTCAATGACTGTGCTATGGAGCAGATGGTCTCTGAACCTACCAGGGTTGGGGTGATCCTGGATTTGGTCCTAAGTAATGCCCAAGACTTGGTGAGAGATGTAAAAGGGGTTGCACTGCTTGGGAGCAGTGACCATAACGTTATTGATTTCACCATTTGTATAAATAGAGAGTTGCCCCAAAAGACCAGCAGAACTATGTTTAACTTTAAAAGGGGTAAATTCTCTGAGATGAGGAGGCATGTGAAGAGGAAACTGAAAGGAAAGGTAAATACAGTCAAAACCCTTGGGGAAACTTGGAGGCTATTTAAAACTACAATCCTAGAAGCTCAGATAAAATATATACCACAAGTTAGGAAAGGCACAAACAGGTATAAGAAAAGGCCTGCATGGTTAACAAACAAAGTAATGGAAGCTGTAAAAGGTAAGAAGGACTCCTTTAAGCGGTGGAAAGCTAGTCCAAGTTAGATTAATAAAAGGGAACACAGGCAGTGGCAAATCAAATTCAAGACTGTGATCAGGCAGGCAAAAAGGGACTATGAGGAGCATATTGCAAAAAACATAAAGACCAACAATAAAAATTTCTTCAAATATATTAGAAGCAGGAAACCAGCCAGGGAGGAAGTGGGGCCCTTGGATGACCAAGGGGTCAAAGGATTACTAAAGCAGGATACAGAAATGGCTGAGAAGCTGAATGCATTTTTGCCTCCGTCTTCACTGTGGAAGATGAGAAGTGTTTGCCTGCTCCAGAACCATTTATATTGGAAGGGGTGTTGAAAGACCTGAGTCAGATTGAGGTGACAAGAGAGGAGGTCCTACAACTGATAGACGAATTAAAAACTAATAAGTCACAAGGTCCGGATGGCATACATCCGAGAGTTCTGTAAGAACTCAAAGTTGAACTTGTGGATCTTCTGACAAAAATATGTAATCTTTCATTGAAATCTGCCTCCATTCCTGAGGACTGGAAGGTAGCAAATGTCACCCCCATCTTTAAAAAGGGTTCCAGAGGAGATCCGGGAAACTCTAGGTTAGTCAGTCTGACTTCAATACCGGGAAAGTTGGTAGAAACCATTATCAGGCACAGAATGAGTAGGCACATTGATGAACACGAGTTATTGAGGAAGACTCAGCATGGGTTCTGTAAGGGAAGATCTTGCCTCACTAACCTGTTACATTTCTTTGAGGGGGTGAACAAACATGTGGACAAAGAAGATCTGATAGATATAGTTTACCTTGACTTCCAGAAAGCTTTTGATAAAGTTCCTCATCAAAGGCTCCTTAGTAAGCTCGAGAGTCATGGAGTAAAAGGATAGGTCCTCTTGTGGATCAAAAACTGGCTAATTACTAGGAAGCAGAGAGTGAGTATAAATGGGCAGTCTTTGCAGTGGAGTGCCGCAGGGCTCAGTACTGGGTCCCATGCTCTTTATCTTGTTCATAAATGATTTGGAGTTGAGAGTAAGCAGTGAAGTGACCAAGTTTGAAGATGACACTAAATTGTTCAGGGTGGTGAGAACCAGAGAGGATTCTGAGGAACTCCAAAGTGATCTATTGAGGCTGGGTGAGTGGGCATCAACGTGGCAGATGAGGTTCAATGTGGTCAAGTGCAAAGTAATGCACATTGGGCCAAGAATCCCAGCTACAAATACAAGTTGATGGGGTGTGAACTGGCAGAGACTGACCAAGAGAGAGATCTTGGGGTTGTGGTAGATAACTCACTGAAAATGTCAAGACAGTGTGTGATTGCAATAAAAAAAGCCAATGCCATGCTGGGAATTATTAGGAAGGGAACTGAAAACAAATCAGCCAGTATCATAATGCCCCTGTATAAATCGATGGTGCGGTCTCATTTGGAATACTGTGTGCAATTCTGGTCACCGCACCTCAAAAAGGATATTATAGCATTGGAAAAAGTGCAGAAAAGGGCAACTAGAATGTTTAAAGGTTTGGAACACTTTCCCTATGAAGAAAGGTTAAAACGCTTGGGGCTCTTTAGCTTTGAGAAACGTCGCCTGAGGGGTGACATGATAGAGGTTTACAAGATTATGCATGGGATGGAGAAGGTAGAGTAAGAAGTACTCTTCTCCCTTTCTCACAATACAAGAACTCATGGGCATTCAATGAAATTGATGAGCAGTCGGGTTAGAACGGATAAAAGGAGGTACTTCTTCACCCAAAGGGTGATTAACATGTGGAATTCACTGCCACAGGACGTGGTGGCAGCTACAAGCATAGCCAGCTTCAAGAGGGGGTTAGATAAAAATATGGAGCAGAGGTCCATCAGTGGCTATTAGCCACAGTGTGTGTGGCTATATATATATAAATTTTATATATATAAATATATACATATATAAATTTTGGCCACTGTGTGACACAGAGTGTTGGACTGGATGGGCCATTGGCCTGATCCAACATGGCTTCTCTTATGTTCTTATGTTCTTATCTAATATTTCTGAAAGGTGTTTCTTGTCTGTACATTTTGTCTAATGACATTATTCTCATATTTAAGAATGCAGGTTAAAACTTGAAAACATTACTAGTCATTAGTATGGATTAATTTAGTCCCAAATGTGTAGCCAAATTTTCAGCCTGTAACTGGGACAATAGTGTGAGTAACGAAAAGCTACAGAGATGGAATTTAACAGAGCCCCAGTCCTTCTTAAATCCAGAAGCATTGTAGTTCTCTTTTTGCTTCTGTTGTAAAGAAACCTCTAATGGTGAACTGCCAAATCAGAAAGCAATGCTGGAGTGTAACATGAGATCTCCTGAATTTAGAATTCAAGAATCTCCACCCAAGACTCAAATCGGTACTTGGATAAGGAATCAAAGGCTCAAAGACTATAGCTAAGAAAAATGATTTCCACCTGCAAAGAGGCCTACAGGTCAAAAAGTGATTTGCTAGGTTAAGATCTGTACAGAGCCAATCACCTAAAGACCCTCCGGTGAGTATCTGGAAACAAGAAAAAGATTTGTGGTTAAACTGATCAAGATGTCTATGAGGGTCTTCTGCATCTGGAGAACTGGGGAATATGATATGCAAAGTAATAGTTTAGAACAGAAACCGCTTCTTGAAGCAATATGCAAAGACAGTCTGGGGGAAGATTGAATAGGGCTGATTAGGAATTTCCAAAATCTTACTTAAGCCTTTGTTTCACTTGTACAAATAAAAGCCTGTTTCTATGTTCTGCAACCACAGTAGGAGCAAAGCTAGGGATGACCATGGGTGCTGGCTTTCTCTTTGCTGGATCTGCAGAAAAGCAGTATGTGAGCATAATTGCTTCTGGAGTATGGTTGGTGTTTAGGAATGGGCATGAACCTAAAAACAAACCATGGTCCAAGCATGAACTGGGCCAGTTCATGGTTTGTTTTGAACTGGGTTGTTTGGTAGTGTCATTCCCAAGTCCAAAAACAAACTGCCTTTTTTCTGTGGAGGTTTAGGTGGTTGGTTTTTGTGGTTCATTCTCCAGACAGCCTGGCTCCAATTCAATCAATTCCTAGGCAATACTGGGGATGGACTCGTGGAGAACTCTAGAAACCCAAAGCAGTTATCCATAGCTTGATTGGCAACTCCCATTCTACAATATGGGAGCAGCAGATTATATACCAGTATAACACCACACCCCCACTCAGCTGCTTTCACTTTGCAGCATGAAGAGAGAAGAGTTAGATGTTCTGAGAGCAGAAGAATTGTTTTTTGTGTGGCTGATTTAGAGGAGGCTTTGAGGGACACCTCCCCTCCCCACACAGTGGGACAATTTTTTAAACACCTCTCCTGGTTGGAAAGGTGTTCCTTGCTATGGTTTCAGGGACCAAACCTAAACCTAAAGCTGAGCTTTCCTGGTGGCATCTGCTTTGGGGGGCTATAACTTGGACATCCCAAATCCAGTCTTCATCAAACTTGGAAGGTGGATGGAGGAGAGCCTCCATCCAAGATAATGCATGGGATGGAGAAAGTAGAGAAAGAAGTACTTTTCTCCCTTTCTCACAATACAAGAACTCGTGGGGATTCAATGAAATTGCTGAGCAGTCAGGTTAAAATAGATAAAAGGAAGTACTTCTTCACCCAAAGGGTGATTAACATGTGGAATTCATCTACGAGACCCAAACAGAGAAGAATTCTGGACATTTAAGGAGCTTCAAGACAAGTATAATCTTGAATCTAACCAATGGCTACATTATTACCAAATAAAGATGGCGCTGACGCAGCTGCTGGGTCCGGATGCCTTGGCTGCCCCTGATCCACCATCCCTTTTAGCTGTATTAAGGCGGACATGGCAGCAAGATAATCCAGTGCAAGCCCTGTACACGTACTTTCGATATGGGACGCAACAACAACAGTTAATTGAAGAATTACGGGTAAAATGGGCAGATGAACTGAACCTTAGTATTCTACCATTCCAATGGTTCACAATCAACAGGGCGATCCGAAAAGTTTCTAAAGATCAACGCTTGATATTAATTCAGCAAAAAATTCATTTCCGTATTTACTGGACACCTGTTCGACTACACAAATTTAACCTCTTGACTTCACCAGCACGTTGGCGATGCCAGGGAGGTGAAGCGGGGCTAAGCCACATGATTTGGTCATGCCCGGTGCTGCTTGATTTCTGGGGCGATATACTCAGGTGGATAAACCGCGTATTGGGAGGTCAGCACAGATTCACAGCCATGCAAGTTCTTTTAAACTACTTCCCGTCAGCATGGGTGTTGTCTCGCCCACAGCGATATTGGGGATTTCGGGCACTGATGACGGCAAAGAGGATAATCATGCAGATGTGGAGAACGGAATTTTCAGGAACCGTAGCGCAATGGCTGGAGGACATGCTGCGATTGGCGGTGGATGAAAGGCTGGTCTACCGACGAATGATGCAACAACAACAATTCGAGGACATTTGGGCACCGTTTTTGGCGGCTGTCAATAATTTACAGGGTCCGGGATGTGAATTTGAACATAGTTCCCTCTAGGCTGTGGGGGCCAAGGTGGTCCAGAGAGCTATATCAAGTATTAGGCATACAATAGGCAGAGATAGATAAGTATGGGCAACAAGGGTGACGGGTCACAGGGTGCTGGATGAGTGGATAATTGTGAACTACGTAATTTTTTGTTTGTTTAATTGTTAAATATTTATTATTACTATGGATCTGTTACATATACTAATTTCAATAAATGATGAATATATAAGGAAAAAAAAAAAACATGTGGAATTCACTGCCACAGGAGGTGGTGGCAGCTACAAGCATAGATAGCTTCAAGAGAGGGTTAGATAAAAATATGGAGCAGAGGTCCATCAGTGGCTATTAGCCACAGTGTGTGTGTGTGTGTATAAATTTTGGCCACTGTGTGACACAGAGTGTTGGACTGGATGGGCCATTGACCTGATCTCTTATGTTCTTATGTATTTCTTGTACAAATAATCAAAACTCTGAGACTTTACATTTTGTAGCATGTTCTGTTTTTTAAAACCATTTCCCCCATTAAATAAAGGAAATTTTAACACTATTGTGTCAATTTATGTATAACTGGAGTATAATACATATATGACATTTAAAAGAAGAAATGAATGGGAGCACAGACTACAAAAGTGGGTGGACAAAAATACTTGAACAACAACATACAAAAGAAAGGAGAAATAAAAGCAGCGGATTTGTACATCTCTAGTGAGTATAGATATTCTGCATGTGCATATTTGCATGTTCTAGAAATTTAGAGATGTGGGAGAGGGACATGCTATTATTAGGAGGAGATATGTTAATAGAAGCAGAATGAGAGGAATAAGGGAAAGGGTCCAATAATCAGCATTTTGTCCTTTGTTCTGGGTCTTCTCTCTATCAGCAACATCCCAATAGCTATTTCAGAGTGCCATATATTTGAAAGTGCTACAGAATGCCAAGTCAGTCCACACGACAGCACGGACCATTCAGATTTCAATCCTAAATAAGGGGGCTAGCCTGGCATGGATCATGGAGATCTGGTTGAAGAGAATAAAGGAGCTGATATCTCCTAATTATGTTCATCAGGATGGTGCAGTGAGAAGGCAAGAAAAGGCAAAAGCAAATAAGTGCCAGGGTCTGTTTCACTTCTATTCTTCCCTCCAGGTATTAGGTTGGTCAGAATTCCAGTTTTGAGTTGATAAACCTTGTTTTCTGTACAGAATGAATTAGAGGTTCTGCTATGGTACTGCCCACCTCCCAAACAATGTCCCTAACAGAACTATTAAAGGTGGTCTCTGTTATTGCAATCCCCAAGATTTCCTGTTCTTTTGGACTTCAATATCCATACTAAGGGCCCTTGACTGGAAAGGCTCAGAACTTCATGACTGGCCCAGAACATTGCAGTATACAGGGAATGATCTACTAGTCATTCTCCTGTGCAAATCATATTGAATTTATATTCTTCAAAATGACATGTGAAAATTTGTGTTCCTTTTCTAGTTGTGTTCTCTTTTCTAGTTGCTTAGCTTTCAATCTTGAAGTGGTTGAACCTAAGAAAGTATTCATTGCATTGTGCAGCATTTAGGCCCTTTCTGTACCTACATTCCCCTCGCTTTCACTGTGTATCACTATTGGGTCCCCTCCCCGCATTCCCCTGAACATTCCAATTGCATTTTGTTTTTCTTTCTGCATGGATTTCCTTGCCTTCAGCTCTGAGCCTGCTTGTAGTCTGCTTCCCGCCCCCAGGTCTTCAGGAAATTTGGAAAGTAATTGTCTTTGTCTGAATTGTTTGCAGGAGTGGCCAGTTAGCTCAGTTTGTTAGGATGCAGTGCAAGGTTGCAAGGTGGTTGGTTTGATACCCCACTTAAGCAATTGTGGGGGGAAATTGTTTTAATTGACTCTGATCACAAACATTTCAAACATGAAGATAATGCTGTGGAACCTGCAGGTAGCAGCATCCTGTTTTTTTAAAAAAATGTCTGGTCCAGCTCAACACCTGGTTTCCCCCTTTTGTCATCTCATTTCCAAATAACACTGGGGGGAGGGATTCAAGCAGCAAAGCACTGACGTCTCCACCTCCCCCACCTTGTGAATCACTTCCACCAAGATGCTGCACAGCAGTCTCCCCCACTGCCTCTCTGGTCAAGTGGTTGGCATCAACGTGGATTCAAGCATGTTCTCAAGGCATCTCATTTGACATGACCGACATAATCATAGGATAAACTTCCAGTTTTTGTTTTATATACACCATAACAGAGGTTGCATTATGGCTAAAAAGTGTGTTTCTTGTACTCATTTCAATGTCCATTTTTGTAGGGAAAAATATTAGAATGTTTGTCAAATCTTAGGGTTCAACAAAATTCTCACAGGGGGTTTGAACAAGGAGCCCAGGAGCAATTATTTGTAGGGGGGCAGGTTAAGAAAGAAAGAGCACAATAAAATTAAGAGGTTCTGGAGCTCCACTCCTGTGAGCTCCTGCCCAAAATGAGGCCTGCCTAGCACAAAGTCATCTTATATCCTCCTGTAAACAAAGGCCAACTTACAGATTGGCTACACCGGTCTTCTCCTTTGACATTCTGATTACCTTTTTTATTAATTGGAACTGGCAATTATATCACTGATATCATGATGATCTTCTTATCCCTTTACTACATGCTTCAACAAAGAGTGCAACTAGTTCTCTTAAGACCTAGCTAACTTAAAAGGTTTGAGGACTCCCATTAAAAAAAATAGAGTGGCGTTTGAAAAAAGGTCCGGCCCCTTCCCAGCCGAGCCAGCGTGCTGGCTATTAGGCTGGGGGCCGTTTTTGCGCCCGCGAAAGGAGGGAGGGGCAGAGACATCACCCGACATACGGGTGTCTGCCCAGGCGCGGAGCTGGGGCTATATAAGCCCCGGCTCCCGCCCTCCTACGCACTTTGGAATTGGCTCTCTGTGAGAGAGCCTCGTGCGTGGGAGCTGCGGCAGGAGTGAGGCCTGGGCAGCTCGGGACGTCGCGTGCGGCTCAGCAGAGGCTTCGGGCGGCGGCGGTTCCGACGATCAGCTGATCGGCGCGGCGGGGCGTTGCGCAGCGAGGCGCTTGCGGCGGCTAAGTCTCAGGGCTTTGGGAGGTGGCCGGGGCTGGTCGGGTCGGCGTGGAGCTTCCCAAATTAGGGTGCCTTGGGGTGCAGAGCCTGGGGGGAGTTGTGTTTGCATTCCTCCCTTCGCCCGAATCAGGGCAGAGCGCAGCGGCAGCTGGCAGGGTGCGCAGGCGACTGGCCATTATTAGGCAGCAGCCTTCCCCCGTGGTTTTCTGGGCCACCTAGGTTCTTTAATTTTCCTCCCGGAGGGCGAGTGGGCCACTGATTTGCTTGTTTTGGGGGGTGGTGAAGCACCCCCCCCCCTGTTGGCTGTTCTTTGGGTGCATCGTATCTGGCTACCCCATTTCACTGCTTGGTGCTGGGGCTTGTTTCAAACCCCCCCCCCCCTCTCTCTCTCAGCACCTTCCCCTTCCCTCCTTCCCCTGGGGGTTTGGGAGTGTGTAGGGAGGGTGCCTGCTCTTTGGTTTGTGCCCTGTTAGTCTGGGTCCCAACCCTTTAACTATACTCCATTTCCTTCACATTAGTGGAGTTGGGTGGGGCTGAGAGGGGCTTCTGGGTGGCCGGTGGGCGTCAGCCTTTGTTGTTGGCTTTTCCCAGTACAAATGGCACCGAAGAAAGGGCAGGGGAAGTCTAAGGGCAAGCAGCCCGCCCGCCCACCCCGGGGGCGGGGCCAGCAAGGAGCCCCAGCCGAGGAGCGGGATCAGAGTGAGCAGGTCCGACTCGCTATTATGAGTCAGTTGGATGCCCTTGAACAAGATCGTGTTGCCAGGGGTGCCCCCATTTGGGAGGGGCGTCGCCGTGCCACCGGCCGGTCGGCGCGGCTGACTTTCGAGTCAGAGTTGCTCGCACGGCTGTCTGCTTTGCAGGGTGGGCCGTCGGAGCCTGAAGAGCCGCTGGAACCCGATCAAGAGGAGGACCCCGGCGAGGGCCCATCGGGCATGCCATCGGGTGACGGTGCATCTGGCAGTGGGGGGCCGCAGCCCCCTGGAGGTTCGGGCGTCCTACCGGGTGATGGTGGTAAGCCCTTTATTCTGCCTGTTCAAGGATGGCCTTGGGGTCCCATTCAGCCGACACCCCACCAGCAGGGGGCGAGTGGGGTGGGGTGGGGGGCCCGCGTTGGTAGGAGCCAGTGAGCAGTTGGGCCCCGCCCAGCCATGGGCTTGGGGTTTGCATACCCCTGGTTTGCTTTCCAGTCCGGTTCTTACCCCTACTGGTCAGCAGGTGGGCGCTGTGGCGCCTCCTGCAGCCCCCCCTCCCCTGCCCACACCTGGCATTTTGCCTTGGGGTGGTCAGCAGTGGGCACAACTGCAGGGGACATGGCCTGCAGCTCAAGGGGGCGGGTGGTTCTATCCCCCGAACCCCTACGCTAGTATCCCCTTTCATGCTCTCCCTTATGGCGACACTTCCTTGCCATTGGGGGACCATTTGACGGCTGCCACGCGCGAGAAAATTCTCCGCGGGGAGTATGTGGATGTGTTTAGTCTCCTGTTTAGAGAGCTCGAGAAGAAAAGTAAGGACGAGCTCGACGACAGGGAGAAGGAAAAGCTAAAACGCAGGAAGGTCGATAGGGCCTGGGCAAACTGGTTGCCCGGCTTCCTGATCTATGCCGGTGTTATAGCAAGAGCCCAGCCGGCTAGGGCAGCGGCCCTCTTTCAGTACATTGATATAGTTTATAGGGCCTATACGGACTTCGTCGGTGCAGCATGGCTGCAATACGACGAGGCTTTCCGGATGAGGGCCGCAGTCAACCCTGGAATGCCGTGGGACCAGATAAATCAGCAGCTGTGGTTGCAGCTGATGGCCCCGGCCAGACCAAATGCTGGTGATAGGTCCGACAGTGGCCATTTGGTACAGAGATCGCAGCAACAACAGACTACCGCAGGTGCCCGCGTTTCCGCGGGCCAGCCGGTTCAAACCCGGTTGGTGTGCTGGGAGTTTGCTTACAAGGGCGCGTGCCCCCGGAAGCCCTGCAAATTCCGTCACGAATGCCCGTTGTGTAGTGGGGCCCACGCTTTGTCGGCCTGCAGTAGATCGAAGCCTGGGGGGGGTGGCAAGCGCCCCGGTGGAGGCGGCGGGGGTCCGCAGCCACCTGGAAAAGGGGCCCAGCCCCATCCGCCTTCCGGCTCTCAGTAGGTTATTGGCGGCATACCCGTGTAGGGCTGATGCTGTATATTTGCAGGACGGGTTTACTCTGGGGTTTCGGATTCCTTACAGGGGGCTTAGGGCCCCCTTTTTGGCACCCAACCTAAGATCGGTTGTGGGGTTGGAGCACGTGGTCCGGGTTAAAATTGCCAAAGAATGCCAGGAGGGCAGGGTTCTAGGACCCTTTGATGCACCGCCGGTCCCCACATTGAGGGTATCCCCGTTGGGGGTGGTGCCCAAGAAGGCAGCGGGAGAGTACCGGATCATTCACCACCTGTCTTATCCTAGGGGAGCTTCGGTGAACGATGCTATCCCCGAGGAGCTTTGTTCGGTGCGCTACACCTCCTTTGACCAAGCGGTCAAAGTAGTTCGTGGCTGCGGGGTTGGGGCTGAGTTGGCGAAATGCGACATTAAGTCGGCATTCCGTCTCTTGCCTGTCCACCCCGATGACTTTGAGTTATTGGGCTTTTCATTTGACGGGAAATTCTATATGGACCGGGCATTGCCGATGGGCTGCTCCATTTCCTGTGCAGCGTTTGAGCGATTCAGTTCCTTTTTGGAATGGGCGCTCAGGGACAGGACGGGGGTTAACGACACGGCGCATTACCTTGACGACTACCTTTTCGTCGGCCCAGCAGGGTCTGGTCAGTGCGCCAGGTTGTTAAGCTCCTTCCAGGATTTAGCCCTTGAACTGGGCGTGCCACTGGCGCACGAGAAAACCGAGGGTCCCAGCACGGTCCTTACCTTTTTAGGTATTGAGCTGGATACGCTCCAGCAGACATCACGGTTACCGGAAAATAAGGTCTCCGACCTTAAGAACCGGTTGGCTGCCTTGAGGGGGCAGCGGAAGGTTTCCCTGTTAGAGCTGCAGCAGGTAGTGGGCCACCTTAACTTTGCTTGCAAAGTGGTGGCCCCTGGCAGGGCCTTTTTGCGGCGCTTTTGCGATGCTATGGGCCAGCTGCGCCTCCCTCACCATAGGACTCGGGTCACTGCTGGAATGAGAGCGGACCTAGAGGTTTGGGAGGAGTTTCTGCAATCCTTCAATGGTGTTTCGTTCTGGAGGGACGACATGAAGATTGAAGCCGAGCTTCAGATTTCTTCGGATGCGTCCGGTGCCAGTGGATTTGGAGTATACTTCAGGGGCCATTGGTGTGCTGAGCAGTGGCCCGCTGAATGGTTGGATAGCGGGCTTTGTAGAGATCTTACGTTTTTGGAATTTTTTCCCATTTTAGTGGCTGTTTGCCTTTGGGGAAAGCAGCTTGCCAACCATTCAGTTTTGTTTTGGTGTGATAACATGGCCGTAGTACATGTTATCAATTCCTTGACTTCTAAATCGGCCGCGGTCATGAACTTGGTTAGGTTTTTTACCCTGCGTTGCCTCCGGTTGAATGTTTTATTCCTGGCTAGGCACGTACCGGGCGTATGTAATGGTGTGGCGGATGCTCTGTCTCGCCAACAGATGGAGCGTTTCCGGCAGTTGGCCCCAGAGGCAGATCCATGTCCGGCGGAAATGCCCGCGGAACTCTGGAGGCTTGGGAGAAGGAAGCCGGTAGGGCCATTCAGTTGGCGCTAGCCCCTAGTACAAGGAGGGCATATGCCAGGGCGACCGCTCAGTTTGGTGAATTCAGGAGTGCGGTGGCACTCCCGGATTGTTGGCCGATTCCGGTGGCGCACATCATGCAATTTTGCGTGCACCAAAAGGAAAGAGGCTTGGGGTTAAAAACTATAAGGGGACAACTGGCAGCATTGGCCTTTGACAGTAAGGCCCGCGGCCTCCCGGAATTCACGGGTGACTTTAGAGTCAAGAAAATGCTTGAGGGCTGGGCTCGGGAGCGGGTACGGCAGGTAGATGACAGACAGCCCATCTCCCCGTCCGTCCTCAGTGGTTTGTTTGGGGGATGGCCCAGTGTTTGCTCCTCCCCATTCGAGGCTGCATTGTTCCACGCTGCCTCGCTGTTGGCCTTCTTTGGGGCCCTGCGCGTGAGTGAGCTGGTAGTGCAGTCAAGGGCTGACACTTCTGGGAGGGCGCTCCAATCCGGAGATGTAAAAATTACTAATAGCCAGCTAGTTCTGACGATTCGCCGGTCCAAGACTGATCAGAGGCAGAGGGGGACCATCATCACGATCGGCATGTGTGCATCGCAGGAATTATGTCCGGTCAGGGCTGTTCGTCGCTACGTGCAGCTCAGGGGCGAGGCCCAAGGTCCTTTTCTTAGGCATGATGATGGCTCCCCTCTTACCAAATATCAGTTCTGGTCGGTCACAAGCAAGGCCCTAGTTCGATTAGGTCTCGCTGGCGTCAAATTTGGGACGCATTCCTTCCGGATCGGGGCGGCCTCCACAGCCGCTTCTATGGGCTACACGCCATCTGCCATTCGGCATATTGGCCGATGGCGGTCGGCGGCTTATAAGTCTTATGTGCGCCCCCTGGTCACCTAGTTGGTAGGTGGGAGGGGGGTTGGTTGTTTGCATTGTGTATGTTATGCTGACAGTTGTTTGTTCTTTCAGGTGCTGTGGCTCGTGGTGAGAGAAGGCGTGTTCTCATCTGCGGGCACAGCATGGTTTTCTGGGCGGCCCACTTCGCCAGACGGTCTCCTGTGGGCACCCAGCTTGGCCTCAGTGCGTGGGCTACTGTGGAATGGCTGGGTCGTCGGGGACTGCGCTGGCCCGGGATCATGCCACTGTTGTTCAGGGAGCGTAAGGCGTTACCTCCGCACATTCTTGTCGTTCACTTGGGAGGGAACGACTTGGGGTTGCTGCGTGGGAAGGCCCTTTCCCAGCAGGCTTTGGCCGACCTCCGCGAAATTCGGCGCAGGTGGCCGGGGGTCCTACTAGTGTGGTCGGCAATTTTGCCGCGCAGGGTCTGGAGGTACGCCTTTTCGCCGGGCGGAATCGAACGGGCCAGACGTAAGGCCAACAGGGCCATCCAGAAGGCCATGGAGGGGGGATTGGGAATTTTCCTCCCGCATCCGGCCATACGGGTCAATCAAGCTGACCTGTATCGGCCGGATGGTGTTCATTTATCTGATTTGGGTAACCGGGCCTTTTTGGATGAAATTCGGCAGGGGGTGCGGCTGGCTCTGGGCCACCCGTTGGGGCGCTAATGCCTAAGCAGAGGCTTGGCATTGGCGGTGGCTGGATGAGGTTTGGCCACGGGGTTTCCCAGGGGAGCACCTATGGCCTAGCACCGTCGGTGCGGTGGTCTGCAGGAACCGTAGATGGGCTAAACGGCTCAGTACGGTGATGCAGATCACAGGGAGCCTCACCTGGGTGGATCTTTCCATGGGGATTGATGCCAGCCCGGTGGGTGATGGCTGGAGGCCTGGCCGCTCAGTTACAACCCGAATACGGCGGGTTTGTGCTGGGGGCAGGGTGGCTCGCCCTTTCGGCAAGGCGGGGTCCAGGTGTTGACCCCAGGGCTTGTCTGGTTTGGTTTTACCCCCCCCTGCCAGTTACAGTTGTTAATTCTTAAATAAAGCGGCCCGGTTTAAAACCCAACACTTGTGTCTGCCTCTTCTTTCCGACTGCGGGTGCAAGGTCCGGCCCCTTCCCAGCCGAGCCAGCGTGCTGGCTATTAGGCTGGGGGCCGTTTTTGCGCCCGCGAAAGGAGGGAGGGGCAGAGACATCACCCGACATACGGGTGTCTGCCCAGGCGCGGAGCTGGGGCTATATAAGCCCCGGCTCCCGCCCTCCTACGCACTTTGGAATTGGCTCTCTGCCCGCCCCCCCTTCCCATTGGCAGTACAGGCTTACGCCGGTCGCCTTTTTGGGGCCAGGTAGGAATTTTTTCACTTCCACACAATTGGCGTCTGTGGGGGTGTTTTTCGCCTACCTTGTACTGCCTAGTAGGTTAGGTTTGGTTAATGGTATTAGTTTGGTCGCAGGCTGGATGAGGTTTGGCCACGGGGTTTCCCAGGGGAGCACCTATGGCCTAGCACCGTCGGTGCGGTGGTCTGCAGGAACCGTAGATGGGCTAAACGGCTCAGTACGGTGATGCAGATCACAGGGAGCCTCACCTGGGTGGATCTTTCCATGGGGATTGATGCCAGCCCGGTGGGTGATGGCTGGAGGCCTGGCCGCTCAGTTACAACCCGAATACGGCGGGTTTGTGCTGGGGGCAGGGTGGCTCGCCCTTTCGGCAAGGCGGGGTCCAGGTGTTGACCCCAGGGCTTGTCTGGTTTGGTTTTACCCCCCCCTGCCAGTTACAGTTGTTAATTCTTAAATAAAGCGGCCCGGTTTAAAACCCAACACTTGTGTCTGCCTCTTCTTTCCGACTGCGGGTGCAATGTGTGTGTGTGTAGATGTGATTAATTTCCCTGGTATCTGCTCATAATCAACGTAAGTTATTTTGCCTTCCTTCTCCCATAACAAGACCTTAGTATGGTTACATACAAGGAGTATACATAACAAGCACTGTTTCTATTTGGTTGGCATCTCCTCCTATTAAACTTGCCAGTTCCAATTAATAAAAAAGGTGATATAAGATGTTGTGACTATGGGGACTATGGGGAAGGATTTTGAAGGAGAATGGAGAAACGGGGTAAAGATATGGTTTTCTCTATCCCACATTAATGTGAAAACATTAAAGATCTGCCTATTCATCTCGTTTCCACCTCTGTTATTGAGTCTCCTGATTGGAGGAAAAGGGGGACTCTGATACATACAACATTGCTGCTGCTCTCCCCCCTCCTGCTTTTTTGTTGGGGTCTTTTGGACCCCAAAACTTCAGGATTTCTGAAAAATCCCAGCTCTGAATACTTTACCAGTATTGGGATCTGGGTTACATAAGAACATAAGAGAAGCCATGTTGGATCATTGACATCAGGAGGTACCCCAGTGGGGCCAGGACACTAGAAGCCCTCCCTCCTGATGCCACTTGGGTTTTTTGGCCACTGTGTGACAGAATGTTGGATTGGATGGGCCCCTCCCCCAGCACCAAGAATGCAGAGCATCACTTGTCCCAGACAGAGAGTTCCATCTATTGTTCTTGTTCAGTTGCACAGTCGGGTTCGACTCTTTGCAACTCCATGGACAAAGTCACGCCAGGCCCTCCTGTATTCCACCATCCTCTGAAGTCTACTCAAATTCATGTTTGTTTCATCAGTAATGCTGTCCAGCCATCTTTGGGATTGGAATATAAACTGATCTTTTCCAATCCTGTGGCCACTGTTGCGTTTTCCACATTTGTTGATGTAATGTGTGCATCACTTTAACAGCATCATCTTTTAGGACTTTGAATAGCTCAACTGGGATACCATCATCTCCACTCACTTTGTTGTTTGTAATGCTTTCTAAGGCCCATTTGACTTCATACTCCAGGATGTCTGGCTCAAGGTCAGTGATTTCACTGTCATGGTTGTCAAGGACATTGAGATCCTTCTTGTATAATTCTTCTGTGTATTCTTGCCACCTCTTCCTGATCTCTTCTGCTTCAAGCTAGTCCCTACTGTTTTTGTCTATCATGGCCATCTTTGCACAAAATATACCCTTGATTTCTCCAATTTTCTTGAAAAGATCTCTTGTCCTTCCAATTCTATTATTTTCCTCTATTGCTTTGCATTATTCCTTCAGGAAAGCCTCCTTATCTCTCCTTGCTGTTCTTTGAAAATCTGCATTCAGTTGAGTGAATTTTTCCTTTTCACCTTTGCCTTTCACTTTCCTTCTTTCCTCAGCTATTTGTAAAGCCTCATCTGACAGCCACTTTGCTTTCTTACATTTGTTTTTCTTTGAGATGGTGCTGATTGCTGCCTTCTGTACAATGTCAGGAACCTCTGCCATAGTTCTTCCGGCACTCTGTATATCAACTCAAGTTCCTTAAACCTATTCTTCACCTCTACTGTATATTCATAAGGGATGTGATCAAGGTCAAACCTGAATGGCCTGATGGCTTCCCCAGTTTTCTTGGGTTTAAGCCTGAATTTTGCAATGAGTAGTTCATGATCTGAGCTGCAGTCAGCTCCAGGTCTTGTTTTTGCTGACTGTAAGGAGCTTCTCCATCTTTGACTGCAGAGTATATAATCAATCTGATTTCTGTGTTGCCCATCAGGTGATGTCCATGTGTAGAGTCGCTTTTTAGGTTGTTGGAAGAGGGTGTTCGCTATGACCAACTTGTTCTCTTGACAGAACTCTATTAGCCTTTGCCCGGTTTCATTTTGTTCTCCAAGGCCAAACTTGTCAGTTGTTCTGGTTACCTTTTGACTTCCTACTTTGGCATTCCAGTCCCCTATGATGAGGAGGACATCTTTTTTTGGTGTTAATTCTAGAAGGTGCTGTAGATCTTCATAGAACTGGTCCACTTTATCCTCTTCTGCATCAGTGGTTGGGGCATAGACTTACTGTGATTTTGAATGGTTTGCCTTGGATACGGACCGAGATCATTCTATCATTTTTGAGATTGCATCCCATTACTGCCTTCCGCACTCTCTTGTTAACTATAAAGGCCACACCATTTCTTCTACGGGCCTCTTGCCCACAATAATAGATGAAGTGATCCTCTGAGTTAACCCTAACCCATTCTCATCCTTTTTGGTTCCATCTATACCCTGTGGCTAATAGCCACTGATGGACCTCTGCTCCATGTTTATCCAATTCCCTATTAAAGCCATATATGCATGTAGCTAACACCACTTCTGTAGGGAAAGATGGAAGCAGAAAGAAGGGTGTTTTTTCATGAATCCTGAAACATTTTTACATCTAACTGACCTGAACCAAAAAATACCAAGAAAAAATATCGCACACCCCTAGTCAGAAGCCTATACACACATGTGACCAGGCTAATTATTATTGGTACTGTTCTGCCAAGTGTATACTAGGGTCCATAATTTGATCACATGCCTCATAAATGCGTGCAGATTCTTAGAAATAAATAGGCATTGGTTTAAAGTTACAATGTTTTTAAAAGAAAAAGAATAACAGCAATGGGAATGACTGAACTGTAGAGTTGGAAATATACACTCACACACTATGTAAATGTTCTACAGTTCCTTACTCCTACTAAATCCTAACCTAAACAAATGTTACTAATGTAATGAGAATCTAAAGAGAAATGGGTGGGGGAGAAATACTTGCCCAGCAATTGAAGTCCAGGGAGTTTCATCAAGCAAGTAGGTGAAAGTGGAGTGGAAGACCAAAGCACGGCCTTTGAATCCACCACCCTCCCCGTTTACCCAGACGAATCTGCAATCTTTTAAAACTTGCATAATACCTTTTCCCAGAGATAGCTATTTAAAAAGTTAAGCATCGGTGCTGTTGCCATTCTTACATGCTGTTGCATTGTTACATTAATGAAGGGGGAAATGCTATGGAATTCGGGGGTGGGGGGAGATGGAGATAACCAGACCCATTTATCCACAAATGCCATTTTCATGATCTGCAACATTAGCCTAGAGAAAAATGGGCGTTGCTTTCTAAAACATGCCTATTAAATATATGTATCCCACCCCCAAGTTTGAACTCACAAGCTTTACATTAGGAGACTGGCATGCTAACCACTACACTAACAGAGGCTTTGTACAAAAAGTTTTTAAATAAGGCACTCCCTCCCCCTCCCGACTTGGCTCTTGAAATAGCTATCTCTGAAAAAAGGTATTTGGTTCGTTTAAGGAAGCTTATTTAGGGGATTAGATGTTTAGAGTCAGCTAGATAAATGGGCACCACCATGTTGTATGACGGGAGGCTGAAAACAGGGAGCAGAGATGTATGATGGGAGGGAGGAGAGTGGCTACAACCCAAGCTTAATGTGGGATATGAGAAGCAGGGCAACTGCTGGCAAATGGCATTATAGTGGATCCCCTGCAGCAGATCCAAAGCAACAGACCCATCTTAAAATCACCAGTAAATGAAGGCATGACCATAATGTGGAAACGGTCTTTTAATATTGGTTTGCTTCTAGTGGTGTGTGTTTTGTTAGTAAATCATTTAATTAGTTGGTCTTTGTCCTTTTTCCTTTAGGAATATTGTTCTGGAATAAAACCTTCATAGGCATAGATGAAAAATCCCTTGTTTTCTCTTCTGGAGAATCTTAAACAGCTAATTCCCCCTCTCTGGTTTCACTTCAAGAAACATGCTGTGGTGGGATTCCCTTCTGACCCCAGATTAAAGAACTGCATACCCTTCTTATAATATAGTGGATTCTAGGCATTGAAGAGGCGAGGTAGTAGTGAATAACAGCTCTTTATTTGGTATAGCATGGTAGATGGCTGCACAGTAAAGACTGATGGACTGGGCCAACGGACCAACTATATACAACTCAGGGTTCCTGCGCAAGCACATTATCGGGTCATTCAAACCGGCAGGGGGTTGTGATTGGTGCAGGGCAGCAGAGATTTGGATCCTTCTGCCCATTGTTTCCAAGTCCCCAAGCTCAATCAGAATGGCTCCAGTGAGCCAGGCAGGAACACCCAATTAGTCCTCTATTGAGTCCACATACACAACACTTCTACTATTCCAAATTCCAGGTGAGGCCATATTAAGAAATAAAATGAAAGGGATGTATATCCCTTCTGGAGGACTTCTAGAAGCAGATCCAGTTACAGGTTTTAGTAGGCCTCAAGAGAGAAACCATAACCAGGCCCTCTTTCTCCCTTTGAGTCCCTGTTGGGAAGAAAGACAGGGTGCAATGAATTAAATAAACCAATATATCAAAAGAAACTTGAGAGGTAAATCAGAAAAAGCAATAGTGATTTGGACAAGATTACACAGTAAACCTAGATTAAGGCTGAGTAATTAAAATTTTAAAATGTAGCCTTAAAGGATCATGTCTAACACTATCATCAAGGGGTTTTCATTAATCACTTTTCAATTACAATATAGGACATGTTATAGACAAATCAGAACAAAGGCTGGTAATTACTGGACTATGGTTTGTTACAACAAGGAAAATAATCTGACACATTAGTACAAAGGCTGGTAATTACTGGACTATGGTTTGTTACAACAAGGGAAATAATCTGATTGCATGGTGTTTTGTTCACACTTAGACTGTAAAAGTTAGATCTCATGGGCCATGCTAATTCATTAAAAAGAATTAGAAAGAAGCAATAAATGCCCTGTTCATTAGGACTAAAAGTTACAACTAGATTTTGAATTTTATTTTAAAAATTAATTTCCTCAGGATTTCATCATAGATCTGCAATTTAAAGTTACCACACAATGTAATCTCAGATTGTGGTAATCTCGGAAGTGCAATGTGTTATAAAATCTCAGTGCATAAATCTTGGGGTTTCATCAAGTAGTGCCAAGCCAACTCAGCTTTGTGTTAGCTTTTCGTTATCAAAAGTATCAGCAGTGGTACCTGAATTCCTGGTCTTTATCAGCCCAGGCTGAACATGCCAGGCCCCAAAGTAGAATGACAATCCCTGAGAGTAGCAGAAGTGTTCTGGAGTTAGTGATAGGTCCCAGAGTGGAATGACAGACCCTGGGTGCAGGAGAAGTGTTTGCTGCCTGGAATGACAGCTCCCAGCGTGTAATGATGACCCCTGGGATTAATGAAAGTATTCTGGGACTGGAATGAAATACCTTACACTGATGTCAATCTCGGAGCCATCATCCCACCCTAGGAGCTGTCAGTCCATTCCCAGAACACTTCTACTAATCTTGGGGCTGTCATTCCACTCTGGGATCTGTCATTCTAGCCCCCAAATACTTCTCTTACTTCCAGGGAGCTGTCATTTCATACTGGGATCTGTCATTTAAGTCATGGGTGACTTCTGCTACTGCCAAAGGCTGTCATTCCACCCAGGGGCTATCAATCCAGCTCCAGAAAACTCATGCTACTCCCAGAGACCATCATTTCACTCTGCCGGAAGAGGGAGGCAGGAAGGGATAGAAGGGCACTGGGAAGGAAGCAGCCCACCCCCCTTCAGCTGATTCCTCTAAACTCCTTCTTTCACTAGCAAGAAGTCACCACTGTGAGTTAGCCCTCTGGAAGCTCTCATTGGTCAGCAAGCAACCACCTAAACCTCCCTGTGGCACCAGTTGTGGGTGAAGAGATCCCACCTATGTACTTGTGCTGATCTGAAAGCCTGTTTGTGGGTAATATGGTCCTTTACAGGAAGCAGTGCTTATTTAACCTTTGGTTACATTTTGCATTGTATTAGAAGAAGCACTGCATTCAATACATCTGAAATACTGTTATTTTAACAGTGCTATTCCAAGCAGGTCTCCTCAGGATCCTACTCAGAGAATTCTGCTCCCAATAAAAGTGTTACAGAGCAAGCCTAAACAGAGTTATACCCTCCTAAACCTATTGACATCAGTGCTTTACTCTGTTTAGGATTGCACTGCAAATAGCTTAGATAATAACGTTTTTTATGTTCCCTTCCAAGTACCAAAAGCAAAGAGGGATATTGGAGTATGACTGAAAGAGGACTATTTTGTGCTCAACACATTTTGTATGTCTAGGGGGAACTTGAGCCAAGACACCTGTAGATGACCTCATTCTGGATCAGAGTTCATTTGTAGCAGACCAGCTCCCTCACTGCAATCTACTTAAATCCAGCCACTGATACAAGCTTTTGTATATTCATGTGACACTTAAGAGTCTTAGACACGCATCAGATGCTGAGGTCAGTGAACAGCAGACATCTACTGATGTAGTATCATGGCTCTTGCTTAGTGCATAGCTCCAAACAACAGATGGATATAATGTGCTTTCAATAGCCTATTGAGACACACTTTAAAATGTGACAGTCTAAGTTTTGGAAACAAAAAGCATGTGTAGGCATGCATAACTCTGGCAGTGCTGATGGGGAAATGAAGCAGAAGGGAGGAGCAGGAAATGGACAAAGTGGTGCTGAAAGCGGTTGCATGGAGCTAAGAGCAGGTAGGGCTGCTGCAACAAGACTGTATAAAGCTGTCAGCCTGAATGGAAAGGTGTTGCTCCACTCTTCTTTTAGATAGAGTGGCAGCACAAGGCTTGGTTGCAAGACTCAATTCTAGCTTTAGAATGTCTCCACAGTCTGGCAGCAGCTTCCTAAGGCCAGAACCTGGTTCAGGTGTCTCACAGCTTTTCACCTGGGAAGAGATAGGACTACACTCAGGTCAGAAGAACTCCAAGCAAGAGAAATGGCTGGTCATCAACAGGAAAGTCTATGACATCAGCCAATTCCATTGGAGACACCCTGGGGGCACTCGTGTCATCAGCCATTACGCAGGACAGGATGCCACGGTAGGATTTTATTGTGGGGTCCAGAGCAGGTGGGAAGGAATAGAAATCTATGGCAGAGTAGGAGAAGGACAAGGTGGTGCTGAAAGCAATCGCCTGGAGCAACAGATGCCCCCAGTTCAGTCTTGCATCTTGAATTATTCTCGAGTAACAGGGCTGGGAAAGACTTCTGCCTAAAATCCTGAAGAACCATAGCCAATCTAAGCAGGCAAGGTTAAATAAGCCAATATTCTGACTCAGTAAAAAGCAGTGTGGAGTCATAGGGCTGAATTATACAGTTGAAAAAGTAGAAGGAGATAGAGCATGAGGTTCTGCCCCATATCCCTCCCAGCAACCCCTTATATGCCCTGAAAATCTACCTCTGGGCAGGGGACCTTCATAAAATACTCAAGGCTTTTGGGTTAGCTCCCCTGGTTGCTGGGGTAAGAAGTAGAAAATCTTCTTGTGTGAACTAGTTATGTTTGTAAAATCATAGGATATATGTCCACTTGGAGATTTACTATTGCCTTGCTCTCACTTATTTATTTACTTGTTTGATTTATATCCTGCCCTCCTTGCCAAGGCAGGCTCAGGGCGGTTCACAGATTAGAGGTCACACAGTCACATTTGTGTGACCAAATAAAATGAAACAACAATAAAAACATCAAACATAAAAACAATTTCTAAAAACATCTTCTTGTGCTGGTGTCATGATTTCAGACAGCGTTCTGAATGGTGGTTAGCCATTCTAAGAGATCTTAGGATCGCGATAGCATGGAGAGGTAGACCCTTGGTAATGGTTTTATGGGCCAATCCTGCTGCTGCAGATGTTGTCTTTATGAAAATGCATGGCAGAAGAGTGCCATTTTGCAGGCCCTGCGGAACTGTGGAAACTCTCACAGGGCTCTGATCTCTTCCGGCAGTTCATCCCACCAGCTAGGGGCAGCAACGGAAAAGGCCCTGGCGCTCATTGAATTGAGCCTCGCTTCTCTGATGCTGGGAACTGTCAACAGGTTTTGAGACCTGGACCGAAGTGCTCGCTGGGGCATATGCAGGGAAAGGTGGTCCCTAAGGTATGCAGGGCCCTGACCATATAGGGCTTTAAAGGTAATAGCCAGCACCTTGAAATGAATCTGGTACACTATCAGTAGCCAATGCAGCACTTTCAGCACAGGCTGAATGTGCTCTCGTAGAGGAATTAGTAAGTCTTTTTTTGGGCTGTGACTGAATGATCCTATATACAAATAATTCCCTGCACATTGATATCTCAGGGAGAATATGAGACTGCAACCTATCTCTCTGACATGTAATAATCTAGGTATCTGATATGTAGATTTTGTGTTTGGAAAAGCCTTAAACCATGTGAGACCTTCTTGCAGTCTGAAATGATAGAGCCCTCAGAGACAGGTTTGATCCTGTGAAAATCAGCTGCTTCACATATGCCGCCTAAGCCACTTCTCCGCCTTCTCCCATGGTCTGAGTATGAGTGAAAAACTAAAAAGCAGTTTTATATGTGCTTAAATCAGGTTTTCGAATTGATTGGTAACTATGGATAGGACTTGCGATAATGGATTTCAATTAAAGGCAGGAAGGTACTGGCTGGAAATTAGGGAGGGGGGACTTTTTAACAATAAGAGTTTTTCAACAGTAGAATCAGCTACCTGGGGAGGTGGTGAGCTTCCTCTCATTGGCAGTCTTTAAGCAATGGCTGGACAAACATTTGTTTAGGGATGCTCAAGGCTGATCCTGCATTGAGCAGGAGGTTGGACTAGATTTCTGCATGACCCCTTCCAACTCTGTGATTCTATGATTCATGCAGGAACCTTAATTTACAATAGTAACCTTTCTGTGATTTACTATGCTTGTACAATTTGGGCCAAATTATTCCCTAAATTTCCATGATGTTCTGTCCTCTAGTCATAAAGACACATTGAGACAGAAAAGCCTGTCCTTGAGCATGGAGAGAAATCTGGACTGTGCACGGGTAAATGCCAAGGTTTTAAGTTGTCTAGCTATATACAGAGTTATGGAGAGACAGCAAAATGCAGTAGTTAGAGTATTCAACTTGGATTTACAGACACATGGTTTTGAATTCCTACTTGGGTCACAAAGTCATCTGAGTGACCTTGGACAGTCATTTGCCCTCAGCTAGCAGGGATACATCCTTTTTTGGTTTTCGTTTTGCTAGAGTTACTCTAAAGCATCTGTACAATACATGCTATAAAAATAAATCAATGTGTTCTCTGTATTCTTGATGCTGGCAGATGATAAATAATGAATGGATGAATTGACAATTAATTTTCAAATGCATGCACTTCCTGTATATTCTTTCATGTTGCCAATGATTTCAGCAACAGTATTTACTAAAATGAAAGGCATAAGCTATGTGTTGATTCTGCAGAATGTGGGAGCACATACAGCCAGGGCTGCGTGAACTGCACTGGCTGCCAGTTATTTACCGGATTCGTTACAAAGTGCTGGTCATTACCTTTAAAGCCCTATATGGCCGAGGACCTGCCTACCTTAGGGACCGTCTCTCCCCACACGAACCCCAGAGAGCACTGAGGTCAGCAGGGAAGAACCTGATGACCATCCCCGGGCCAAAAGAGATAAAACTCCAAAGTACCCGCATTCGGGCTTTCTCTGTTATGGCTCCACAATTATGGAATCAACTTCCAGAAGAAATGCGGGCCCTGCGGGACTTTGAACGGTTCCACAGGGCCTGCAAGACCATCTTGTTTCAAATGGCCTTCACTGATTAGAACTGCTAAGTAAAAGTTTGCCATCTAGGTAATAGCACAAAATACTAATTTTACTGTTTTTAGAATTTCAATTGATTTTAATTAATTGTACCTAAAATGTTATATTGTATAATGTATATTGAATTCTTGTTGTTAGCCGCCCTGAGCCTGCTTCGGCGGGGAGGGCGGGATACAAATAAAAGGTGATTGATTGAAAGGTGATGTTTCATTGATCATTTCAGTAATTGGTATCTCTGGGCTTTTGTTCTGCAGCAGTATTTCTGGAGCTGGTTTCAACCAATCAGGACAGTAAAGTTAAAAGCATGTAATATCACACGATTAATCTAAATAAAATCATGATCCATTTCAAAACAGCTTCTGAAAAGAATAACAGGTTAATATTTGTGCTTCATACTTAAATTTCCCCTAGAAATTATCTTGTCATGGAACATGTGGTATTTGTGTATCACTTCTCATCTTATCAGCCTTCCAGTAACACCTTATAGACTAACAACAAATTATCAGTTTTAGTTTCCATTAGTCGGAAGAAGATAAGAAGTGCCCTGCTGGATCGGCATCCTGTCACACACAGCATCCTGTCTCACACAGTGGCCAATCAGTTCCTCTGGATGTCCAACAACAGGGCATAGAGGCTGAGACCTTTCCCTGATGTGGCCTCCTAGCTCTGGGATTTAGAGGTCTAGTGCCTATAATTGTGGATGTTCCCCTCAGTCACCATTGCTATTAACCATAGATAATATAACCTCCATGAATCTCTCTTCTAAACTGAAAAGTCCCAGTCTCTTCAGCATAGGGAAGGTGCTCCAGTCCCCTAATCATCCTGGTTGCCCACTTCTTGAGTCAGAGCTCAATTTGCTCCATTACAACCAGGCACCCACACAGGAAAAACAACAACAACAACACGCTTTGGCATAGTATTTGGATACTAGAATTTTCCTAAGTGGCTAAATTTGTGCCTCTCTATATCAGGATGAGTTTTCATGAGAAAATTCTGCTGTGTAAAGAACAGTGATATTAAAACTGATAGTAACAAGCCAGAATCTTATTGTTCTTGTATGTTGACAGGAATAATGCAATAACACTATCTGATAGGCCCCTTAACTACATCAGATAACAGGTTACACCAACTAGTTTTGTTTCACTGCATTTGTAAAAGTTATGTGGAATGAAAGAAGCCAGTCTTGTTGGACTATCAGACTACTTCCACTTGGAAGTTTTTCTCTGCCTCGGCTTCCAAACTGAAGTGCTTTGTTCTGGAACTTCCATACTATGTTGCGCTGTAAAAGTCCCATGTCCAGGTTTCCCCTGTTCTCAAAGCACTCTCTCTTTCAAACCTGCTTTACTTCAATTTACATGGAAAGA
Source organism: Heteronotia binoei (assembly GCF_032191835.1). Lineage (NCBI taxonomy): Eukaryota > Metazoa > Chordata > Lepidosauria > Squamata > Gekkonidae > Heteronotia > Heteronotia binoei. The sequence continues at coordinate 166,084,293 of NC_083243.1, read as the reverse complement.
ATACAATACAACCATTTATATTCACTCTAGATTAAGAGACAACTTTAATTGCCCTGTAGATAGTCCTATGTAGAATATGGAGAACAGATATACAGGCAGAAAAAGAGATAGAAATATATAAATATATTTGATGGCATGTAGCTAATAAGAATATGTGCCCCTCCATGCAGTGAGGCCACAGAGTCCTATACCATGCTAGTTTCTGCAAAGCTGGGGAAAACAAGTTTGAAGAAAATACATTAAAAAATTTAAAATAATGGAAGGTTTTAAAAAATTCAACACATAAAATGCAATGTCTGCCTACATGGAACATCACTGAAAGAACAACAAAGTTCCTCACTGCATGGGATCTCACAATCTCAGTCATTTGTGGTTGCCGGGACAACCAACTACAATGACAGGGCCACTGCAGTCTGTTGAAGGGACTCTATTGATTTACTACTTTCTACAAAACATCATGAGCCAGGTGACTTGCTTAATGTTATTCAGCCCAAAACAGAAGAGTGGATTTATACCCCACCACTACCCAAAGGACTCTCAGAGCAGTTTACAATCTCTCTTTCCTTCCCCTCCCCACAATAGACACTCTGTGAGGTAGGTGGAGTCAAGAGAACTCTCCCATAACTGCTCTTGAACAGAACACCTCTGTGATAACTTGTGACTGACTCGATGTCACTTCAGCAGGTGCATGTGGAGAAGTGAGGAATCAAATGGACTCTCCCATTTGAGAGTCTGTGCACTTAACCACTACACCAAACTAGATGTCTAAAGGAGGAGGCTTTGCTGTTGAGAGGGATTGCTTCAGCTATCCAGAATGCTGAGGGGAAAAATGTGGGACAGAACCAACAGTGAGGGGTATGGGGGCTTTGCGATTCTAATTTTACCCACATACATGTACCACTAAACTTACTGCCAGCATTAGGGCAACCCATAGAAAAAGGAACCTTAAAATTACTCTCTTGCTCCAATGAACACCATAAGTGTTGCTGAAAAAAACTTTTATGACTGAGAGCAAATTTCTTTGGCTCCCATGTCTACCACACCAGTTGAGTTGTTACCCAAAAAGGCAGTCTCGTAAATAGTTTGGGGAATTTGCAAAGAAGACAGAGCAATAGGCGGGTTACTGGGATTCTCCAACTATGTATACCAGGATTTGTCCTCATGAAAATAACCAGGCAGATATTCAACTAGTAGGGTTTTTATTAAAAGAAAATGGAAATAAACAAAAATGCATACACACATTGAGACACACAGAACTAAGAAAACAGGGAGGAAGGGGAGAGATTTTAAGGAAAGGATAATTACTGAACTTGAAGAGGTCAGCGGAAGCAGCAGTCAATGAGCAAAATGGCCAGCATTTTGGTAAGAGAAAGGGTAGACCCACAGACAAGGGGTGGGGGGTGGGGTGGAGGATCCAAGAACACACACATACAACTGGGTCAGCTGGGTGGCATATTTATAGGTCAAAACATATCCTTAGGAAAGGATGATGTGCTTGCTAGAAAACAATGACTTAATAGTTTTAGACAAAAAGGTAAGAGATGCTTGATGGCTCCAAAAGTACCGGATGGAAAGGGCAACTGGAAAGGTGAAAAGATTTAAGTGTTGATTAATTGCCATTTAATTGAGGAGTAATGAGTGAAGGGAAGTGAGGCTGTGGTGTTGATGGGATCATGTTGAGTGAATCAATAGGTCCTGGGCAACCTAGTGTTCTGAAGCCATGTTTTTCTTCAGGGCAAGGAGGGGGTATTAGCCAGGCAGCCACTCTTGACTTGAGTTTTAAAATTGTTTCCCCAGGCAAATGCCTGGCTGGCATATATCTTGATCCATTTTGGCTAGAGCAGTGCCCAGCACATCAAATATTGGGGTGATATTAAGAGGGGTATTTTCTCTCTCTCTCTGCCTGGAAATTGTCCCTCTGCAGGAGGAGGGATCTGACTGCTAACACAGTGGCCTTCTTCTCCCTTTCATAATACCTTCCCTTTTTATATTTTCAGGATGCCTTCACAGCTTTCCACAAGGATGAGGACCTAGTACAGAAATACTTGCATTCACTACTAATTGGAGAGCTGGCACCTGATCAACCTAACTGTGAGCCCATCAAAAATGTGAGTTTTCCCCAGGACAATCTCCTCCCCCCCCCCTCAAAAAGTTTGATGGCATATGTGACAAGACAGTAAATGGCAATTGCCATCATTCTTATAGCACATTGCACTTGAATCTTAGTAGCTGGCTCCTGTAGAACCCGAGCGCAGGTTCCTTTGTCCTCATCCTTTAGCCTCTATGTTCTATGTGGCTGTGTGTGCATTAAGTACTGTAAAGTCACTTCCAATTTATAGTAACCCTATAACAAATACAATTTGTTATAGGCTTACTATACAAATACAATTTATAGTCCCACTAGTAGTGGGACTATAACAAATACAATTTATAGTCCCACTAGTAGTTAATCCCAGAGTTGTTATTTTAAACATGTGCCTGCCTGATTCTAAGAGCATTTACACTCAAAATGAACCATCTGATGAATATCTTGCTATACCTCTGCAGACTCTTCCCACTTGGGCTCCAGATTCCGTCTCAGAATGCCAATAGCTGATTGATTCCCTACCCACGGGTAAAGCGCCAGGGGAAGATATGGTACCCCTAGAGACATTTAAGTCAAATCCACAGTGGTGGTACTCAGTTTTGGCCAGACTCTTTACTGAAATTGACCTCACCTGCACTCTTCCCTCTAATTGGAAACAAAGTATTATAATTCCTATTTATTAAAAAGGTAATCGGCAAGACCCTGCAAACTACCATTCAATCAGTCTTTTGGATATTTCTTCTAAACTATATACATGCCATCTACTACTTCAAATGGAAGAATGGGCAGAATCAATAAATCTTTTTCATCCCAAACAAGCAGGCTTCCTTAAGGGCCATAGCACCATTGATCATTGCCTGGCCCTGAAGGCCCTGATCCATTAATACTCTAATAATAATAAAAGTCACTTATATGTTGCC